>NC_083594.1:50069754-50389394 GCF_027579695.1 Neoarius graeffei | reverse complement strand
AGTGAACCGGACGAGCACCCCTCCGTCCGCCCCTTCGCCCCGTCTCACAGGCTCAACAGCGTCCCGACGGCAACCACGGAGAGCACGCAGAACACACACACACACCCCAGCCACCCCACGGACGAGGACCCGCTGGGCCCTCTACCAGAAAACTGGGAGATGGCTTACACCGAGAACGGCGAGGTCTACTTCATCGAGTAAGGATGACATCATATCATATGTTAACTTTTTAATCATTAGCTTTTTAAATGCTGTTGCTTCTATAAGGACCGGCGTTATCCTCTTTTTTTTTTTTTTTTCAGTTTTAGCATCAGGGTGACTCACTCGTCACTCAGATTACTTTAAGTGCTAAATATGAACCTAATTATGCTGAGTGAAATGTTTATTAGTGATAAATAAATACAGCATCACACTCACAGTTCAAATGTAATGAGCGAGATTTCACGTCTGAACTGAAGAATGTAAAAATTTATTCAAATCTGATTAATTCAGCAGCTCGAGTGGAAATTGTGCAGTAATGAAACTCTCTAATGTGTTTTTAATATACTGCATGACATTCAGTCCATATAGTGCAGCCATGAGTGATAATTAAACTGTTTAATGAGGATGATTTATTGATGACACTCAGTTACACTGATGATTAAACTGGAGTGTAAAGCTGAGGAGCACATAGAAATAGGTTTTTTTTTTTTTAAACTCATGATGGAATGAAGCTCGTCCTGTAGAAACCACTTTTTGGGGAAACATTTTAACTCCGTTTCTTATTATTAAAAATATAGCGTGATTCAGAAACAAACTGATGCACAGATATTAAAGATCTTTTCACATTTCAGCTTGGGCCAGATATTAACGTTTTTAGGACCATGAAAAAATATACAGTGTATAATTCGTCAGCGGCGGCACGGTGGTGTAGTGGTTAGCGCTGTCGCCTCACAGCAAGAAGGTCCTGGGTTCGAGCCCCGTGGCCGGCGAGGGCCTTTCTGTGTGGAGTTTGCATGTTCTCCCGTGTCCGCGTGGGTTTCCTCCGGGTGCTCCGGTTTCCCCCACAGTCCAAAGACATGCAGGTTAGGTTAACTGGTGACTCTAAATTGAGTGTAGGTGTGAATGTGAGTGTGAATGGTTGTCTGTGTCTATGTGTCAGCCCTGTGATGACCTGGCGACTTGTCCAGGGTGTAACCCGCCTTTCGCCCGTAGTCAGCTGGGATAGGATCCAGCTTGCCTGCGACCCTGTAGAACAGGATAAAGCGGCTACAGATAATGAGATATGAGATGAGATAATTGGTCAGTTTTATAAATGTTTGATTAATAGTGTACGTCAATACTTGTATAACCATTCTGTCCTATTGCTTTAAAAACATTAAAATACAGAGATTATGAATTCAGTGGATCATTAAAAGGGGCCCGAGTGGCAGATTAGTAAATACACATTTCAACAAAAACGACAGGATTTCCGTCTGATTAAAGAATCCATTTATTTATTTCGTCAGTGAGCGAGTTAGTTCAGTTTCGTTGTGGTAGCGGTGCAGATATTAGAACTTTTTTACAATCAGGCGATCAAAATCTGATTTCATGGAAATATTAATAACAAAGAAAAACGCTGTTAGCCTGTGTACTTTTATGAATAAAACTTAAAAAAAAAAGATTTTAAGAACAAATCACCCGTGTTCCAATCTGCCTTTAAGATGCATGAGGGAGTGTGACAGATTTTCATTCATGATTAGAAAAAATATATTTCTTCATAATATCAGGATTAAAGAACAGAATCTCAGGAAAAAATCATATTTCTGAGTTATTACATCATCTGAAGAAATCTCTGGACTGCACACACTTTTTTTTTTTTTTTCTTTCTTTCCTCTCTGTCTGTCTGACTGTGTGTGTGTGTGTGTACATCTGTGTCTATATAACCTGTGTCTGTCTGTCTGGAAATCTCACGTCGAACAACGTGTCTGTCTGTCTCTATAACCTCTGACTGTGTATATAATGGTCTGAATGTCTGTCTCTAATAAGGTATCTGTCTGTCTATCTCTAAACCTCAACCGTGTCTGCTTCCGTCTGTCTCTCTCTAACGATGTGTGTCTACTGTATCTGTGTCTCTACAATCTCTGTATCTATCTGACTGTCTGTCTGTATATCTCTAACAATGTGCCACTCTGTATAATCTCTATCTGTCTGTCTATCTCTGTAAATCTCGCTGTGTCTGTATATGTCTGTCTGTATAATCTGTCTATCTCTGTAAATCTCACTGTCTGTGTATCTAACAGTGTATCTGTCTGTCTGTTTATTTCTGTAAATCTCACTTGTTTCGTGTGTCTATCTCTGTAAATCTGTGTCTGTCTCTCAAAAATCTGTCCTGTCTATATAATCTCTGTATCTGTCTATCTCTGTAAATCTCAGTCTCTCTGTCTCTAACAACGTGTCTATCTGTCTGTAAATCTAGCTGCGTGTCTGTGTGAAATTCAAAAACCGTTTGACTTCTTTATATTGTTAACTGGCACTTGAGGGTTTTTATTTTTAAAAAAAAATTTTTCCATCTGTGTTTATCTACACAGGGCATACATCTGAAAACTGCCACTTTGCTGTAGTTTCTGGCTTCAGACTTTAATAATATATTATTGAAACTATAATACATGCTTTAAATGATAATATATATTGATAACAGCTCGGGGGCGGCACTGTGGTGTGGTGGTTAGCGCTGTCGCCTCACAGCAAGAAGGTCCTGGGTTCGAGCCCCGTGCCCGGCGAGGGCCTTTCTGTGCGGAGTTTGCATGTTCTCCCCGTGTCCGCGTGGGTTTCCTCCGGGTGCTCCGGTTTCCCCCACAGTCCAAAGACATGCAGGTTAGGTTAACTGGTGACTCTAAATTGAGCGTAGGTGTGAATGTGAGTGTGAATGGTTGTCTGTGTCTATGTGTCAGCCCTGTGATGACCTGGCGACTTGTCCAGGGTGAACCCCGCCTTTCGCCCGTAGTCAGCTGGGATAGGCTCCAGCTTGCCTGCGACTCTGTAGAACAGGATAAAGCGGCTAGAGATAACAAGATGAGATAACAGCTCGTTTAGACCCGTTGATGGACGCGATACTGAGCTGACAGGACGGAGTTGTGTGACATCTGTAAAGCTGACGTGTTTTCTTGTATTTTTGTGTTTTGCGTTTCAGCCACAACACAAAGACCACGTCGTGGATCGACCCTCGGTGCCTGGACAAGCCCCAGAAACCCCTGGAGGAGTGTGACGACGACGGTACGGACGCTTCATTCCATATTCGTTCTCAATGTCGTGTGTGTGTGTGTCCTTGATGTTGGTTTTGCATCCTGCATAGACGCGTCTGCTTGTCACACACCTGCACTGAGATTAGAGACAGATGTCCTCTGTGTGAGACACTTCATTGGTGTGGTGAATTTTCAGGGTTTAAAAATAGCACACTGATACAGGAAGTGATATGAACTAAATATAAAGATGATGTCTGGTGTGAATTTCAAATGAACTGAATTAGATTAGATTTCCTCTGTGGAATTAGAGAGAGAATGTACAGTACGTCCCATGCATGGCTGCTGTAGGTGGCACTATTGCGCTACTGTAGCATTTCACAGTGCCGTGATCCTCTTACTTTGACACATGCATGCACAGACTTAAAATCCTTTAGGATAGCCTGGATTAGTCACGTTACCCAGCACAAATTCTGCCCACTTCCTCTGTCTCTCTTAATCTGACTGACACACACGCGCACACTGCAGCTTTCTGGTGAAGATGGTTTTGTGTTTTCAGCACAAACTGAATAAAATAATTCACAGAAGCCCAGTGAGTTCAGGACAATCTGCGTTCCACATCTCCAGCAGCCTTTTTTTTTCGTAAAGACGTCGACAGGAACTGATTTGATGAGCTGAATCAGGAGCGCTCGGACAGGAAGAGCACAGATGAGTTGAATAAATCTGAGCGAATCATTTAACTGAACAGAGTCACGTGACTCGAGTCACAACAACTCTGTGCTGTAATTCAGTCATGACTTGAATCGTTTGAGTCTGTTCAGTTCGATGATTTCTTCAGATTCGTTTCCTAATTTGTTCAGTCAGTTAATGTCAAATAAATGATAAATATTTTGTCACAGTCCTGAGTAAAAAAATGAGCCGAACCCCAAAGAAGTTTGGTCCGTCTTTTTTTTTTTTTTCTCCTTCCCCCCAGCAGTCAAATTTATCACGAATGAACCTTGAAAGGAATCATTGATCTCACTGATTCAATTGACTCTCTTTCGTGATGATAAATGATTCACTGACTCGAGGATGTTTAAAAAGCACCATATAACTTAAACCTGCTTAAAATCTCTGATAAACACGGAGTCGGTTCTGGATCTTTTGCTTTTTACACAATTAAATGTTGTGCTTTGCAGAAAGATTCCGATTCATTGACTCCTTATTCCGAATCCTTCACAAATGAATCATGTCAAACCACGTTCGTTCAGACGTCGTTGGAAAAATGTGTCCTCAATCACCGCACCGATCCCCGGACACGTTCTGATTCTGTCCTAATACTCGTGCCTGCACGCGTCACGTGTTTCACTTTATGCTTGCGATGGAAGAGGCTTATGCTTCATGCACACGCTTAATCCTGTCATCCGTCACATTCTCGTTCCTCTGTCGCTGTAATTTCAGTCCTGAGAGATTCACATGAAGGAAGCAGTGATGCCTCACCTCAGACGTGACGCTCGTACGGTAGACGTGTTCCTGGTCGCATGTAATGATGTGAAGGGCGATTCCACGTTCATGTCAACATTGTAATTACTCGCGTCTTAAATCTCATTGTTTCTGACTGACTGAATTCGGTGATGTACATGGTGATCTCTCCAGCAGACCCGTCACGTCCACAGCGCGAGTTTTTCCTCTGTAACATGCAGCAGAGTGCAAAAGCTTGTATGACACATGAAACGACACATGGTACTGTACGTCCACCGAGTTTGGCCTTCTCAAGTTTTGAATGTAATAGAAACACTAATATCTTCTGGTCTTATCAGATATCCGTCTCCAGTCTGAGCAGCTTCTGAGCTTGCAAATAATATTCATCCTCCACATGAACTCCCTCGACTCCTCCTCCTTCTTTTCCTCCTTTTTTCCACCTCCTCCTGCTTCTTCTTGTCCTTCTCCTCACTCTTCTGCTTCTCCTGTGTCTTCTTTTCCTCCTCCCTCTTCTGTTTCTGCTGCTCCTCCTCCCTCTTCTTCTGTTTCTGCTGCTCCTCCTCCCTCTTCTTCTGTTTCTGCTGCTCCTCCTCCCTCTTCTTCTGTTTCTGCTGCTCCTCCTCCCTCTTCTTCTGTTTCTGCTGCTCCTCCTCCCTCTTCTTCTGTTTCTGCTGCTCCTCCTCCCTCTTCTTCTGTTTCTGCTGCTCCTCCTCCCTCTTCTTCTGTTTCTGCTGCTCCTCCTCCCTCTTCTTCTGTTTCTGCTGCTCCTCCTCCCTCTTCTTCTGTTTCTGCTGCTCCTCCTCCCTCTTCTTCTGTTTTTGCTGCTCCTCCTCCCTCTTCTTCTGTTTCTGCTGCTCCTCCTCCCTCTTCTTCTGTTTCTGCTGCTCCTCCTCCCTCTTCTTCTGTTTCTGCTGCTCCTCCTCCCTCTTCTTCTGTTTCTGCTGCTCCTCCTCCCTCTTCTTCTGTTTCTTCTTTTCCTCCCTCCCCTCTTCTCCTCTTCCCTCTTCTGTTTCTTCTTCTCCTTCTTCTTCTGTTTCTTCTTCTTCTTTCTCCTCCTTCTGTTTCTTCTTCTTCTTCTTTCTCCTCCTTCTGTTTCTTCTTCTTCTTCTTTCTCCTCCTTCTGTTTCTTCTTCTTCTTCTTTCTCCTCCTTCTGTTTCTTCTTCTTCTTTCTCCTCCTTCTGTTTCTTCTTCTCCCTCTTCTTCTTTTTCTTCCTCTTCTTCTTTTCCTCCCTCCCCCTCTTCTTCTGCTTCTCCTCTTCTCTCTTATTCTGCTTCTCCTCTTCTCTCTTATTCTGCTTCTCCTCCTCTCTCCTTCTTCTGCTTCTCCTCCTCTCTCCTTCTTCTGCTTCTCCTCCTCCTCTCTCCTTCTTCTGCTTCTCCTCCCCTCTCTCCTTCTTCTGCTTCTCCTCCTCTCTCTCCTTCTTCTGCTTCTCCTCCTCTCTCTCCTTCTTCTGCTTCTCCTCCTCCTCTCTCCTTCTTCTGTTTCTTCTCCTCTCTCTCCTTCTTCTGTTTCTTCTCCTCCTCCCTCTTCTGTTTCTTCTCCTCCTCCTCCCTCTTCTTCTGTTTCTTCTCCTCCTCCCTCTTCTTCTCCTCCTCCTCCTCCCTCTTCTTCTGTTTCTTCTTTTCCTCCCTCTCCCTCTTCTCCTCCTCCTCCTCCTTCTTCTGTTTCTTCTTCTCCTTCTTTCTTCTCCTCCTTCCTCTTTTTCTTCTTCTCTCTTCTTCTCCTCCTTCTGTTGTTTCTTCTCCCTCTTCTTCTTTTTCTTCCTCTTCTTCTTTTCCTCCCTCCCCATCATCTTCTGCTTCTCCTCTTCTCTTTTCTTCTGCTTCTCCTCCTCTCTCTCCTTCTTCTGTTTCTCCTCCTCCTTCACTTCCCTTGTAATTCCTTTTCATTTCATTGTTTGCCTCCAACCAAAAACTATACGATGCAAACTTTTGCACTCTGCTGTATCTTTAAAAGTCTTCAAAATTCAGCCTTTCTGATCCAACATTTAAACACCTTTATGTCTTGTGATGTCACTTCCATAACCCTGATCAGCTTCGACATGCCTGTAATACACGCATCATAAACATCCGTCTGTCAGTTGTCTCACTGGTGCCGAGACACTTTACAGAGGTTAGTGTGTTTCCTTGAATAAGCTTTCATTCCTAACTTGGATGTTTTGCCAAAGATTTACCGTCTGCATCTTTCCATGGCTCTTCCTCATGAGGTTCTGACTTTGCTTCGAGTGTAAAGATGCCTATCTGTCTTATCTGTTTACCTACAAACTCGTGTCGAGGTCATGACTGGAGCGAAGATCTGAATTTGAATTGTTGATCATATTTTCCAGATGAGTAAAAGAGTATGAGATTAGAGTTTAAGATTCCACCGCACCTCAGTTCTGTGTGCTCAGAGAAGAGGGATGAAAAAATCGATCTGTCTGTTGAATTGTGTAAATTGCATGAATGTATTGTTATTAATGATCAGGATTGTTATGTCGTTCAGAGGTGTCTGGCTCAGAGAGAAAATGTTTTATCAGTTGTCTCACCATCTTCATTGTTTATTCAATGTTCTCTCTCATTTTTTTTATTAATATGGCCCGTCAATTATTTTCATTCTTGTATATGATATCTATATCCACATACAGATGACTTAATGATTTCTTGAAATATTAACCGCTTCCTGAAATCCTGTCAGTTAATGAGGTCATGTTTATCGACCGTTTTCTTCAAACGAACCATTTCTTCATGTTGCTATTTCTCAGCCTTTTAAAAAGACGCATTCGCTTCGTTCCCTTCAGACTTGGACATCTTTTTTTCTTCTTCCGTTAACTTCCTGTAGTCTTGACTTGAAAAATTTCATTGATAAATTATTTAAAAGTAAATTTTAAAAATAAATCCTCTTGACAGTTTTTAGAACACGTTATGATTTCAGTGTATTTTATGTAAATCCGATGCAGTGATTTATGTGATATGCAAATTGGAGCATATTTAATATTCGAGCACCTTATTTGCATATTGCAAGACATTTTTTAAAAAGTTGCAATGAAAAGAATTGTGCACCTTTTCAAGAGGTTGATTTTTTTTTTTTCAGCCTGATGTATCGAAGAAACGGGGAAAACCTTTTCAGATGGCAGGCTTTAATCTGCATCATTGCTTTTGTTCCCCGGTTAAAAATAAACAGATGACGACATCACACTGATGCAGAGTTTATAGTGTTGTATAATTTTACAGCACCTACTAGAGGGGAAATATTTCTTATAGTCTGGAAAATATTATTTATGTTATTGGGCAAAAAAAAGTCTTCTTGCAAACACCTGCAGCAGTTTACATGACCGGAAATGAAAAAGAAACTTTTTTTTTTTTTTAATGCAAATGAACTAATCCACAGTTGGGCATCTTTAACCTCATACTGCGCTGACGAATAATTGATCCATTCTCACTGTGGCTTCTTTCTCTATCCCTTTTCCCCCCTCTCTGCCTTGCTCTTGAGAAGAAGGGGTTCATACTGAGGAACTGGACAATGATCTAGGTAGGACATGGGTCTTCGGGGAAACTGTGGGCTTTTTTTTTGGTTTAATTTGCTCTCCTGTCATTTTTTTTTTTATCCTATTTATAGCCATTAGGAAATGAGACAGAGCTGATCTCAGCTCAGGATCAAAGCACAGGTGTGTTGTGTGCATGATGCAACTCTGTATTAATATCCAACACTTTCCTGCTTCCCTTTATTTGCTTTTCACACGTTCCAAGAAAAACACGAATCGCCGCACAACCAAATAACATCCATTATTCATCAGAGTTCTCGCACCCAAAGTAGAGTTCATAATCAGTCTCTCGGAGTCGGAGCTGTTCCGTACGCACGCTTATGAGTCACGCTGTCCGAAATGGTGCAGTCGTTCATGTCGAAACGTGTTCCTCATATCAGCAAGTCGAACACTCTGCACTGGCATCTGTTTGGAACACTAAACCCTGCAGCACACGAGTAAAACATCTGCGCAGCAGTGCTGGAAATGGATTTCATGTAGTTAGCATCAGCCCTGGTGCCGCCGATGCTCAGGCGCATTGGAAGGCTGGGGTCAATAGATATTGATCTGCAGAATTGGGAACATTAGCCAGACAGCATCAGGACAAAACGTAGTGGGCCTTTAGAGGCACAGACTGGATCGGAGCAGAACGTGAATGGGTTAGCAAGAGCTTGTCGCTTTGGTCTCTGCAGGACAGAAATGTGAGGGAGGGGGAGGGATGGAAGTGCGACAGACGGAAGGGGAGAGATGGAAGTGCGAGGGAGGGAGGGTGGGGGGAGAGGCGGGAGGGAGGGTGGGGGAGAGGCGGGAGTGCGAGGGGGAAGGGGGAGAAGCGCGAGGGAGGGGGTAGATGCGGGAGTGGTAGGGAGAGGCGGAAGTGCAAGGGATTGGGGGGAGGCGGGAGTGCGGGGGGGAGGCGGGAGTATGAGGGGGGAGGTGGAAGTTCAAAGGAGGGGGGGAGGCGGAAGTGCAAGTTATTGGGAGGAGTGCGAGGGGGAAGGGGGAGAAGTGCGAGGGGGCAGAGGCGGGAGTGCGAGGGAGGTGGGAGTGTGGGGGGAGGTGGAAGTGCGAGGGAGGGGGGAGAGGCAGAAGTGCGGAAGTGCAAGGGAGGGGGAGGGGCGGGAGTGCGAGGGAGGTAGGGAGGGGCAGGAGTGCAAGGGAGGTGGGGGGGGAGTGTGAGGGATCGGGGAGAGGCGGGAGTGCGAGGGAGGCGGGAGTGTGGGGGGAGGTGGAAGTGCGAGGGAGGGGGAGCGGTGGGAGTGCGAGGGGGAAGAGGGGAGAAGCGCTAGGGAGGGGGGAGAGGTGTGAGTGCAAGGGAGGTAGGGAGGGGCGGGAGTGCGAGGGATCGGAGAGAGGCGGGAGTGCGGGGGAGGCAGAAGTGTGAGGGAGGGGGGAGCGGTGGGAGTGCGAGGGGGGAAGAGGGGAGAAGCGCAAGGGAGGGGGGAGAAGCGAGAGTGCGTGGGAGGTAGGGAAATCTTGAGGCATGCACATCATTTCAAGTGCTGCTTTTTTAAATCAATTTAATCCAAACACTCGTTAGTGTGTAATTAGTTAATCGTTCAATACGACCTGCAGATTTTTTTGAATTCATGATGATCTGGTTCAGGGATCAGTTTTTGTTTTCCTGCCACTCTGAGTAACCGTTACATCACAATTAAACTTGGTGCATGTTACAGTGATGATAAAGTGATAAAATATTTGTTGATTGATTTGTTAATGAATCAAATGAGTGAGAGATTCATACATTTTTTTTAAACTTTATTCAACAATGTCAAAACAGTCGACAGGAAGACAGCACAAGTAATAAGTCTAAAAACTATTACTGAAATCGACAAGCCAAAAAAAAATGGTGCATTCGAAAACACTTAAGACGACTGCATTACATCTCAAACCGATCCCATTGCATAACAACTGCGATTGAGACAATTGAGCAATTTTGATGATTTGAGTGCAGCTGCAAATCACAGGTTTACTGCATATTAGCGTTTTTTTGGAAGGAGTCTCCAGTGTCAGAGCTTCAGGATAGAGGAGTTTACACGTTGCAGATTCTCAATATGTCATGCTGTTCGAACTGCTGTGCTTTGAGGTGAATAAAACATGTTGGCGAGTGCTGTTCTTGGAAACTAATCACCTTCGGGGTGGGAACAGTAGCTCTGCTTCATCACGCCCCTCATGTCAGCGATTTATTTTCCTGTAACAGCACGGCACGGGATGAGTGAACATCAGGATGTGGGATCGAACAATGTGATCAGGCCATGAAGTAATAATTGTAATGTGCAGCACAACAGCAACAAGAATAAAGTGCAGTCATCCAGGAGGCTGTGTTCCCCTCACACGCCACATCAGCACTCGTCAGGATAATAAACGGTGGAATTAAACTCGGCTCTAAATAAAAGACCAGTGCGAAGTCCGATGTGACACAACATGGTTTATGCAGCGCCGTTATAGGTCACAGAGCAATTAATAAATAATTCACACAGATAAAAATGATGACATTTATACGCTCTGTACTATTTCTGCTCCGTTACTTTTATTATTCATCAGTCAGATGTGTAAGAGACGCCGCCATGAAGTCGTGATGAAGCCTCTCGTACCTCACGTACAGTACTGGGCAGAAAGCTGAGGCACATGCAAAGAAATGCTGTTTCTACATGAACAAATGATATAACGATCACTAAACTGGAATAAATGAAACGGTCGATATTTGGTGTGACGATCCTTTGCTTTAAAAAACAAACAGGAATCTCAGGTCCAGTGCGTGAAGCTTTATAAGGAAATAAGCTGCTTTGAAGTTTAACAGAGCGGCTTTTTTTTTTCGTCTCTGAAATATGGTCTTACTTCATATGCTGCTTTCTTTATTGACGTATTTTTTTTCCAGTCACATTTAATTTTGTGCTGAAAACTGTTTGGAATCGAATGGTTTTTTTGTACCGACTCGATAATGCAGTCATCAAATAGAAATACGTAACAGTTCGCACCAAAAAACAAAGGTGCCAAGACTTTTGCACGGTACAGCACGTTCACCTTGGAAATGATTAAAGTAGAAATTTTGACCTGGATGTCAAAGATGTCCCAGTTTATTTTCATGACAAATGATGGAATTGATTTCAGAAATTAAAATGTTAACTTGATAGAAAAGTCACTATTAGTGAAGTACAGTATCAGTCAAAAGTTTGTACACCCTACTCTACTCATTCATAGGTTTTTCTGTAGTTTTTTTTTTTTTTTTCCATTGTAGAACGATACCGAAGACATCTATGGAATCAATTTTGTGCCAAAATGTTCATACAATACTTTTGAAATATCAAACAAAAACGACAAATCAAAATACAAAAAAAAAGTCAGTTTTTTTAGACTGGCAAACAAATTATTCGTGTAATCGTGCAAAATATCAGTCTATTACTCTTCAGAAACCTTTTGTTTTTGTTCCGTGTCTTTCTCGGTTTTGTTTGACGTAGAGCTGTGCAATATATCGTATTTTTATCACGATATCGATATTGGTGTCAAACGATATCAAAATTCATAATATCGATATGAAACGATTTTTTGTCATTTGTCGAAAGGGACGTGCACAATATTTCTACAATGGCAATAAAACAACAATAACATTGATGTGACAGTAAGGTAAAACGAACCCTTCTGTCCCCTAAGGCACACTGTAGCCTTGCATACGTCATCCATTCTACTCCCGCGATATCTCCGCAACTGTAAAAAATCAGTTCTTCTGTTTTCATACGTGTCGCGTGATTTGATATATTGATTTCTTAATATGTTGTTTGATTTGTTTGCTAATAGTTATAATAATACAATTAACATATATTTACGTCATATTTTTGGATGTGGGACTGGGTAATGTAAAAATGGCATCTACGGAAGAAAACAAGCACAACAATATTAGCACATATCCAGCTTGCTAGCCGTGTTAGATGTGTCAAACCGTGTGGATTTAAGTGGAATAATTGCGAGTCGTCCTGTGGCCAAGGCAGCGTTTTAAGGTAAGGCAGTTTGGTTATTAATGTTGCCCGCCGCGGCATGTTGGGTTCATTTGATTTTGACTTGTGCATCTGCAGCTCGCATCATGCTTTGAAGTAGGTTCTGCTAAGGACGGGTTTATTGCGCGATGTAGACGGACTCAGATGTAATTACATTGTTTTTAAAATTCCGTGCGCTTAAAACGGTGTCCCCCTGCTAATCATGTAGCCCTAATCATGTGTTGCTTTTACTTTTCTTAATGGCGAGTGAAATATCTCTGCAAATGGTATTTCAATGCTGACATGCCAAAAAGATAGCGGAGTCCACATTTGGAAGATGAAGGAAGAGAAGCCTGATGCTTGAAAATAGATCGCTTAATCCACAACGCATATCTGTATTTGAGACATAACCTGCAACTAGTGGGGATGTTTTGGAATGACTGTGCGTGGGGTGTTTTTGGCCACAGAACACTAACCCACAGTAGTAGGAGGACTACTGGGTTCGTGGATTTTGTCTGTTGACTGAGCGAAGCATGGTGTTTGCCTTGTGCCATTTCACGTAGCATCCAGCCGCAGTGCCACCTACACTTTCAGGGAATGTTTACATGCCGCTGAGCTATTTTCATGTATGTTAATTCTTAAGGACTTGTCTCTATATTGTGCGTGTTCACACACGGACTGGCCATCGGGAGTAGCGGGAGTTTTCCCGGTGGTTCAGTGTGGGCTGGCGGAGAAAAAAACAAAACAGTTGCTCGCTGGCCTTTAATATGATAAGCAATGTTAACAGTTTCTTTAAGAAACTGTTAACATTGCTTATCATATTAAAGGCCAGCGAGCAACTGTTTTTTTTTTTTTTCTCCGCTGGCCCACAAACTCCCGCTACTCCCAATGGCCAGTCCGTGTGTGTGCGCGTGTTTAATGTTGGTGTCTTAACAACACACAAGCTTACGTTGTAGTGTGTGTGTGTGTGTGAGAGAGAGAGAGATTTTATCCTTGGCTGGCTACGAGCCAGTGTGGACGTTACGCAGTAATCACTGGTAATACCAGCGCTGGCTCCATCCTCTGTGATCGGAAATGTTGAGTGAGGAGAACGTGAGCCTTGTGCAGGCTATAGGACCTATGCAAAGTACGCGCTTGCACAGTAAATAGTTTAAGTAAAAGGCGTTTCAGGGTACAACGGGAAGGGTTGACAGGTAGCCTATGAGGCCTGTACTATAAAAATGTGGCCCGGTGCCTCAGGTGTTGATGATCAGGGCTTTAAAAAAAAGGTGTATAAATATCGTTTTAAAAATCGCGATATCGATATTTACTGAAAAAATCGTGATATTGATTTTTTCCAATATCGAGCAGCCCTAGTTTGACGTAATTTATTTTGGTTGCGATTCCAGCTTTCTCGTTTGCGCTCCCTGACTTTTTGCTTGCAGTTTTGGCACAAACTTCGCATGTGGGTGGGCTGTCCAGGAATGCATTCCCATTGGCTAACTTGTGTTTGACTGTAACAGTGGACTATAGAGATCTTGCAGTCACGTGACCGGAAAGTACACAACCGCCATCTTGTCGGTCAAAAACACCGCTGAATACTGCTGCACTCGTGTACAGAATGGATCAATTTCAACCGACGGACTACACGGCTCATTTTTCTAATGAACAGATAACTAGATATATGTCTAAAATAAACGATCTACAGATTTGTGACCCTTATGGCTTACCGGACGGAGTTTTCACGACCGGATTTTGAACTGCCAGCGGAATACCCGGACGTGTATAATTACCTCATTAACTTTCCCTCGCTGTTCAGTGGTGAAGCACTGCGTGCTTATAAATCTCTGGACAGTTATCTCTACAGAAATTCAGGATTTGTCAGCGACTCAGATGTGGCATCTTGTAACAAGAATCCTCATTGGATGGGTAAGTCACTTAAGTATTGAGTATAGCACTGACCAGCCGATTATAGAATAGAATAAGGTAATTCCAGCTGTAATTCCAAATCGTCCGTCTTGTTTAACATGGATCTGGCGTTGGAGAGGTAGAGGCTTGGCAGTGGAGATTTGAGTGGCTGTTTTCTGAGCTTAGTCAACAGGCCGGCTCTGCCTGCAGCCTTGCTTTTGCTCCTGGCGCCGCCTCCTTCGCTTTGCTTCCGATAACAATCCACGGAGACCCCGTTGGTCTCGCTATCTCGTCCGGAATGGTTTTTTTTTTTTCTCGTCCGGAATGTTGTGCATGCGATGGAAATCGCTACAAACCGTCATTTTCTGCTGGAAACCAATGTCCAGTAAGTCCATACGGTTGTAGTGGATATTGAAGTTCGGTACAGACGAACAACACGCAAAAATACACACAAAAAACATAAAAAACGTGCACAGGTAGGGAGAGCTTGTAGCCGCAGCCGTTGTAGTAGAATTGTATATAGTAGGGTTTTCCAGAAGAAAAGGTAGAAGTAAAAGCAGCAGTAGAACCAGAAGTAGAAAGCGGAATATGGTGTTTGACCGACACGATGGCGTCTGTCACAATCTGGATCGGCTGTGACGTCACATGCAAGTGCTCCATAGTCGCCACTGAAGTCCACTCGATCCTTGTTTACCGTCAATGGATCGGTCACTCGTCAAACAGTCCGCCAGAATCCGAGTAGGGAATGGCTGAGCGTAGCTGTCAGTCAAACACAAGTTAGCCAATGGGAATGCATTCCTGGACAGCCCACCCACACGTGAAGTTTGTGCCAAAACTGCAGCAAAAAGTCAGGGAGCGCAAACGAGAAAGCTGGAATCGCAACCAAAATAAATTACGTCAAACAAAATCGAGAAAGACGCGGAACAAAAATAAAAGGTTTCTGAAGAGTAATAGACTGATATTTTGCACGATTACACGAATAACTTGTTTGCCAGTCTAAAAAAATTGACACTTTTTTGTTTTTTTGTATTTTGATTTGTTGTTTTTGTTTGATATTTCAAAAGTATTGTATGAACATTTTGGCACAAAATTGATTCCATAGACATCAAAACTATGAAATATATGGAATTATGTAGTGAACAAAAAGTGTTTTCAACAAAATTATTCATATTTTAGATCCTTCAAAGTATCCAGTGTTTACCTTGACGCTTTGCATACTATTGGCATTATCTTAACCAGCTTCGCGAGGTCGTCACCTGGAACGCTTTTCAATTAGCAGGTGTGCCTCATTAAAAGTTAATTAGTGGGCGAGTTTCTTACCTTCTTAATGTTTTGAGATCAAACAGTAAATAGTAAATAATAAACATATATATCCTAGAGGAAATAACCCTGTTCCATCCACAACTGTAGTAATCCATATTGTCAATCACCAAACAACTAAATCAAGAAAAACGACATCCATCATTACTTTAAGACATGAAGTAACTTTTAACTCCTAAAAATGAAGAAAACCACTGAATTTGGAGGCGTGTCCAAAACCTCGGACTGATACTGTATATTAATTAAATTCAGGGTTCTTTGAATGGTTAATGGTTCTCATCTTCAGTGTGTTTGACTTTAAAATGTCCGATTTCATGCAGCTTGATTTTTTTTTTTTTAATTTAAAAACCAAAACATTCCTTTATTGCATGTTACACCAGCATTCTTTTAAAGCTTTTTTTTAAGAACTTGAAAACGTTTTATAATCACAAAGTTTTTTTTTTTTTTTAAAGAAAGTATCCATTATTATTGTGATTTGCGTCTTTTGCAGCATGTTGAGAATTTGCATTTAAAGCTAGACTGCCTTTCAGATTTTTTAAAAAGAATTTTCCCCGACACACAATTACTTTTGTTTAGTGGACCAAAATCCACTGAATTCAAATCACAGACTTCCAATTTAATTAGTTTAAAAAAATTAATGAATTTAGAGCCACGTGGCCCTAAATTCTCCATTATTTTTCCTGCTTCACCATGATGCGATACAAGATACTGCGTCTTGCATTACGTGGTGGGCTTTCCTCGTTTGCACAAGGCATTGTGGGATACAAATTTGAAACAGGAGAGAACAATGGAGGACATGAGTGTGAGAATGAAATGTGAAAGACTGACTACAGTAACGAAAAGCAAGAAGAAAAGACGTTATGTTAGATATGAAGGAAAGGAAACGCAGGACCAAACTAATTAATATCGGCGCTCAGCGAGCATCTCTGTGTGATCAGCTGTTCGTTTAGCTACAGAATGATGGAACGGTCAGTGCACGGGCAAAGGTAAACCTGCGCATGTGCGCGCATACACACACACACACACACGGACTTCCTCTGTCTGCTTAACTGCGCAAAGTGAGCGATTTCATGCACATTATTTGCTTTAATCCCCTCAAATTAAATAACTTCCCAGCCACAGAATGGCCTGATATTTTGAGATATTGCAGAAATAAACATATATTACAATGACCACATTTCAGAAAGAACCAAATTTCACAGATTTTATGAAATCGGAAGGCCGTCTAGCTTTAAATGAAATCTGTATTATAAATACAGTGTTAGTTTATGCTGTGTAAGGGAGGGAGGTAGGGAGAGGCGGGAGTGCAAGGGAGGTAGGGAGAGGTGGAAGTGCGAGGGAGGTAGGGAGAGGCGGGAGTGCAAGGGATTGGGGGGAGGCGGGAGTGCGGGGGGGAGGCAGAAGTGCGGGAGGGAGGCGGAAGTGCAAGGGAGGGGGAGAGGCAGGAGTGCAAGGGATTGGGGGAGGCGGGAGTGCGAGGGATTGGGGGAGGCGGGAGTGCGAGGGATTGGGGGAGGCAGGAGGGAGGGGGAGAGGCGGGAGGGGGAGAGGCGGGAGGGGGAGTGCGAGGGATTGGGGGAGGCGGGAGTGCGAGGGATTGGGGAGGCGGGAGTGTGAGGGAGGGGGGAGAGGTGGAAGTGCGAGGGATTGGGGGAGGCGGAAGTGCGAGGGATTGGGGGAGGCGGAAGTGCGAGGGATTGGGGGAGGCGGAAGTGCGAGGGATTGGGGGAGGCGGGAGTGCGAGGGATTGGGGGAGGCGGGAGTGCGAGGGATTGGGGGAGGCGGGAGTGCGAGGGATTGGGGGAGGCGGGAGTGTGAGGGATTGGGGGAGGTGGGAGTGCGAGGGATTGGGGGAGGCGGGAGTGCGAGGGATTGGGGGAGGCGGGAGTGCGAGGGATTGGGGGGAGGCGGGAGTGTGAGGGAGGGGAAGAGGCAGGAGAGGCAGGAGGGAGGGGGAGAGGCGGGAGGGGAAGAGGCGGGAGTGGCAGGAGGGAGGGGGAGAGGCGGGAGGGGGAGTGCGAGGGATTGGGGGGAGGCGGGAGTGTGAGGGAGGGGGGAGAGGTGGAAGTGCGAGGGATTGGGGGAGGCGGGAGTGCGAGGGATTGGGGGAGGCGGGAGTGCGAGGGATTGGGGGAGGCAGGAGGGAGGGGGAGAGGCGGGAGGGGGAGTGCGAGGGATTGGGGGGAGGCGGGAGTGCGAGGGATTGGGGAGGCGGGAGTGTGAGGGAGGGGGGAGAGGTGGAAGTGCGAGGGATTGGGGGAGGCGGAAGTGCGAGGGATTGGGGGAGGCGGGAGTGCGAGGGATTGGGGGAGGCGGGAGTGCGAGGGATTGGGGAAGGCGGGAGTGTGAGGGAGGGGAAGAGGCGGGAGAGGCAGGAGGGAGGGGGAGAGGCGGGAGGGGAAGAGGCGGGAGAGGCAGGAGGGAGGGGGAGAGGCGGGAGGGGGAGTGCGAGGGATTGGGGGGAGGCAGGAGTGTGAGGGAGGGGGGAGAGGTGGAAGTGCAAGGGAGGGGGGAGAGGCAGGAGTGCGAGGGAGGTGGGGGGGCGGAAGTGTGAGGGATTGGGGGAGAAGCACGAGGGGGGTAGAGGTGGGAGTGCGAGGGAGGGGGAGGCGGAAGTGCGAGGGAGGGGGGAGAGGCAGAAGTGTGGAGGGAGGTGGGGGGGCGGAAGTGTGAGGGATTGGGGGAGTGCGAGGGGGAAGAGGGAGAAGCACGAGGGGGGTAGAGGTGGGAGTGCAAGGGAGGTGGGAGTGCGGGGGGAGGCGGGAGTGCGAGGGAGGGGGGAGAGGCGGGAGTGCGAGGGAGGTGGGGGCGGAAGTGTGAGGGATTGGGGGAGTGCGAGAGGCGCGAGGGGGGTAGAGGTGGGAGTGCGAGGGAGGTGGGAGTGCAGGGGGAGGTGGGAGTGCGAGGGAGGGGGGGAGGCGGAAGTGCGAGGGAGGGGGGAGGCGGAAGTACGGGGGGAGGTGGAAGTGCAAGGGAGGGGGGAGAGGCGGGAGTGCGAGGGAGGTGGGGGGCGGAAGTGTGAGGGACTGGGGGAGTGCGAGAGGTGCGAGGGGGGTAGAGGTGGGAGTGCAGGGGGAGGCGGAAGTGCGAGGGAGGGGGAGAGGCAGAAGTGCGGGGGGAGGTGGAAGTGCAAGGGAGGGAGAGGCAGGAGTGCGAGGGAGGTAGGGAGGGACGGGAGTGCAAGGGATCGGGGAGAGGCGGGAGTGCGAGGGAGGTGGGAGTGCGAGGGAGGTGGGAGTGCGAGGGAGGTGGGAGTGCGAGGGAGGTGGGAGTGCGAGGGAGGTGGGAGTGCGAGGGAGGGGGGGTGCGAGGGAGGGGGGAGAGGTGGGAGCGCGAGGGATTGGGGGAGTGCGGGGGAGGGGGAGAGGTGGGAGTGCGAGGGATTGGGGGAGGCGGAAGTGCGAGAGGGGGGAAGTGTATAGAATAAAAATGAAGAAAAACACTGAATTTGGAGGCGTGTCCAAAACCTCGGACTGATACTGTATGTTAATTAAATTCAGGGTTCTTTGAATGGTTAATGATTCTCATCTTCAGTGTGTTTGACTTTAAACTGTCCGATTTCATGCAGCTTGATTTTGTTTTTGTTTTGTTTTGTTTTTATTTAAAAACCAAAACATTTTTTTGGTATGGTCCGCCCGATACTTCCAGGGGAGCAAGGTGGCACGGCCTGCCTCTGCCCCGGAGAGGAGTTCTCCCGGTGGGCTCGCGAGGGGGAGGGTGGCCGCCGTCCAGGCGGGGTCCGCACAGCTGCCGTCCAGGCGCACTTCCTCCGCAGCGGTGCTCCGCGACTGGCTCCAGTTCGGCCAGGAAGGGCGAAGGTGGCTCGTGACTCCAGCAACGAGCTTTACAGCGCCCCTCCTGCCCCGACTTCACCGATTACCCCCGGGGCTGCGGGCGAGTCACCTCCGCGCCTTCCCTGCCAACCCAAGGTTAGCTAGGGACGGGGCCCCTCCGCCTCCGACACGGCTGTCGACCCGGATAGTAAAAGGAAGTGTATACATATACAGTGTATATGTAAGAAGTGCCATTAATTCAGGACTGTGTGTCCGAGTCATTTCAGGAGGATAATGTGTTCATTAATGCATCAAGTAATTAGACACAGTGGTGCAGTGATGATGATGGTGATTGTGCTACAGATGGAGCAGATTTAATCCATGGCATGAGCTGTGCAGTGTTTGAGTTTTCAACTTTTCACTAAATGAAGAAATAAAATAAACACACACATAGAATACCAGAAGCACTGGAGCAGGTGAAGGTGAAGGTCAGGAAAAATGCAGACAGACACCCTCAGAGGAACTAAATCACCTGAAGACCGTTAATTGTTCGCAATTAGCGTCGACTGACATTTATGGATTCATTAGAACAGAGCAGTAGTCAGGCTCATTTATCACAGCGGCGGCGAGAGATAACGACTTTTGTTTGGCCACAAACGAAAATTGATACGTCCGCCAGCCAATTAAGAGGCGACAGAATTAAGACGCCGGTTCCCTAGAGCAGGGCCAGTGACGTTCCACTGGATCTGGATGTGATGCTAATTAAATGCTCATAAATTCTGTCAACAGTGAAAGAGACGCGATACGTGGCGGTGTGCGACCCTTATGTATAATTCAGTATAAAACGTTTTTTCGTATTCATTGCTCACAGTGCTGATGTTATTGTGCTTTGTAGCAGGGAATATTAAAGCGCTGGTCGGTTTGGGCTTTCAGTCAGGTGTGCTGTAGTGAGTCAGCGTTCCAGAGATTTACAGCAAAACGCACACTGACGACCAAATAGGAACCGCTGTGTGTGTGTGTGTGTGGGGGGGGGGGGACATGAAGCTCACTCCAAGAACTGCTTTTTTAATAATAAGGTTGATTTTCAGATGATTCAGAAATGCATTACTTAAAAATGAAGTTCACATTTCTATATTAAGTTTCTACAAAAGATGCGTACAGCCGACACTTCATATCAAAAAACGGATTAAAACTGCATGGAATTGTTGATTTTCTATAAGGCAGCGTTTCTCACACTTTTTAAGATGGAGTCTCCGGTGTCAGCGCTTTGAACAGTCAGATGTAAAGCTGTACCTTTGAGTTCTCGGACACTTCAGGATGTGGTGTGATTTGGAAATAACTGGAAGTAACAGTCACTCTGCTTCATCACACATGTTGTTGATTTCTCCAATCGCAGCTTGACACGTCACGATATATCGTCCGACGATAAATAGTGATACAAATTTTCTGACTATTTGAAGCAATTAAATAAATAAATAATGAATTGTGATTATCATCAGGCTGCGCGATCTTTTGTTTTTCCTGGCAGGAATTGTGTTGTTGAGACAGCAGAGGGCACAGAAATATACAATAGCGGGAATACACTTGACTTCACTGTCGGTGGAAGTAACACAGCTCTGATGATGTTAAAAAACACACAAAAAAAAATCTAAAATGGGAAAGAACTGTTGTGTGATTGAGTGTACAAATAGATTTAATAAGAAATCGGAGCTCTCTTTTTACAGACTGTTGAAAGATAAAGAAAAAAGAAGCAAATGGAGGAAGTACAAGTTTTCATGAATGTTTACTCAGAACAGGTTTATGTTAACTTTTTTTTTTAATAAAAGGAATATTTTAGTTAATAGGCTACTATATTTTATTCCAACCTTTACAAATATGGGGAAATAATTATTGTTGGTGTTATTATTGTATTAAAAAATAAAACACAGGCTTGTTTATTTAACAAAAATGTTTAAGTTGATAAAAGGAAAATAAGGAATGGATTTTTGGTCATTTTATTTATTTATCTATTTATTCATTCATTCTTTTTTTTTTTTTCAAAAAAAAATCACGCAACAATTGAATCATGAACCCAGTATCGTCACTCGAATCAAATCATGAATTGGGTGAATCATTCCATGCCAAGAACAGTAAACTTTTTCATTTTGAGTAAAAGCAACATTTTCATTAATACGCCAGGATATTTTACTCAAATCTTTACAAATGTGGGGAAAATAATTATTGTTAAGAAAATTTAAGTGTATTTGTTTATTTATTTATTTAACAAAAGGAATAAGT
Organism: Neoarius graeffei; assembly: GCF_027579695.1. Lineage (NCBI taxonomy): Eukaryota > Metazoa > Chordata > Actinopteri > Siluriformes > Ariidae > Neoarius > Neoarius graeffei. The sequence continues at coordinate 50,368,004 of NC_083594.1, read as the reverse complement.
TGATAATGTGTAGGAAAACAAATGTTGCTTTTTTTTTGGGAAATAAAATTTCCTTAATTTAATATTTTTCAAAAATATTACGTGAAAATCAAATCGTGAACTGTGATAGTCGATACATTCCTCATCACAGTGCATCCCGTCATCCTCTAAATTCACATGGTTTGCGTAACAAAGCTGCTGCTTCTTCGTCTTCTTCGTTGGATAGTTAGTGTCTTTGATTTTGGAAGGGATTCCACCCTTCTGTTGTCGGGTTCTGCATCGAACCTTTCAGCGTTCTCCCCCTGCCACGAACTGGAGACCTTTTGAGTTGACTTTGACCTTCATTGAATTTCTTCTATTTTATGAGAGAAAGGTTTGAGAAGTTTAATCTTTAAATAACACTGAAATTGGAACCCGAAGGTAGTGAAGGAATAATGTTCATTCATTAACAGCAGCAATAGAGCTCATTTCTTCTTTTTTCTCCTTATTCTTCTTGTTTCCAGAGCTGCCCACCGGCTGGGAAAGGATCGACGATCCAGTGTACGGGGTTTATTACGTCGAGTAAGTAATGAAATCAGTCCTCCCACAGTACACCTCTGGTTCCCTCAGGGTTTCTTCTTGTTCTTTAATTGTGGTATAAAACCACACACACACAGACCTGTCCTCAAGCTAACTGGGACTTCAGCTGAAGTCTTATCACTTTGAAAACTTGCTCTATCTGTCGCTTCCTTCCTGCTGTGGAGTGTGTCCGTATATGTTCTACATAAACGTGAGGACACTGTAGATGTTTTCACCGTGGCTCAGTGTTTGAGGTGCACAGTATCCTGTGTCTTTCTGACTCATAATTCTGAAAAGTAAGCCTGGTATCTTGGCTGGTGTGCATTTTATCACCCCATGATGCCACTTTGTTGTGATATGATGTTATTTCCTGTAATCCAAGGCTTATTTTACTGAATCACACAGTCGTGCAGTGCTGTTTATGGATCAGCAGGGCTCTCGGGTATACATCGTGTCCGAATTCAGTGTGAGTGATGAAGAAAAACTGATCGCGGAGAAAAAGGAGATGGTTTACGAATTATACCGAGGGGTGTGTGTGCGTCTCCGTACAAGATTCTATCATAGTTTAATAAAATTATGCAAGGACGTGCCTTTGCCAAAACTGAATCACTCCCTCCCACCCAGAGGCCACGCCTCTTCCTCCCCCCACCGAGACTGATGGGCGCAGAAGCCGTGCCTCCTGCTCCTCCTCCCCCCGCCGAGACTGACGGGCGCAGAAGCCGCGCCTCCTGCTCCTCCTCCCCCCGCCGAGACTGACGGGCGCAGAAGCCGCGCCTCCTGCTCCTCCTCCCCCTGCCGAGACTGATGGGCTCAGAAGCTGCGCCTCCTGCTCCTCCTCCCCCTGCCGAGACTGACGGGCGCAGAAGCTGCTCCTCCTCCCCCCGCCGAGACTGACTGGCACAGAAGCCGCGCCTCCTGCTCCTCCTCCCCCTGCTGAGACTGACGGGCGCAGAAGCTGTGCCTCCTGCTCCTCCTGCTCCTCCTCCCCCTGCCGAGACTGACGGGCATAGAAGCCGTGCCTCCTGCTCCTCCTCCCCCCGCCGAGACTGATGGGCGCAGAAGCTGCACTTCCTGCTCCTCCTCCCCCCGCCAAGACTGACGGGCGCAGAAGCTGTGCCTCCTGCTCCTCCTCCTCCCCCCGCCGAGACTGATGGGCACAGAAGCCACGGCTCCTGTTCCTCCTCCCCCTGCCGAGACTGATGGGCGCAGAAGCCACGCCTCCTGCTCCTCCTCCCCCCACAGAAGCCACACCTCCTGCTCCTCCTCCCCCCGCCAAGACTGACAGGCACAGAAGCCGTGCTTCCTGCTCCTCCTGCTCCTCTTCCCCCACCGAGACTGAGATACCACGCCTTGTTTACTTGACACCAGTACTAAAACAGCAGTGTGTGTAGCTTTACACTTTATTTTATTCAGTGACAACATTGCTGTTGTATCATATTCAATACAGTATCTGAACTGGGAATGTTTACACTCCAAGTTTGCGTTAATTACGATCTCCTCACCCTTTTTCTCTCTCTCTCTCTCTCTCTCTCTCTCTCTCTCTCTCTCTCTCTCTCTCTCTCTCTCTCATATATCAGTCACATCAACAGAAAGACACAGTATGAGAATCCCATACTGGAAGCAAAGCGGAAGAAGCAGTTGGAGCAGTCGCAGCCTGCAGAAGGTGAGCAGTGTCTCCAAGACTAGTTCCTTCTTTTCTGAAGTCATCCATGTCCATCACTCTGAATGTTCGATTGTCACGCTGGTGTTTTTATAATCCTGTCCAGCCGAAGCTGTCCTTGACTAATGTTTGTTTGAAGCCACATTTTTCAGAAGATATTTTGGCAAATGAAAACATCTTGAATGTAATTTTCTGTAAATCAGAGAACATTTTAGCCTGATTTGAGAAATTTGTCCACATTTCAAGCTTTTATTATTGTATTGACACAGTTTAAAGCTGTTTATTGGGCCCCCAGATGGACTTGGGAAAAAAAAGTGGCTTTTTTCTGCTTTTAAATCTTTGATTAGTGTATACTGTATATTTATTGCACGTAAGTTGCACTTAGATATATTACACACGCAGATTGCACAACGCCCTGTACCCTGTCCATCAGTGTAACGGGACAGCCCCGGGGTGGGTGTGTCTGGGGTTTTCCTTCCACAATATCAAACCTATCCAGCCAGCAGTGGTGCTGCGGTCAGAAGCTGATCCTGATGATGGACTGCTCTGCCCTGCCCTGCTGATTATGGGTGATATTCAGAGTTCAATTAAACATGCTTAGTGAGAGTTAAATCTGGAAATGGCCCACATACGAGCCTCCTTCAGTGCTTGTCTTTTTGTCCTTCATATAACATCATATGGATGTTACGTTGTGTTAGATTTGACAGCCATTTCCTTCTTCAGTCCATATTTTCTATCCCTGATTTTATTTTATTTTTCCCACTCAAAGCAAAAACTGTTAGCGCTGTCGCCTCACAGCGAGAAGGTCCGGGTTCGAGCCCCGTGGCCGGCGAGGGCCTTTCTGTGCGGAGTTTGCATGTTCTCCCCGTGTCCGCGTGGGTTTCCTCCGGGTGCTCCGGTTTCCCCCACAGTCCAAAGACATGCAGGTTAGGTTAACTGGTGACTCTAAATTGAGCGTAGGTGTGAATGCGAGTGTGAATGGTTGTCTGTGTCTATGTGTCAGCCCTGTGATGACCTGGCGACTTGTCCAGGGTGTACCCCGCCTTTCGCCCGTAGTCAGCTGGGATAGGCTCCAGCTCGCCCGCGACCCTGTAGAACAGTTTAAAGCGGCTAGAGATAATGAGATGAGATGAAAGCAAAAGCTTGTGTTTGAAGGCGATGGTATAGACAGTAGAGAAAACCCCTGTTTTGGGCAGAACTAAAATAAAAATCTGGCCTGAAGTCGTAACAGTTTGAACCCATACGCAGGAGATTTGTGTAATCTGAACGGTGAGCACAGAAAATCAGTTTCAGCAGCTGCGTAACCTGACTCTGAATAAGAATAAGCTAAAGTCAGAAATTACACGGCCTACAATGTGCACTTTATGGCCACTAGATCCTTTCATATATTGCTCCCAAACTTGGGTAGGCTCGACGGGAAGCGATGAAACTGCCTTTCTGTTCTTGGCATCAGGAGCGGATCAGGTGAGTCGTCCCTGCCCTATTTAGCATTTAACATACCCTGTGAAAGGCCCTACTTTAAATGCAGGCTTGTTCTCGTGGGATTTGGCTCAGGCCCCGTTTCCAGCCTTCATTATCACACCAACTTCCCCCTCACCACCCTCTCCTCTGTCTCTTTGGCACACATTTTTGGAAATTTGAGTCTATTATCGATTGCTCTAGCGCTGAGTTTGCGCCTGAAATCAGCGTTGATGTATAGTCGCTGACCGCCATCTTGGCTCTCAATCATCCAGTTGCACTGATTAGCATAAGAAGGTGAGTCCGACTGTGGTAAGACAGACAGATCTTAATCTTTCAGAGTGGATAGAAGAGAACGCTTCAAGAGCACCGCTAGCCAGCTACGCCTCCATTCACCAGGAGACGCCCAGAAGCCCCGAGCCTCCTTTTCCCCCAGTAGAGACCAAACGTATGTGATTTATCTTCACCAATAAGGTTGCACCTTAACTCTTAATATCAGTCTCGGCTCTTTTTTTTTTTTTTTTTTCTCCCCCCTGAGCTGGTTTCCAAATGAGAAACTGTTGAGCGAGAAGCCAGATGTTTCAGTATATCACGTAATGATCATTGTGTCTCGCTCTTTTTTTTCTCTCCCTTTTCTCAGCTCTCTTTCTCTTGTTCTTGTTCTCCCTTGTGTGCTTTCAAAACCTTCCAATTTATCTCAATTATTAGGCTTTGTGAACGACGCATAATTAACACTTTCAGGCTAAAATAATAGGATAATAGCTGTCTCTAATGATGAGGTCTTTCAGCTCCTTCACAGCATTCGATGGCCTTCGTGTAGGTGTAAGATGGTCATGAGTCATAAACCGACATGGAGCACGTAAATGCGTGTGAGCAACTTTTTTCCATTTAAAAGATGACATTTGGGTCTCTTTTTGTAATTTTACGCACGTGTTGACATGTACGCGATGGAGATTTTTCAAAACTGTTTTGAAAAATCCAAGAGGTGGACACTCATTTCTGTCTGATTGGTCAAGTATTGAAACTGCACCATGCTCGCATGGCATGGGGTCCTGACAAGGCTAACGCGTCAAAACTGAAGCTGTTCGGTTCATAAATTTGTCCGAAAGTGTGTTTGATGTAATCAGTATTTTCGTATGCCAACTACACAAACTACAGCCTCTTTAGTGAAAACTTACTGTGATGAATTAAAAAACAAAAAACTGAGTATGTGGATTAAGGCTGCACGATATCAGAAAAATATGCGATATTCGATAACATGACTGAATATCGATATCGATACGTATCACGATAATTAATGTTTTTCTTACCTCTACTCGCCGTTCTGCCCTGTCTAGCATTTAAAAAAAAAAAAACACCCAATGCATCGCTTCCATTCCAACATTATTTTTTATTGGAAAAACATGGCTACACCTGCAATGGTGTCCATCAATCATTTTTAAATCTCTTAATTTCTGTGAGCGCAGCAGAAATATATTCGGGGACGTATACAGTCTCTCGATATCGTGTCTTCAGCTCGAACTCTTCAGTCAGAAAATGAACTGTGAAACTCAAGTAGGGTTCTGTGGTGCGACTTGACCATAGGTCTGTAGTACTTGCGTAGTACTCCGCTCCACTTAGTTCAAGTGTAACTTATTTTCGACACGTGTCGTACATGTCTGGAATTGCGACTTGAGAAAAATAATTCCGTGAGGGAATTTTATACCGTCGGTCCAGTATTGAAATCATGTCCACAAATCCACTGCCGGTAACAGCTGTCATTGGCATCATGTCTTTCGCCAAGTATCTCGCTATGCCTGCCGTTATGTCTTTGTGGCGTTTAGAATGTGTCTCATAAGGGGTTGTACGAGCAAAGCTCTGCTGAACTGTAGTCACCTTCGTAATTTTAGATGTTGAAGGACTTGGCATATCATTGGACTGTTTGCTGCTAACGCTAGCTTGGATCTCTTCGTACAGGTGTTTACGGTTGTGTTGTAGATGCGTCGTGTTCCCCTTGGTAGCTGCCACCACTGTTTTACATGTCTTGCAAAGTACCCGAGTTTGCAGTACGTCATCCCTCCTGAATCCAAAGTACTTCCAAATAGCAGACATGCATTTTTTTTTTGGAAACCAGTTCCTCCTCACACAAGTTTGTCTCACCACACTTGCTACCGCTCCCACCTTCCGCCATCACCACGAGGCTTTTACTTGTTTTGCAATAGGGGGCAGAGTTATCCCGCGGCGCTTGTTGACATTCAAGTGTGATTGGACGGCACAGAAAAATGTGCCTTTTATCGAAATTTAAGTAATTTTTGCGGTATGTGTATCACAAGCTATGATATCACGATATCGATACTTTTTCGATATATTGTGCAGCCCTAATGTGGATTGCTAAAATGTTTCGCAATTATATTTCAAATCATATTCTTTTTAGGTAGTTTTTGTTTTGCCGAAGTGGATGTTTAGAAAAAGCCACAAATTTTCACTGATAGTCGTTCTTTGATCAATTGCCTGTGTTCAGAGAACCGCAGTTCATCTCGTCTCGTCTCGTCGTCTTCCGCTTATCCGGGGCCGGGTCGCAGAGGCAGCAGTCTGAGCATGGAAGCCCAAACTTCCCTTTCCCCAGACACCTCGGCCAGCTCCTCGGGAAGAACACCGAGGCGTTCCCAGGCCAGCCGAGAGACATAGTCCCTCCAGCGTGTCCTGGGTCTTCCCCGGGGCCTCCTCCCGGGGTGACATGCCTGGAACACCTCCCCAGGGAGCCGTCCAGGAGGCATCCGAAAGAGATGCCCGAGCCACCTCAGCTGATTCCTCTCGATGTGGAGGAGCAGCAGCTCTACTCCGAGCTCCTCCCGAGTGACTGTGCTTCTCACCCTGTCTCTAAGGGAGCGCCCAGCCACCCTGCGCAGTGATGCGGTCGCTTTACCGGTCTGTTGTGGTGAAGAAGGAGCTGAGCCAAAAGGCGAAGCTCTCGATTTACCGGTCGATCTACGTTCCGACTCTCACCTATGGTCATGAGCTTTGGGTAATGGCCGAAAGAACAAGATCGCGGATACAAGCGGCCGAAATGAGTTTCCTTCGCAGTTCATCTCACTTGTCTTAAATTGCTCGAGATGTAGTTCTTCACACAAATCTGTGCTGAGAACATGTCAATCTGTGGATCTTTCTCACGCTCTTGTTCTCTGTGTGATGTCACTCATGGCAGGTGCATAGAAACCAATCACACATCTCCATCAGTCTCGCTCGCTCGCTCGCTCGCTGCTGTCTCCTGCTTCATGTGCACTCTTCTTGGGTTCTGCTTCGCTGATTTTGCCTTTTTTTTTTTCTTCAGATAGATCCATATTAATAAAATACTGCTTTATAATGCATAGTGGTGTCTCATTTAACCAGGAACCAATTTACTGTCCAATTTACTGTTTTATCTTTTTTGGTCATTATTTTTTCACAGGAGTGAAACCTTTCTTCACACGGAACCCGGCCGAACTGAAGGGAACGTTCATTAATACGAAGCTAAAGAAAAGCCGCCGTGGTTTCGGGTTCACGGTGGTCGGAGGAGACGAGCCGGACGAGTTCCTCCAGATTAAGAGTCTGGTGCTGGACGGCCCGGCTGCTCTGGACGGCAAGATGGAGACGGGTGAGCTGTTGGAAAAGTTCTGTAGGATTGATGATTTCAGTGTGTGAAGCAGAATGGCAAGTCACGCCTGATTTTCAGAGTTTCCTTTTTCATCAAGGAAGCTTTTGAATTTCGTTCATTGCGATTGGTGATTTTGTTGAAAAAGCTGTTTGCTTTGCAAGAACAGGCCACAATCCACCCTCTTGTTTCCCCACTTACATGATTTATGGAATCATGGCACCAGAGTTTGCCGAAATAAACACAACACAATGCAAAATTAACCCCCACCCAGTGACCTTTTCTGTTCTTCCCCGTTCAATGGTATTGGCTGTTTCAACAAACAAAATCTGGCGTCTTCAGATACGATTTCATGAACGTGTTCTTCCACTTGAAGTCCTTCTGTGAAAAATTGGTCTCATTAGCTCTGGTATTGTTCTCATAATAGGCTTCAATTACGTTTTATGTTCTGCAAACGTTAAGAAAGCTGTAAGCTTTTTAAGTGTGGTGAAGAAAGGACATGATAAACTGTTAGGTTTCCATGCTAATATTCAATAGAGGTGCAGTAAGACGATGCAATTGAAAGCGCGGCTGTCAATCACCCGGTTATGGGTTGCATCCCAATCTCCGTAAACTGTTTGTTGAAAGGTTGTACCACTGCAGGCTACCGTAGTTCCCATAACTGTCTCTGTGCTTGTTAAACATCTCCATCTTTCTCCTCAGGTGACGTAATCGTCAGCGTAAACGACACTTGCGTCCTGGGCTACACACACGCACAGGTGGTCAAGATCTTCCAGTCCATTCCTATCGGTTCCATGGTGGACCTGGAGCTGTGCCGAGGCTACCCGCTGCCCTTTGATCCCGACGACCCCAACACCAGCCTGGTGACCTCGGTGGCCATCATGGACAAGGAGCCCATCATCGTCAACGGCCAAGAAAGCTACGACTCGCCATCCAGCCACGGCAGCCATAACGGCACTGCCAGCGAACCCCCTCGCCCCTTAAGCCCTGCCCACGAGCCCATCTCCGATGGTTCACAGGAGCAGCGTTTCGCTGGCGATGCCGTGACCTTGGCGTCCTCCATCGCCACGCAGCCCGAGCTGATCACGGTGCACATGGAGAAAGGAGACAAGGGCTTCGGCTTCACCATCGCAGACAGCCCAGGGGGCGGCGGCCAGCGTGTCAAGCAGATCGTGGATTACCCACGATGCCGAGGGCTCAGGGAAGGTGACATCATCGTGGAGGTGAACAAGAGGAATGTACAGAATCTGACTCACAACCAGGTGGTGGATCTGCTCAGCAAGTGCCCTAAAGGCAGCGAAGTCACCATGCTGGTCCAGAGAGGTGAGTGCACACGATTCCTTATGAGCTTTTTGTGGGATGGAGTGGAAGGAAGAAAGAAAAAAGTAGGCAGGAAGGCCGGGGTGGAAGCAGAAGGGAAGGGAGGAAGCTAGGAAAGAAAAGCAGAAGGGAAGGAAGGATGGAAGGAGAGAGAATCATGTCGGAAAGATAAACAAGCAAAAGCAAAGAGGGGGAAAACAAAGAAAAGAAAAGCAGGAAAGGCAGCAAAGAAAGGGTGGAAAGGTAGAATACAAACGCAAGCATGAAAGAAATAAGTAAAACTGAGGAATGAAAGCAAGAACGGCTGGACAGAAAGCACAAGGGGATGAATGGAAAGGAAAGAAAGGCACGTGTTGCACTGCAGGTGAAAAAGAAGAGTGACATTGTGTGAGGGAGATGAACCGATTGTGAAAGAGAGAGAGCGGCTGATGGACTGACGTTTGATTCAGGGTGAAGGACAGGCTTCATGACGATGGTATCTCTCAGTCCTGCCCCCCTGCTGGAGACACTCTGCTCTCACCCTCGTACCCTCACTTCCTGTCCCTCACTTCCTGTCTCTCACTCCAGTGGTCGAGAGCTGAGTCGTGTCCACTCGAGTGCATGAACACTTCCTGTTCTCTATAATCAGTGATCAAAACTAATGAAGTTTTGGGTCATGCTTTCTGTTTTCTTAATTTACAGCATTCATGGATATGAGCAAATCCTGACCTTCAGAATTAATTATACACAATTAATGTTTAAGTAATTAACACTTGCATTGATTGATGCTTTTTGAGCGTGAAGTAAATAACGAAGAACCACGTCAAGTAATATGAATGTCATCCATGATTAAAAATAAATACAGGGGAACCTGTGTGAACGTAATTAAAATGTTTTGCTCAATCAAGTGAGAAACGCTTATGTATTACGATGACGAGTGCATTAACATAAACCTGTGATTCGCCTTCGAGCTGGAACTGCCATCAGAGCTGCTGTTTATTAATAATAATAATAATAATAATAATAATATTCTTAACCAGGCGGCACGGTGGTGTAGTGGTTAGCGCTGTCGCCTCACAGCAAGAAGGTCCTGGGTTCGAGCCCCGGGGCCGGCGAGGGCCTTTCTGTGTGGAGTTTGCATGTTCTCCCCGTGTCCGCGTGGGTTTCCTCCGGGTGCTCCGGTTTCCCCCACAGTCCAAAGACATGCAGGTTAGGTTAACTGGTGACTCTAAATTGAGCGTAGGTGTGAATGTGAATGGTTGTCTGTGTCTATGTGTCGGCCCTGTGATGACCTGGCGACTTGTCCAGGGTGTACCCTGCCTTTCGCCCGTAGTCAGCTGGGATAGGCTCCAGCTTGCCTGCGACCCTGTAGAAGGATAAAGCGGCTAGAGATAATGAGATGAGATGAGATATTCTTAACCAACCTTTTCTGACCAATCGGATTTGAAAATTTAGCAGCACTGAAGCACGACGTGTGCTTTCATATTGTAAAAATAAAGAGTGACGTAATCATATATGAGGAAATATGAGAAACGTAAGCTTGTGGCGATTGAGAACAATCGGGACCGTCCGTGTGCTCATGGAGTCGGTACCGGGTGTCGGTTCTTCAGAGATGAGTTGATATTGCATGCGTCAGGAGCATATTCAGATTGTGAAAATTCATAATATCTGACATACAATGAAAGACATTTCTTGTTGAAAGTTAAATATTCCAAAGCAGCCCAAGAATAATATTCACATTTTCCACTCATTAGAACAAATGAACGTCTTGGTGATGAGCTGATTAGGTCTCAAACTGTGAAAAAAAGACGAATGGATAATGTTGAACCTTAGCACTAATCATGACGTTATTTTTGCATGTGTTACCCGCATCATCCTCCGCTTGTACGTCAGCGTGTGAGAATGCGTATACACGTGTGGATGGCTGCTTGCCCACGTGTGTGTTCGCACTTCCATCATCCTTTAGCTCTGAAATCAGCTGAATGGTGATGAGTTGAGCTTTTTTTATTTGAGCAGCGTCTGAAAGGAAGTGAAATTGAATTGATGGATTAGTCACTGAAAACACCAAGGCCACCAGCACCGTTCTTTCAAGAACCTTGGGTTTACGTTGCTAACTCGATAAATTGGAAGGATTTCACGGTCAGACGCTTGGAGTCGTCGACTCCTTTTGCTACCTGGGTGACACCATCACATCGGGTGGTGGCTGTGAGGCTGCTACTATCACAAGAACTAGATGTGCATGGGGCAAGTTCAGAGAACTCCTCCCAGTCCTGACATGCAGGTGTTTGTCTCTATCAACCCGTGGGAAAGTGTACGAAAGCTGCGTAAGGAGTGCTATGCTTTATGCTAGCGAGTGTTGGCCCCTGAAAAGTTGTGATCTCGGAAGATTAGAAAGAAACGAGAGGGCCATGCTGCGTTGGATTTTGCACACCAAGCCTGACGATAGATCGAGCACATCTATCTTGAGAAGGAGGCTCGGTCTGACGGATCTGGAGTCTACCCTCAGGCGTCGGCGACTTCGCTGGTTTGGCCACGTGCAGCGTAGCAACTCCATCATCAATCGCGCATGCCACCTCGAAGTCGCCGGGCGTAAACGTTCTGGCAGGCCCCAGAAGTCCTGGCAGGAATGCGTGAAAAATGATCTGAAGGCTGCTGGTCTGTCTGCCAGCGACACCCAAGACAGAGCTTGATGGCATGCTGCTGTTCTCCATGCGACGTCCGACCCACTCTGATGTGGATACACGGACGCTAATTTCCGGATAGTGAGTGAGTGTGAGTGAGACAAGACAGGCAGGCCGAGTGCTTTTAACAGCAAACACTCGGGTCACAACTCTGGGGTTTTTCTGTATATCGCTCCAGTTAGCCAGATTATCGCCTGCAAAAAGAGGATGCGGTGCTTCCGGCATGGCCGTAGCATCACTGTGTGAAACGCAGAGAGAGAGAGAGAATGTCCTCTGTGCCCTTGGGCTGAGATTTTGGGAGACTCTGATCTCAGACCTGGGAGAATTTTTCAGACCCTTTGAACGCAGTGATTGGTCAGACTCGCTCTCTAAACCTCAGTCAGGCTGATTTAGGCAATGAATGATAGAGGCTTCAGAAAGCAAAGTGCCTTATTTTAAACAAATGCACATCTTCCCTCTTAGCCTTGAACTTGAAGCACATCAGCAGGTGCTTTCAACAATCATTAAATACGCTGAGAGGTAAGACGTCTCCGTTCAATTCAAATTTATTTGTAGAGCACCTTTAACAAACAACATTGCCGCAAAGCAGCCTTACAGAAATATATAAATGCCTTATGCAGGTTTTAAACATACGAGTTTATACATTTATCCCTAATGAGCAAACCTGAGGCATCAGTGATGAGGAAAAACTCCCTGAAACGACACAAGGAAGAAACCTTGGGAGGAACCAGACTCAAAGGGGAACCCATCCTCATCTGGGTGACAAGTGCGTGATTATAAATGACTCACTTCTGTAAGTGTGGACAAAAAGTGCAATCATATAACCAGGAAATTCATGATAGCTTTGACATGAAGAGAAGTCTAAATTTTAATTTACATCTTTGTATATACAAAAAAAACAAACAAACAAAAAACCCGCCGCGAGCTGGCCTCGTGGTTAGCGTGTTCGCCTCTCGACCGAGATATCGTGAGTTCTACTCGGGGTCAGGTCAGACCAAAGACCATCATAAAAATGGGACGTACTGCCATCTGGCAAAGCACGCTGCAATACAGATGTGAGTGGGGGGAGTCAAACGCTCGCGGTTACCAGAGGACGAGCCCCCCACCGTAATCCTAGCTGTATAATAGGCGAGAGGGCGAGGGCTAATGAATCGGAGATCGGCGCTGCACCCATACGCCTTAAAGTGCATATTCTGGATCAATTTCAGGGTTTTTTTTATATGAAAGTATGTCCCTTTACACACTCCTCCAGAAGGGTAATTTTGCACAAGGCCATCTGTCTACAGCAGAAAAAAATAAAATAACAAAACACGTCTGGAAAAATCCCAAGGGAGTCTGGAGCCAGATTCGTGACGTCACCTGCGGAAGCGCCAGCAGGCTGCGCGAGCTTTGCACGGTTTCAGTGCACAGCCTGTGTAGACCAAGCGCTCCCATTTCTCTCTCATTGTCCGGTCTTTTGGAAAACGATGAGTACTAATCCCATCAAGATTGGTGTTGCTACACCCTCCTACCATACATCTGTTAACCATTTTAATAATTACGCGATAACGTTGAAGAAATTTGCGGAAAACCACCAGATCGTTTTCTCATAAACAAACCAGCGCTGGCGTAGGATTCAGAAGGAGGCGTCCCGCACGCAACGTCACGAAAATCAATGTTTGCCGGGAAAATGCCAAGTTTTTTCAGAGGCGGACCAATTCGCCTCAAATGGCTTGATTTCAACTGAATTTTTCTGGTATTGCGCAAGGTAAAAAAAAATTGCACAAAATGTGACAGATATTTCACCAAAGTTTAATATAAAATAGGAGAATTGCATTGATCTTGCTCCTGAATTTACCCGGGATATGCACTTTAAGGAACTGGGTACTACTGGGACAGGAGACTGCCTGGGAAGACCAGGTCCTGGCGCAGAAGGGACTTTGATGTGCAAAAAAGTATGCATAAAATAAGCATAAAAACAAGATGTGTTTAAGAGACAGGTATTTGGACACTATATTAGGAATATATGTAAAATGTAGCTAAAAACAAATCAAGATCTTGATGTACACCATAAATGCTGCCAAAAACTGCACCTGGTGTCAGATAGCCTGGGAAATGCCATGCTGCTTTGCACAATCGTTCCGATCTGAAAAGACAGCATGGAAACTATGGTCTAAAGGCTCGCCTGAGTTAGGGAGCCAATCAGAGAGTGGGGAGGGGTGGAAAGACGGTGACGCGTACTACTCGACAAACGGAAGCTTGTAGTTTATTTGGGACTGTTTACGGATCACATTTAACATGGCGGCGAGCAATACGAACCAAACTTTCGATCGAGCTTTAGACACTGTTCTGAATTAGTCTGGTTAACACCAGACCATATCACAAGCGAAATAAGTTCGGTGCCATTGTTTTCCTATTTTTGTTTTGCCTTCTCTTTCCTTCTCTTCTTCGCCTCTTCGTCGCTCTAACTACGTCACCGGGTACAACTGCCATGATTGGCCATGGGCTACGTATACGCCAAATGATAGACATTCGCAACGTCCAATAAACAGCCGTTGACAATCCTAAACCACACCTCCCCTACGAGAAATTCAATAGGCGGATTCCAGACCATATTTCACTTGTGATATGGTCTGGTGTTAACCAGACTAGGTGTCAGATGTTTTCATTGAAGATTTCACACAATAAGTAATGATCATGGTGAAGATGAAGGGGCGTCCTGAAATAACCGTAAACGTCTGTCGGTATAACGGGTACGATGATATTCAGGGAGAAAGTTAATGGAAGTACATCTGATCATCCACCAGAAGGTAAGGGAGAAGCCAGCGGTCACTTGAATAGAGTTGCAGGACGACGTGAAAGCAGCAGGATCAATGCACCACCATGGCCTCTGATCCGGCACCTCGCTCAGAGCTCATCAGCTCGAGGAGAAACCCAGAGACGTGCATCAAAAAGTTTGCACACAAGCAATTTCAAAAAATCTGAAATGAAAAACGGAACTCTGGAAATAATTCCAAGTCAGTGTCAGAAGACATTAGTGTAAATGTGAAGTGGATGTATGCACTGAAAGTATATTAAATAACAAAAGCAGAAGTGTCTATAAATAAGGAATACTTATTTCCCACTCACTATAAAAAGCACCGCCTGCAATTTTTTATTTTTTTTTGATATTACGTCTGTCAGTTCACCTTAAACACTCGAACACTTGAAGGCTTCTTCCAGGAAGTCTGGTGGGGTTTTTTTTCCATTTTTATTTTGTGATCGAAATCACAGCTCTTTATTATCGCAATTTATAACTGAGGTCTTTATCGTTTTTAGCATATTTGAACGGTCGTTTGAATTAAACTGATGAGCAATTTAAAACGCAGACTCCAAAACAAATCTCCTATAAATGTCAGTGTTGAGTTGGCAGTGTATTGAGAAATAAAATGCTCTATAGCTGCAATTAAAGGTCAAAATATTACTGGGCTGAGTTAAATAATGAGCATAATATTTGAACATGTACAGAGGGAGTCCATGGGAGGAGTCACGGGCTGCAAAACGTCTCTGAAGCTGCCTCAGGTCCAGTGACGGACAACGGTGCTGCAAATTCGGCATGACTCATTTGTACCTCAATCATTAGAACAAAAGTGATGGGTCATAAATTACTGATAGTTTCACGTTTCGAATCATGTTAACAACGCCTTTATAACATCGCATTTATCCAAGTCCAAGGTCTTGAAATTTTTATCTGCTTGCCCGTCTTGATTGCGGTGGAAAAGCTTTTGAACGACTTTTTAGATGAGCTGAATGACAATGATGCTTCCTCCATACGTTCCAAGATTCCACTTTTATCGCTGGACAGAAACCTGTAAAAGTAGCCTTCAGACTGTGTGAGGTTATCTGTTGGCTGATCCGAGATCAGCAATATCGCTGTTGCTTTTGAATTCCCGATCAACGTGAAGGCTGATCTGAGATCGCCGACACCAGTGTTGCTTTTGAATTCCCGATCGATGCGACAGCTGATCTGAGATCGGTGACATCGCTGTTGCTTGAGAATTCCCAATTGATGCGACGGCTGATCTGAGATCAGCAACGTTGCGGTTGCTTGAGACCTCCCGATCGATGTGATGGCTGAGCTGAGATCAGCGGCGTCGCTGTTGCTTGAGATTTCCAGATCGGATGCGATGGGTGGTCTGAGATCAGCGACATTGCTGTTGCTTTAGAAATTCCCGATCGATGCGACAGCTGATCTGAGATTGGTGACATCGCTGTTGCTTGAGAATTCCCAATTGATGCAACGGCTGATCTGAGATCAGCAACGTTGCGGTTGCTTGAGACCTCCCGATCGATGCGATGGCTGAGCTGAGATCAGCAACGTCGCTGTTGCTTGAGATTTCCGGATCGGATGTGATGGGTGGTCTGAGATCAGCGACATTGATGTTGCTTTAGAAATTCCCGATTGATGCGACAGCTGATCTGAGATCGGCGACATTGGTGTTGCTTGAGAATTCCCAATTGATGCGACGGCTGATCTGAGATCAGCAACGTTGCGGTTGCTTGAGATGTCCTGATCGATGCGATGGCTGAGCTGAGATCAGCGACGTCGCTGTTGCTTGAGATTTCTGGATCGGATGCAATGGGTGGTCTGAGATCAGCGACATTGCTGTTACTTTAGAAATTCCCGATCGATGAGACAGCTGAGCTGAGATCTGCGACATCGCTGTTGCTTGAGAATTGCCAATTGATGCGACGGCTGATTTGAGCTCAGCAACGTTGCGGTTGCTTGAGACCTCCCGATCGATGCGATGGCTGAGCTGAGATCAGCGACGTCGCTGTTGCTTGAGATTTCCGGATCGGATGCGATGGGTGGTCTGAGATCAGCGACATTGCTGTTACTTTAGAAATTCCCGATCGATGAGACGGCTGAGCTGAGATCTGCGACATCGCTGTTGCTTGAGAATTCCCGATCGATGCGACGGCTGATCTGAGATCAGCAATGTCGCTGCTGTTTGAGAATTCCTGATCGGATGCGATGTCGCTGTTGCTTTTGAATTCCCGATCGATGCGAAGGCTGATATGAGATCAGTGCTTCAATGCCATTCAGTTCGACACCACCCAGTGGGAGGATCTTCCCGATCTTCTCTCATTTACTCTCTGCTCACACCTTAACCTTAATTACAGCTCTCTGTCTCAGTCAGCAAAGTTTGTCCCCCCGCCACACATACTGTATTCATCTGATTATTCCAGCCGTAGCAGATGCCTGCTTCTCCATTCGCCGCGCGTTAGCGGCAATGACATTTAGACCCGATCCTTGGCGTCATCTCTGAAAACAAATTAGCAACCAACCAGAATCTCTCGGGAGGAACGAGACCGAGCGCGAGAGGGAAAGCCAAGGAGTGATCTTGACGAGATATGCATCACATTTATCATGAGGAAAAGAGAGAAGGGTATAAAGGAGTAATTTTGTGAGTTGCTCAATCAAGAGCTTAACACGCCAGACGCATGCGTGCTGAAAAGCCGAGCTTTTTATAACCGAGATCCTTTTAGAAGTGCAACATTGACTTTCTGTTTTATATAACATTCACGCGCACACATTGGCGCACGGAGAGGTTCGAGTGCTAAAATGTGCTTCAGGTTTTCCTAGCATGCTGAGCTAGCATCCTCAGAGAGCCAGAACAGGTGTCTCTGTGTATCGGAGTGTGCTTGTGTGGAGAGGAATGGAAAAGACAGAGCGCGTCATACTTTTACCAATTATGGCTGTTCTCTAGTTCCCAGACGAAGCCTCCTAATTGGCCGCCATGCAACAATCTTGTTCTGTGTGTGTATGTCAGGCTTCCTACCACGATAAGCTAAGGTCTAAGTTGCTTTAATTGGTCCCGAGTGAGAGCCGTGGCTTCAGGACAAGGCCCGTATGATCCATCTGGTCCAGGTTTCCTCAACTCGCTATTACTCGAGTCAGTCAGCAGTGACGTCTGCTTATGTTTCTCATCTCGCTTGACTATCTTCCATCGCTTGAACTTAATCAAAACAGATGGAGTTGAGGGACAGTGTTACTATGCGTGTCGGTATGCCTCGCTGATCATCTTCTATTTTTAGAACATGATGTTAATATTAGAGCTGAGATTTTGATGAGTAATCAGACGGTGCCGTTTTAGAGGAAACGGCTCACTTCCTTCCTGAAAGAGCCGTGCTCGGGGCTCCGACAGTGGCATGGTGGCCGTTCTGAGATTGAAACTGAAGACTATATTATATTTCTGATGTCATATCATTGTCACGGGAAACATAGTTAGAAGCTGACCTTCCCCAGCGATGGATGGCGTGATGGATTTTCGGACTTTGACAAAGATTCATATTGATATAATATTCACAAAGGGCCTGCAAAGAGGAGCTAACAAATATATATATCCAGGCCTGCCAAGATGCAGGAGAAGATAAATGACAGTGACGCAGAGCAGACAGGAGGGGATTGATTTAGTGTTTTAAAAGGATGGGCACCGGCTGCTTTCCCTGTACTCTATACATTAAGGTCTTGCTGACGGTGTACAAAGCTTTAATTAGCACCACTGGGTCTGGGGGAAAAACACAGAACTAATAACTTTTCCAAAGGCTGCGTTTCAGACGCAGCCAAGCCGAAGGGGGTCACATGGTAGTAAATAACGCGATGGACATGAAAGCATACTTCATGCAGCAACAGTGTTGTTCTGACTTCCACAAACATCAGAGGTCCTTGAGCAAACGGAGGCATGAGGTGACCAAGCCTGTGATTTGGTCATTAGTCATGGGTTCTCAATCCTCGATTTATTCAACGGTCTCCCGTACCACATGCGCGTTATCCTTTTTTTCCTTTTTTGTCCGCCTGGTCGTCCAGTTCTTGTGAAGGCCATATCTCGAGAACACCCTGAGGGAATGACTTCAAGTTTGGTACAGACTTTCACTTGGACTCAAAGATGACTTGATCGGAATTCAGTGGCCAAAGGTCAAGCTGACTATGACCCTCATCCCGTTCTCGTGGACGTCGTCTCTTGAGGGAATTTCTTCAGATTTGGTACAAAGTTTCACTTGGACTCAAAAATGAACTGATGAAAATTTGGTGGTCAAAGGTCAAGTCCACTGTGACCTCTTGTTCTTGTGAACATGATGCATCAGGAACGCCTTGAGGAAATTTGAAACTGAAATGGTTCATGGAGGCAGACCACGGCAGAGCAGTAATTTTCGTCTCTTTTGGAAAAGAATAATCAGTTTTTCCTTTCTGGGTAAGTTTGCAAAGGTAGTTGTATCGCCACTCAACCCTCACAAACGTCATCTCCATGTGAATGCTGGGTTTGACTTAACTCAGAGTTGGGAAGTCTGAACTGATAATTGAGCTTGGTGTTTTCATGGTACAAAGTGTGGAACCGGAGTTTATAATGCGGATACTGGTATTTACAAAACAACGAGTTGTATGGACAGTGTGATGGATTACGACAGGGTCTGTTGATTTGACCAAAAGCAAATAAGACAAGAAATAATTTTCAAGTAATGGAGTTTTTTTTTTTTTTTTTTTTTAAGTTACCATTGCTGATGTGAGCAACCACGATAACATGCTGAACTTGTGGATCGAAAAGACCCTCCCAACTTTCTGAGTAGGAATTCAGAGTTGAGGGGTCATTTTCTTTCGGTCCCTTCTCGTCAGAGGACGGAAATTGAGTGATGTCAGGGAAACATTGCAATTTTGGGCTGTCCCAGACAAAAGATGACCAACGTGGTGATATCTTTGGTTGTGGCTCCAAAACTATGTTCCAACGTCACACTGTGAGAGAGTTTCAAAGATAGCCATCATCATGTCCTTGTAACCAAAGACGGAACAAAATGGTGCAAGATTCCGATGGCGTTCGAAATTTAGGATGACTCTCGCACAATGCAAGTGTTGCGACGAGCTGTGTCTCCTCACCAACGAATCGGAATTCAGCATGAAATGACGCGCCGATCAACTCAACATTGACACCAAACCCAAATTCTTGCTTAGCTTCATCGTTTACCACCATAGCAGCGCAGCTGGATGGATGTCGCCAACCCCAACCCCATGGAGTGGCTTCTGTTCATGGAAACAAAAGGCAGACACAGGAGCAGACAGACAGACAGCTGTCTCTGGGTTTCTGCGTCTCCTCTCAGTTGCAACGGTTTCACACAGGAGAGGTTTTAAACATGCAACTGAGGAATTGACATTCATGTTTATTGGCAAGGTGTGTGTCACCTTGATCAGAACAGATGTTGAGGAAGCGTGTGAAGGTTTGGTACCCGTGCGGGTTGACGAGCACTGCTGCGTCATTGGAAAGCTTGCTGTGTGTTGGCGCGTCTTCTTTCGCCTCACCGCGTCCTTTTAACGTTCCCATATGCTCCGTCAGTTCCAAGTGGACTGTTTCCTCTCTGCTCAGAAGGACATTCGCGGAGCTGTGAAATTGTCTTGGTGTGTATCTGAGTACTTGGCCATCGAGTATTGGCGTGTGTGTGTGTGTTCACTCTTCATACCTCAAGAGCACTGGGTCAGGCTTCATCGGTTTCCAGGGAAACCGTCTGTTGCTCCTGTGCTGCCAGATGGACCTGACCATTGGAATTCGTTCCTCACAGTACAACCCCACACACACACGCGCACACATCTCATTTAACACAGCGATTAGTTTCCACTGTGCCTGACAAGGGTCATGATGTTCCAGTTCGTGCTGTTCTTCACCCACATGCACAGTGTGAACTTGACTCCATTTCAGCCAAGTATTTCATGAAGAGAGACTCGTTTCTTACGCCGATGAACTTTGTTTACTTGCTGACTTCACCCATGAGATTCTGCTAATTAAGCTGATGTTGATGTTCCAATCAAACAAACATCAGGTGGAACATAACAGGTTAGAAAAATAAACTCTTACTTGTAACTACCCATCTGGAGTAGGTTATATAAGAGTGCACCGATTTCATCATCCAAAATAATAATAATAATAAGTTGAACTTAGATAGCGCCTTTCAAGAAACTCAAGGACGCTTTACAATTATGACAAAAAAAGGGAAAAAATAATAAAAAATAAAATAATAAATGAATAAATAATAAGTAAAAAGTCCACCAAGTAGGGGTCAGGGTGTAATTCACCAAGGTGTAGCAGCCACAGTCCCACCAAAAGGCGCACGAAGATGAGTCCCACATCTCCAGCGCAGCCGCCGCCAGCCACATCGCTCGAACACCACGCCGTGGATCCACAAAGCGAGCAGAGAAGCTCCGCCACGCACAGCGCTGGTATGTCCCAAACTGCCTGCATAGCCGCCGCGACGCCACCGAGCAACATCGCTCGGAACATCACGCCAAGCATTAAAGCACAGAGCGCTGGACAACCACGAATGCCAAATGAGCAACGAGCTCACTGCAGTCCACAGCTGGGAGCGCCGGCATCGCCCACGGCGAACCAAGGCCTGGAGGGAAACCGACGCCCAAAACTGGGTCCGGAGCTACACCACAACCGGCGGACAAAACACTCAAACATCAAACTACACAAACACACAAAGAAAGAAAAAAAAATGAAAATTGAAAAATAAAATAAAATAAAATAAAAAAAAGCTCTGGTGAGAAGCGGCAGCCAGAATGCGCACGACGTACTCTCAACCGGAAACGGAAACGGGGGAAAAAAAAAAAGCCAATCCAAATCCAAGCCAATATCTGATGCACAAGCAAGTTCTGGAGCTTTGATCCCTTTCCAACTGGAATTAAAATAAATGAGAGTTCACTTATTTATTTATTTATTTAAATTAGCAAGCTAACGCCTAGCTAAGAACACGGTCTGGAACTCTGATCACCACGAGCATTTATGACGTCAGTGCTCTTCAGTAGAAATCAGTGAGAATTTTATTTTCTTCAACTTCTCACGTCTGTTCTCGATTAAGACGAGACCCGATCTTTCTTTCAGCTCTTCTGAGGCCTTTTTGCTTGAACAATAATTTTGGCACCCTTGCCAGCGATTACTCCGTTCACCTCCGAGCAGACTGTGTAATCAGGACAGATTTCTCCGACCTTCTTTCACCCTGTGCTGGTGTCTCAAAAAGGATAAACGGTTTTTGTTGTCGCGTCGGTTTAATCTCTTGATCTCACAAAGATAAATGTGTTTGGATGTGTTGATGCATTCTCATGGCTTAGCGTTTTCCACACACCCAGTACCCTTCAGTTGTGTGTGTATTGTGGAAGAGAGAGGACACGATGGGAGTGAAATGGCTCTCCCTGTGGGTTCTTACTGTCTTTATCTGCGCTCACCTTGTGTTCGTCCTCGTGTGCGTGTTGCTGTCGGTACTGTGCAGCCCCCTGATTTGCTATCTCCTCACACCACACCTCCGGACTGGCATCTGTCTGGACAAGCGCCGTTCCTCTGCCATCCGCCATTCAGAGTGAAGAAGGGAAAGACGAGCAGGAAAAGGAAGGAAAGAGAGAACAGAAAGAGGAGGGACTTTGAACACTTCATGGCCTGTGTCTCCACTGGAAAAAAGGACGAGGGAAGCAGGATGCTGTTCGTGTGTAGGTTAATTCTGAAAAAGAAAACGAGTTCAACTTGACCGGTGTCTCATTGCTCAAGTTTTAATCGTTTTTGTCATCTGTCAAATCAAAGTCCTTCCCACGCCATGTGGCGCATAGGGCGGCGCCGATCTCCATTTCCGTAGCCCTCGGTCTGTCGCCTATTACATAGCTAGGGTTACAGTGGGGGGGCGTGTCCTCTGGCAACCGTGAGAGTTTGACTCCCCACTCGCATCTGTATTGCAGCGTGTCTTGCCAGACGGCAGTAGGTACCATTTTTATGATGGTCTTTGGCATGGGTGCCGCCAGGGGGGGAAAGGTTAGAACAATTCTAGGGGCCCAGCACTGCCATGGGGCCCTTTAAGGGGCTGATAATATGCTTTTAATGATTTTAATAAGACTTTTGAAATGACAACAATGCAATATTCCATCTGGTAAAATGAGCTAATTGAACAAGGTTGTCTATTTCTTGAGTTCTTCAACATATTGTCATTTAACCCTCCCCCTTTTGCGAAATGGTACGGTCCAGTTCTGGTAGAAGCGCGATGCGTTAAATCTGTGTGCTGATCAGTGCAACGCTACTTGCTGCTGTGTCGCGGTGCAGCAGCCAGCCAGCCAGCAGTGGAGTGCGTACAGTCTATGATCGCTAAATATGAAGAGTGGCTGTCAAAAACGTAAAGAAAGGCAGCTGAAAGCTGAGAGGGACCGGAGAGGCAGGCAACTGGTCACTCAGTTTTTCCCAAAGAAAAGGTAGCTATCGCTCACATGTGTGTTCAAAATATCAGCGAATGGTAAATGAATGGTATAAACGTGGTTGGATTAGCCTATCAAGAGAACACTTTTACAGTTTGTACAGTGACATTTTTTCCATTTTAATAACTGAACTGACTTGTGTGATAAACAAGATGAAATATTATGTTATGCTGGTGCTAATAACTAGTGCTAATAACCAGTTTCATAACTAATGGGGTGCCCTAAATATGCACAGATTCAGCCTCAGGGGACCTCCGCCCTACCAAACCACTGAACCCCCCCTTTGGAGAAGGAGGTAAGCAGCAATACAACCCATAAATGCTTTAGGATTGAAGTTTTTAATGAGCGAGCGCCGTATACAGTTTTCTAGATTAAAGTGTTGCTAATGTAACAGACGTTGCGTTGTGTTGTTCACCAGTCTTTTTATTCTGAAGAAATGAGACACAAATGCACTGCTGAGGACGGGCTGCAAACGTCCAGTGGCATTGGCGCTTTATTTCCAAAACGAACTGAAAGAGGCCAGCGCCTCGTTCCCATAACTACCTGCGCTCTTAAAGGGCCAGCGCAGAATTTCCCCACCACTACACACAATGGCAAGTGGAAAAAAAATAAACCCGTTACACTAATAACGGACACCAGTCAAGTGTTTGACATGGTTACGTGTGTGGAATGTTCACACGTTCTAAACCATTGGTTTCAACCATTGGCTAATACATAAAATGTAATAACAAAGTCACAAACTCAAGGTCCATGGGCTATCAAAAGTGAAATAATGACAATAGTGCAATTGTGACGAGGGTGGGCAAAGTTGGGGGGCCCAAAATTCTAATCTTTCACGGGGCCCAAAATTTCTGGCGGCGCCCCTGGTCTTTGGTATGACCCAACCGTGAACAGAACTCGCGATCTCCCAATCGAGAGGCGGACACGCTAACCACTAGGCCACTCGCCGGTGTTATGTCATCTGTCCATCAACACTATTTCCACTCCATTGAATGGAAGATTTTACATGAATGTTGATAGTTTGATGCAGTAATTTATACGACTTTCTTCGAGCACGACCCCCTCAGCTCTCCGGAGCTATCCACTTTGGTCCTCCCCCCTCGACATTTTTGATACTGCCTACCTTTCTGGAAAGCGGTCACCTCTCTGGGCCCCTCCCCCCACCTCTGTCGATGTTCGAGAAGTTTTTTGCTTCCTTCTCAGCATTCTGGAGTTGTCCACTTGGCCCTTGAGCTTTCTGCTGTGATCAACTTGGTCTTGTCCTTCAGTTTTAGGTGTTATCCACTTGGCCCCGCCCATCAGCACTCTGGCGTGATGTATTTGGCCCTGCCTTTAAGCTTTCTGGTATTATCCAGTTTGCCGCACTTCTAAGGCTTTCTGGTATTATTCTCTTGACCCTGCCCCCTCAGTCTACTGGTGATGTGATGTCCACCTGGCCCTGCCCGTTGAGCTCTCTGGTGATGTCCACCAGGCCCCGCCCACTGAGCGTTCTCAAAACCTTTGAGTTGGTATCCTGTTCTTTGAGCAGCATAACTAATGATCGTAAATGCAGCATGAAAGCGCGTAAATTGTAAACCGTAATGATAATGAGGTTGAAAGCTGCGTCGCTGTAATGCGAGTTCTGCACTCGCTGTTCATACATCATGTTGAGCGACAGGGATGATGACTCCAACCAGACGAAAGCATTTATGGAATGTGAATAAGCCATTGAGATAAGAGCTGCCGTGTGTGTGTGTGTGTGTGTGTGTCCATCCAGCAATGCTTTGCCCTTGGGACAGTTCGGAATCAATAAGCGTTCTTGCTAGCCCGGCACAGATAGAATGAGGACGGACACACACACGTTCTCAGAGCTGTCAGGTTAAAGGTTGACCATTTCACCGGGAATGAACTTGATTTAATCCACAAATAAACATTTATGGACTAATAGTACATCTTCGGCACACTTCAGAGCCCAGCTTTCTCTAAACATCATTTTTAATCAGCTTATCACGTTCAGAATGTTTTATCCTGCACTTGTCAATAAAAAAGAGAGTTTGTTATACTGCCGACGCGTCTCACCGAGGGTCATGTTGTGTTTTTCGGATCTGTTTCGTATCCTGTTCTCTTCTTACCATGGCTCTTGAAAGTATTTATCTATGAGCATGTAATTTAGGTGCGTCAACCCCCACCTCCAGCAGACGGAGGAAAAAAAGAGAGAGGGATGGAAAGGAAAGGAGAGGAGAGAAAAGGAGGGGAGCCTTGTATGTTCCCGTGGCACCGACCGTGAGGATGAGTGTGAGCGAGAGAGAGAGAGAGAGATTGTGATGGATGCACAGCAGGGGGAGGGCGAGAGAGCGAGAGGGAGGAGAAAAGACGAGCGAAGGAGAGCCTGTAGATTCGGGAGCCTTCAGGAGAGGAGGCACGAGGAGCTAGCAATGCTGGAAGATGGTCTCAGTAAGAGGAGAACTGAGTGTTGCCTATAATTTAATGTTCAGTAGCTTGGATTCCTGCTCCATGGGTAATAGATTAGAACCTGTCTGGGCTCTACCACTCTTGCGTCTTTATTTTTTCCTATTTCACAGCGTTGGAGTAGAGGAAGGGATATTTTCAAGGCTGTCTTTTGAATTTTGCATGGGTTTGGGGGATTATTCGTGGTCTGAGTGTTGAATGCTGATTGCGAGCGCTGCTTTTTATTCATTTATTTTTCACCACAGCGAGTGAGACAGGGAGAGGGAGAAAGAACGAAAGAAAGAAAGAGAGAGAGGAGGCTGTTGCTGCCTCTGCACTGAATGCTCCAGTCAGATCCGTTCAGTCTGGAATTGCTGTTGCCTGTGGGGAAGGTGACATTTAAGCGTGAGATATTAATATTTCCCTTTGTTGCTTTTTTTTTTTTGTTTGTTTGTTTGTTTGTTTTCTTTTTAGGGGTGGCTCCTGCCAAAAAAAGCCCAAAACTGGTGAGTATTTTATTTACTAGATTTCTCAGTTTCTTTCAATTTCTCAGTTTCTCTGTCTGCTGTTGCTTTGCTTTGCTCCCATTCGATTTGTGTTTTTCACTCCGTGTGTGTGTGTGGGGCTGAGGTTCGATATGTGCCAGAGATAATTGGAGGGGTTTGGATGTTGTCAGTGATAACTGTGAGGAATCCTGGGATGCCGCGCTCCGATTTCCTGGGAGGAGGGTTTGTTTGCGTTCGTCTCAGTACCAGGTTTTGAAACGTCTCTAAAGACGGAGTGGAGCTGAAAGTGCTCCAGAGCACCTCCTACAGGAGTGTGCGCGCTTAAAAGTAGTGGTTATGTCAGCCGTTTAAAAATATCCGTCTGTCTCTGACCCATATCGCTTGTGTTTTAAGGTGCAAGGCTAAACATGTTATAATTATAGAAAATTATAGAAATTATAGAATCCGTCCCATGATTACTGCATATTGATGAAACGGATATGCAATAGAGGGCACAAATGATCCATGATGTTTGATAAAGGGTTAAATGTTCGCTCTCGGTTAAAAAAGAAACACTCGGCTGTTTATTACATCCGACCATAACAGGTTTGGTTAGAGGAAGAACCTGAAAGGTGCTAGATTTAACCTAGAATTTTTTCCTCTCCATTCAAGGTTCAACGTAGAAACAACTTGCTTTAAAAATGATCATAATTAACCAACCAAAGAACCTTTCAGGAAATTATTTTTGACACTTTTTTTAAACAGCTAACAGTTTCCTAAAATGTTCTATGCGTGTTTTACCGTTTACGAAAGAACTCGTTTAGGAAGCTAAAAAGAACCCACTTTTCAACACTCTTGAAAATGTTAAATCTCAGAGTTTGTAACTCTGGAAGAACCATGAAGGGCGATGTGCAGAACCTTCCAACCAAGGGTTTACCCTCGTATTAGAACCTGATTTAAAAAAAAAAAAGATCTGATTAACATCCATCGGACCCTTGAGGAATCGTTTTTTCCGACAATCACCGGGAAAAACGTTATATTTCGAGTCTTGGACGGATTTCAGATTTCTTCAGCTTGTCTGTACAGTATGTCGAACCCTAGATCAGAGTGCTGACCATTTTCAAAAGGTTTCATGAAGAATCATCAGTCATTAAAATCCTTGGGGAACAATTCTTCTTCATGCACTGTAAGGGTGGAAATGGTTAAATCCATCACCCTGAAGGTTTCTTTGGTTTGGCTTTTCTTTGCAGAATCCTAGAACGTTGGGTTTAGCATTTACAAAAGCTTTCAAGAACTTCTTTTATCCGAAGAACCCCTGATAAATGTTTCTACTCTCTTTGAAAACAAAGTTAAATCTAGCACTCTGAAGAGTTCCTTATCCTTATCTCTTTGGGGAAACCTGTTAAGCTTTTCTGCAAATCCTGACAGAGGGTTTACCGTACGTTTTATCTGTCAAGTATTTAAATAACTAAACTCGTGAAATTTTAGCTTCATTAAGTCAGTGAATCCAGAGAACACTTAAATTAGATGCAACAGCTAGCATTTTCGTTCTGTATTCATTTCTTGGGAATACATTTGCACGACACTTCTTCGACACCGACGTATTTTACAATGGAATATCAGTACAGGGCCAAGTGGCCAAGAATGTAATCATTGGTTATCAAGTGCTCTAATGTGCAGATCTGTAGTTATAACATTGGAGGTAAAAACAACCTGATTTCACTTGCGTTCATGCTTTTATGAACAGTTTGGATCTCAGTTGGAACATCGCTGCATGCAGAGATGTCTTTTTAATTTAGTTCAGCCGCATCCAGCAATCTGTTGTTTTCTTTTACGGGATTTCCTCTACAGATATGAGAATTGTTTCGGCTTGCGCGGATTCTAGTAGGTGTGTACACAGTCGGCGACAATAATTGTGATCTTGATACTGTGCATGTGGGTTTTTTTGTCCTTCCCTCTCTCTTCACATCCTCTCATTCCGTCTGTCAGCCAGCGAGAATGCTTTATCCATCCCAATCAGGCCTCAAAAGATTTCAGGCTGGGGAAAGAAAATTGCTTCACGCCCACGTACGGTTGCAGAAACACATATGTGTGACAAATTAAAGGAAAAAGTAACATAAAGGGTGTTGGTAAGGTGCTGGGCCACTAGGAACCACCAATACAACTTCACTGCACTTTGGCATTGATTCTACATGTCTTGAGAACTGTCCTGAAGCAATGAGTGATGTTCTTCGAAAAGATAATTCCCTCAATTGTTGTTGAACACGTTCCTTCAAAATCAGCCATCGGTGTCGAGTTGGGTTGAGATCTGGTTTGAAGGCCATAGCATCTGATTTGCATCATTCTCGTGCAAATGTTTCTTCCCTGGATGAAGAAATTAAATTAGTAGAACTTATTGATTTGCTGTGCTGATTCTCTCGAAAGGGGACAAGTGGAGCCAAACCGTTCCAGGAAAAATAAATAAATGCGCCCACAGCGCAAGAGTCACTCTGTCAAGAGTCAATTTGTTACCTATAGTTCTAGCTCTGGACGTACATGAAATATATTTGAGAACGGATCTGTTGAAAGACATTTAAACAAAAAAGAAAAGTCAAGTGGATTTTTTTTGGGGGGGGAGTGTACTTGAGTCAAAATTGAGTGACAATAACAGCAGGTACTTGTGTGCCTGAGCTTCTCGGTTTGTGGAGTAGATTGCTCTTTGAACTGTTTTTATTTTTCATCTTTTTCTGTTTTCTAATTCTCAACCAACTCGTACCCACTTCATCTCCAAATGCATACTCTCATCTGAATGCCCACAGCAGCCGCTGGAGAGAAAAGACAGCCAGGGTAGCCACCGCAGTGTTCCCTCAGACTCGCCTCTCCACTCCTCCCAGGCTCCATCCACAGAGACGGCGGCCCCGCCTCCCCCCGCCCAGCCGCTGCCCGGCCTGCCACCTCAGGAGCCGGCAACAGACGGCACGCTCGCCAAGAAACCGGACCCGTTCAAAATTTGGGCCCAGTCCAGGAGCATGTATGAAAGTAGGCGTAAGTAATATGGGATTTTGGTGGTGGGTTCTTGGGAAGCTGGAGCTATATGGGGTCAATAGAATGCTGGCAAAGGGCGCATTAATGGTATTCCTTTGCATTATGCATTTTCTGATCATTTCTTCAACCTCTGAAGCAGGGTTCGGACCTTCTTGGGTTCTTTCTATCAAATTTCTTTCCATTTTAACCATGGCAGAAAAATAACGGGCTGGGAGTGTCCCTATCCAAATCATTCAATCCATATCATTTGCAGGTTAAATCCTTCGGTAATCCACGTTGGCCGTCTTACTAACCTCAGACTTCTCTTCCACTTACTCCATCTGTCTAAAACTCTCTCCAAAGCCTGTTCTATAGTCATAGTGCAAATGTATCATGATGTACTATTACAGTCTCAAAAGCACCAGTGTGGGCAGGAACTTAATCAAAAGTCTGCATTTCAAAGTGAACTGCTGAACACCAGTGGACCCCCAAGTGCGGTTCCTGTTTGTATAACGATGCAGGGCCATGTTAGTGTTTCAGTTTCGAAGGATAAAAGTGACCTCAAAACCTACCAAGCAAAATAACGAGCTCCCAATTTGAAAAGTGAGCTTGGCATTAGCGTTCATGGCTTTCAAATCTTTCCGGTGTCTTCAATACCGAAAAGCCACACCCACGATCAATTTTTTCCCTCTCGGTCGGTTCCATGCCTTTCAGGATGATTTTCCGGCACGCTCTTCTTCGTATCGTGCAAGCTGTTGTCGGTGATGTCGGATCTTCTAGTCTGCCAGTGCTTCCATTAGATCCATCGATAACAACATGGTCTGCCATAATCTGAGGTGTCTGCATCAGGCGAGTGCTTCATTTCCTCTTTGCTGATAGTCGAAACTTCTCTGGGCTGCTTGTGCGTGTCCAAAACAAGCATGGGGGATGTTTCTTGATTGGTGAAGTGTCAGTTCAGTTGAAGAACCTGAGAAGCATTGCTCTGTTTCAGTAGATTTAATATTGTAAAAATCACGATTTGTAGTATGTCGATTGTAACAACTCCCCATTCGATCGCTTACTTAACTCCAGCACAATGAGATATCGTTAAAAATACGGCTCTGCAAAAGATCTCAAATCTCTGTGAGAATCTGCTGTGTGCTTTTGCTGTCAGGGACCATTATATTGCAATGCTCTGCTGTCCACACTCTGTGTAGTTATAATTAGCCTTCCCTATGATCTGACCCTTTAGAACAAAGGTGCCAGAAATCGACCAACACTACACTCGCTCCCTGGGCCAATTATACCCTCATCCTTTTATCAGTCTCCTTTTACGCATTAGTGCCCCTTAAAAATCACGGTCCTCTGACAAATGTCCAAATAACTGATGGAAGTTGAAGATGCTGAAGTCCCACATTTCTTTCGTTTCTGCGTGCTAGACAGGCAAGTCGGCTAATTAGCCGGAATATCCTTCACCCGTCGGCAAGAAATTGCAGGAGAGGATGCATGGTTCTCCGGTCTGGAGATGTCAGTGGCTAATCATTCCTCCAGTGACCCCTGCTTTTATGCAACTCTTTCATTATTGAACGCTTTAAAGCGAAGGGGAGTTGTGACCGGAGGCGCTGCCCACGGATCTGAGCAGGGGCAGTGAATCAAAGAGGACCTGGGAGATAAAATAAAGAAAGTAGTGAGAAAGTTACTTCTGAGACAGCTTATGTTGACTTTATTATTGCACGAGTACATGATTTGGAGTTGTGAACCCACTGAAACATGAGGTCTCCCTCCAAGAACAGCCGATCTCCGTGCAGGAAGATGTAATTAGAGATGGATCAATTATTAGATTGTGCTTGATCGCTGCTTTTGAAGCCAGCCAGAAGTCTGTAAGCTGTGCTTTCGCAGCTGTGAGAGGGAATAACCGAGTTCAGCCTAAACGCACACAAGTATCATTAAGTGAATGGAAGCTGAAAGCTGGGGCGAACCATAACGGGCAATTTGGAGACTCATTTCTGCACCTTAATGGAAATTGAATGATTTGGGAGAAGTGACCACTCCCAATGGCAGCCATTTTGTATGGTGTGGGAGTCTCTGAAGTCACGGCCTCTTATTGCCTGGGTAATGGACGTTTCAAGGGTTTAACCTAGCCTCGATTTCCAGCTTGCTGCATCACCTGCACTGGGAGCAATACTGCCAAGGAACTGGGGAAAGCAGAGCCTTTTTCAATCAATTTCCAGTTTCCGTTTCCTTCCAGTGATTCAAAGTCATGACAAGGTTGCATTTACGTCTGGCCATTTCAGACAATCCAACACACTGCAGATTTCGGACATTATCGGTAAACTCGCCACTTTTATAGTCCTCTTTATCAGAACCTCCTTTCCACCGTGAGGCCAAATGTTTCTGAACGTGTATAGTAGTAGATCTAGCAGTGCTTCCATTTTGATTCTGTTCGGCACG
The DNA here is from genome assembly GCF_027579695.1 of Neoarius graeffei. Lineage (NCBI taxonomy): Eukaryota > Metazoa > Chordata > Actinopteri > Siluriformes > Ariidae > Neoarius > Neoarius graeffei. The sequence goes on along the minus strand of NC_083594.1, from coordinate 50,337,178 downwards.
GGATGATTACAAACCGTACTCGGAGTCTATTTTTTTTTTTTCTGTACAGTTCAACAACCGAGTTCAGCGCACTTGAACCTTTCATGATGTAGGCACTCATTGATTGGTCTTGCATTTCTGGCACTTTGTGGAGTCTTCTGCCTTTTCTGGCATGTCAGCTTAACACAGAGAAATGCCAGTGAAGCTCATTGCCGTGGTCAGCGGAGAAAACGCTTGGACTAATCAGCATCGGGACCAACAAAATAACACCTCCAAAGAGGCTTCTGATGATTCACTCGACAGATTGCAGCCCAATCTGCTCTTGTTCCTGGTGCTCCCATATTGCTTCCTGCTGCACCAACTCGAATGTGCAGAATGGACGCAAATCCCTTTATCTAATCCCATGACTCTGTCAAAGAGTAATGGCCATTCCAACAAGTAGGTTTGATCACTGTAATAAAGCAGGACTCTGTGTTTTGATGTTTTTAAATCTCCGCATGACAGTCGAACATTTCTGACCACAGGTCAACCGTCAACGCCTCTTGCCTTCACTTCGGTCCTCGGCTTGAGCGTCTCTTGGATCTCGAATATTCATTTTAATGCGTAACCCCCTGGCGATTTGTCAGTTTGCTTCCAGCACACATCTGTAGATCGTTATTCCAAATGAAGTGAAACTGATACCACATGAGTAACCATGTGTTTGCAAGGTTTCGTTAATTGTCATCTTGGAAGACGTTGTGAAATTTCAGTCACATCATGACGGAACCATATGGCCAAAAAAAAAAAAAAATCAGCACCCAAACAGTTGACATCCAATTGGTGCATCTTGATGGATAGTTCTGGTTAGTCATCTCAGCTGGTTTGACAAGCAGTGATGGTTGATGATGGGTATTCCTCTGGTTTGAACCTCAAGACCAGCAGCTAAAGGGGGATCAAGCAGGTTTACTGCATAAAAGAAGTCCAATTTGGTCTTTGTCCTCCAAGGGTGCTTTCATCCCTGTTAATCCAGTTTGTGAGTCAGAAACCGAGCAAAATGTTTGCTGCTTGGTTTGGCTTGTTTTCTCACTGCATGGAAGTCACCACAAAGCTAATTGGGGCTGAATATGTACTGAGTTTGTTGGTTGGAATTACAACGATAAAGAAAAAAAGATGGATAAACATTGATCACGTAGACCATGGAATCAAAAAACGATGAGATAATTAAACAAGTATAGCAGAAAATATTTTGTGTCTCGCATCCAGAGCTTGTTTTTTTTCTTTGTCGGTCCAGATCTCAAGAACGCACCACAGATCGATTCATACAGACAAAACGCAGTATATGTGAAAGTACCCTAAAATACCTGTTTATTCCAAAATTACGTTCATATTCAGAGCAAGGTTAGGTCTTATCCCATGGACTGGGTTCTTCAGTCATTCGCAAAACCCGAATGTAAATTAATTACTATTCCCGTCGCTATATGAGAAGCCTGAATAAATAAGATATATGTAGCGTTATACTCTTTGTTCATTTCTGCGAGTCCATTATTACTTCATTCAGGCTGCAATGATTTACAGGATCATTTTCACAGGGTAATAGTTGCCGCTGCAGGCCTGGCTGTCGATTGTAAGGCCTTCTGAAAAATTGAACCTGACCATAATTCTGATTGGGTCCAACCCCAGGTGCAACTGTTAAAATGATGACATTATTAGCCCCGCTGCCACTTTTTTTTTTTTAAAACTGGCGTTCCTGGCTGCTGCTGAACTTGAGAGCGCAGAACAGTGGGAATGATTAAGTCCATTTGCGTCATGCAGCAGAAGAATTGACCGTGGCCTTGGGTTATTCATTCCTTTTCAGTGCCAGACTACCAGGAGCAGGATATCTTTCTGTGGAGGAAGGATACAGGCTTCGGTTTCCGGATCCTTGGAGGGAATGAACCAGGAGAGCCGGTGAGTATATTTTTTTTCCTTTTCATATCTTTTATTTACAGTGCTAGTATGCCAAAATAGTATAAAATGACACTGTGTCACTGCTGTCGTAACTCGGGGAACTCTTATGCCGCTTTTCCACTACAAACGCGGCTGAGCCGTGCCGTGCTGAGTCGGGCTGAGCGGGGCTATTGAAGTTGCATTTCGACTACAACCGCGCTGAACCGTGCTGGCTGGAAGTGGGTGGACACATTGGGTGGAGTTAGCGAAAGTGGGTGGACGTCACGTGATGTCGTTAAGCAGCGCAAACAGTGACATCAGTGACAGTGGCGGAACAAGTCAGAGCCGGGCCGGGGGCGGGGCAAATGACCGGGCCCTTTATTAAAGCTTATCATAACATCATTTTAGGCTACAAAATGTCCGCAACTGCGGTGTTTACCAATTTCAACACTACCGGGTGCAACTATGTTATTTAGTACATCAAGTCCTTCAAACGAACATGTAACTCAGAAACAAAAAACATTAGGATACTGTACATGGCTCATAATAAAACATCAATAGCCTACTGCGCACATTATTTGAAGGGCATACGAATGAGCGCTCAGAGTGGTGACAGGAAGAGTCAGACATAAAAGGAGGGCGGTGCAAACCTCACTGAATGCACTGTGTTTACCAATTTCAACACTCCGGGGTGCAACTATGTTATTTTGTACATTAAGTCCTTCAAACGAACATGTAACTCAGAAACAAAAAAACATTCGGCGACATACTGTACATGGCTCATAATAAAACATCAATAGCCTACTGCGCGCATTATTTGAAGGGCATACGGCGAGCCTTGCGCTCCGCGAACTCGTCCACGATGCTCTGTATGTCACTGATTCAGTGAGCTTTTAAGCGGTAGTCTCACGACCCGAATAGTAAACAATAAACATGGAGGACATGGAGTCGTTAGTGTTGCTGGTCTTGGTGCTGTGGCTTGTTGTCACCGACAACGCCAACAGATACTGGCAAGAGCGTATAGATGAGGCGAGGCGCATAAGGCTTCAGAAATTCTCGTAATTCGTAATTATTCTTCTTCCGGGTTTGCGGTGTTTACAGATCCCAGCGCGCTCGCGGGGCGTGTGTGGGCATGTGAGGACACGCCTCCTCACCAATCAGTGCACAGGGGAGTGTCTGCTCACGCCTCCAGCCTCAGTCGGCTCGCTTTGGCTCGCTTCAGCCCCACTCCAAAACGGTGCGAGTTTTAGGGGCTAAGCAGGGCTGAAACGAGCTGAGTCGTGCTGGTTTTTGGTAGTCGAAACGCGAGCCGTGTCGGGCTGAAGTGAGCTGAAGCGAGCTGAAGTGAGCTGAAAAAGGGTAGTGGAAAAGGGCCATTAGTCTCGGGGAACTGAAGCACATCAGAATCAGCACTTTTAAAGCTTTTCAATTTTCAGCGTACATATTCACACGCAACCCCACCCCCAATCATAATTATCTGGATTCTTTATTTGGCTCAATCTTAGACTTTCCGACATCAAGGTTTTCTTTTACCCCATACGTTTCCTTTTTTGTCTGATCATGGATTCAGCTGCTATTTCTTTTATTTTTCCAAGCCAATAATAAATACTTGCAGTTCTGAGTTTGTTTCAAGAAAGTGGCCACTGGGAGAGGGGAAGAAAACAGTAATGAGTTTTGGCTTTGGTGGCCTTTTGAAGAACTTTGACAAACACTGTCAAAGGCAGCGAACTGCTAAAACACAATTCCACGACACAAACCATACATCACAGACACGGCAGCAATTTTAAACAATTTGTTTCTTGAAATGAAATTCCAGGATGTTTTTAGAATAAAAAAAAAATCACAGAATTTTGGTTTTTGGACAAAGTGCAAAAAAAAAAAAAAAAAGCTCAAATATTTCCGTTTCAAGTCTGAAAAATATTTGAGTAGTAAAGTCACACAGCTGGTACAAAAAGGATTTTATAAGAAACTGGGTACTTGTTACTGCTGATTACCAGTGAGTGTTGGAAAATTACTAAAGTCACAGTAATTTGCGCTAGCTGTTACAAACTGGGACATCTGGTCATAGTACCCTATAGATCTGGAATGGTAAGAGATAGTAATGCTTAGTGAGGACAAGTTGTGCCTAGGGGTGGGCGATATGTATCGTCTGCGATGTCATCGTGAATGTTGTTTTGACGATGTGTAATTTTGCATTATCGAGTTTTTTTAATTAAGCCGCCAAAAATCAATACAGAGCGGAGCAGACCCGGCGCCAGACACGGACTGACGGACGGGCCTTGAATTGCTTTGGGGGGGGCACACATTTTATACGCCAAGCCAGGGCAACACAACTGTTTCTAGCAACCCAGGAGAGCAGCACAGACGTGACGAGTTAAATATTCTAAGAAACCTATAAAGCAACCAAAACAACTTTCCAAAATGTATCAAACATTGCTCAGCATATTAAAAGTTTTTTTTTTTTTTGCGCTCCGCTGGCCTCACAACGCACAAAGCTGATTTCGGGTATCTACCGGAAGATGTCGTGATATGATCCCGTCCAGCAATAAAATGTGATTGGCTGAGACAGCTGCTCATTTACCCAGATACCATCTGAAGAAAAAATGCGATTGGTCGGTTGGTTCATTCCATGTCATTAACCCATTGGTTCCCAAGAAATATTAGTCCACGTTTATAGCAATGATCCAGAAATTATTACTAGTGTTTCTGTACTCACGGATAATAATGAATGAACCGATCAGCCGATTTCGAATAGTTTCAATACATTTTAAATTGAGCACATTTTTCTTTATTATTGTTATACTGAAAAACTTTGACTTGTAGTTTACGGTTTTTTTTTTGAGGGGAAAAAAAAAAAACAAAGAAGAAGAAGCTGTGACGGGCTCCTATCAGGCCAAGTGCGGTCACTCGCCGGCCACTTTCAGGCATCTTTTTCGGATTAGTGAGACCAGACCCTCTGAACATGAATGGGAAGATATCAATACTGGACTCTGTGAAAACTAACGGTCGCGAAGAGCATATGATTGAAATCGCCATGAAAAGCTGATTATACTTGAGTGTTAGGTTGGTTCTCATGACTCAGAAAAAGCTTTAAAATCCACTTTTCTCGTGGATTATTTTGACACTGCGCAGGCGCAGTACTTCTATAACGGCAAGAGAGGGACAGCGGAGCACGAAGCTGCAAGATGATTGGAAAGCTGTTGGTTCAGATCGACATATGATTGGTTGTTGGCAGCGGAACAGGCGGGATATTTGCAGACCCGTACTGCCGTCAGAGACGGTTGATTAGAATGTTTGCTGCCATTACGAACTGTCAATTGAATTATTCATTTTTATTAATTTAAAGTTGTTTAAGAAAATAAATATGGCTTTTCCTTAAATACTTGTCACTGCAATGATTCTTTTAGTCATTGTAATTATTGTAATCTTTAAGCAAGTGTTTTTTTTTAAATATCGTCAAAATATCGTTATCGTTAAAATCCTAAAAAATATCGAGATATTATTTTTTGCCCATATCGCCCACCCCTAGTTGTGCCCTGCTGTCTTGAACAAAATAAAAAAAAAAAAAAAACTGATTGGAAAAAAAAATCATGAAAATTGACAGACTTGTACAACCCCGATTCCAAAAAAGTTGGGACAAAGTACAAATTGTAAATAAAAACGGAATGCAATGATGTGGAAGTTTCAAAATTCCATATTTTATTCAGAATAGAACATAGATGACATATCAAATGTTTAAACTGAGAAAATGTATCATTTAAAGAGAAAAATTAGGTGATTTTAAATTTCATGACAACAACACATCTCAAAAAAGTTGGGACAAGGCCATGTTTCCCACTGTGAGACATCCCCTTTTCTCTTTACAACAGTCTGTAAACGTCTGGGGACTGAGGAGACAAGTCAGGGCCGCTGACAGCTTTGGCTGGGCCCCGGACAAAATGCTCTGAATGGGCCCCCCCTAACAACCCCATTAAATGTATTCCGTTACGCCCCAAGCCTGCATGCGACAGCCCCCGCAATGCCTTCCAAAACTCGTGGATAGTCTACTATAATCACGCGATTGGGGTGCTCTTGAAGGAGCAGCGATGGACGGGGGATTTCGGGCAGGGCTGGGGGCGAACATGGTATACTGTGCGTGCGTACTGTCCAGTGTGAAAAGCAGAGAAGAACACACCGCTCGAGAAATGGCGGGATATGATTGCAGGCTAATGTGAATATTCTTAGCTTCAATCAGATATATGAAACACAATGTTATTAAGCCGTTGTGGTTATGAAATGATTCAATGCCCTGTGCGTTTGATATGGTGTTCAGTGTGACTTGCTCTCCCCTCGTTTGTAACATGAATTGCGTGCCGCGCGTGCCTTGGTTGGGGTTACTTTACGGGGCTGGAAAAAGTTGGCTGTGTCTTACCTGTAGGGTGACCACCGACATGAGTCTGTAAGTTAGGACACTTGTGTCCAAAAGTGAGGACAAAGGCCCTAAAGTTAGGACACCGTCGCGTTACAGGTGGAAGAAAAACTCATCTCATCTCATTATCTCTAGCCGCTTTATCCTTCTACAGGGTCGCAGGCAAGCTGGAGCCTATCCCAGCTGACTACGGGCGAAAGGCGGGGTACACCCTGGACAAGTCGCCAGGTCATCACAGGGCTGACACATAGACACAGACAACCATTCACATTCACACCTACGGTCAATTTAGAGTCACCAGTTAACCTAACCTGCATGTCTTTGGACTGTGGGGGAAACCGGAGCACCCGGAGGAAACCCACGCGGACACGGGGAGAACATGCAAACTCCACACAGAAAGGCCCTCGCCGGCCCCGGGGCTCGAACCCAGGACCTTCTTGCTGTGAGGCGACAGCGCTAACCACTACACCACCGTGCCGCCCTGGAAGAAAAACTCATTAAAAAAAAAAAGTATGAAGTCAATATATACTTACTAACTTGGAACACCTATCAAAAAGAGAAATGTGGAAAATGATGGTCAAAACCATGTCAACAAGAAACAAAACATCACTGTAAAGTCACTGTAAAGAGTTGTGTCCATCTATAGACACTGAAAAAACAGTCTTTGCCATGCCATAGGCCAACATATTTATTCACTTGAAAATGACCATCAAAAAGAAAAAAAAATGAAAAATCGAAAAATGAGTCAAGAAACATGTAGGCCTACTGTCATTTAGCCTACTATTCTGGCCTCGGCTTATCCACAGGAACTAAACTAAAAACAAAACATTGTTGTGTTCATTTATGCTCATCCAAAAAAATATCAAAAAGAAAAACATGAAAAATGACAGTCAACCATGTCATTTACATTTGGCCTATAACCCTGGCAATACATTTGGCATTCTCTCTGTGGCGGTCTGTGTCCGCGTGTCTGTCTATCGCACCTTTCCCTCTGCTCCCCACATCAATGTCAGTGCGACAGAGCTTGCAGAAGGTGAAGCGTTCTCCTTTTTGGCTCTTGCCGACAAAACAATGCTCTAAGCACCAAGCATTTTTAAAGGATGTCTTTCGTTTCGGCATGAGTATTGTTCAACAGCATGCGTGCCAACATTCATAGGTTTTTCCGTACAAACATTCGCACTGCGCGTGCAGCTCGGAGGAGCAAAAATCAGTCAATCACGTAAGCGCAGCTTCTGAGTGACAGCAGCTTCCAGCCAATCAGAGGCTGCAGAGGCTCCATCAGCTGCGCACGCAGCGCGAATGTTTGTATACGAGAAATCCCTGTAGGCTATCTTTGCCTGTATGTCATCGCAGAATAGCAAGTGTAAATAATGGGCGGGGATTTGTGACGATTGATGCAACGGTGGCGGCTGAGGGTCCGAAATGAGGACAAAATGTAAAAAGTGAGGACGCGTGACAGATGTCCGGACAGACGGCTCTAATGCTAGCCGCACACTACGCCGATCCACGCGGTACCGAGCCGACCCATTTCAGAGCCGACTCCCGACAGGGCACGCACATATCCCCGACTAACTCACGACTGTTGACGAGTGCAGTCGCGATTGAAGCGACACCAAACGAGATTATGCGAACTAAGCATCATAACAAACATTCCGCTAAATATCACGTGACAACTTAATAGCTTTGTGATTGGCTATTGGATATAGTTACTGTTAAATCCAACACTTGAAAATGCTACAGGCTGAATTACAAATGACACAACATGGAATATGTAGCGCACTATCTTATTTCCAACCTTAAATAGTGCACTTATATAGGGGAGTTAAAGCGATTTAGAATTCAGCCACACAACTTGAGCAGAGTGGCTTTCCAGCCCACTGTGTCTATGGATAAAGCTTCAGTCTATGGAATTACAGTATATACCTGCATTAGGTGCTACCAACACGTATTTCTCGCACTAGAAATTGTGTTTAATGATGTCACGTGTTATATGCGAAAGATATGATTGGCTATTGCTAGCGACTCTCGCCGATCAGTCTGGCTCCCGATTAGTTTTTCGAATCGGCTGTGAGATGAGTCGGTACCATCGAAAACTAGTCTTTACGCCTGACTCGCGACTTCAGTTGGCTCGGTACGCTGAAAATCGGCGTAGTGTGCGGCTAGCTTATAACCGGACTGTCCGGACGAAATCCGGACGAATGGTCACCCTACTTACCTGGCTCAGCTGCCCCACTGTGTTTGCTAGTACCTGCTGCATCATCCGAATCTTTTTTAAAATATTTATGCAGTGAGCCCCTGAGTCTCTTGGTTTCTTCCTCTCTTTTTCTCTTTTCTTTTCTGTGCTCCTGACTTGTGCATGTTGGCAAATGGCACGCATGCTGATTGTCGAAGCGCTATGATCGAACGATGTCGTTTTTTTCCCCTTAATCAAAGAGTCAGACCAAACCATTTTTGCATTGGGGTGGTAGGGGGTTCTTGATGCCTTTTTCAAAGACAATAAAGGCAAAAGATCTAGAAATCATTTATTGAATGCAAATATAGCACATTTCTCCCCCAAATCAACACATTTTGAAATGAAATAAAATAATTTAATCGCAACTTCATGAGAGCCCAGTTCTGGGCCCTCCCCATTCCTGGGCCAGGGACAACATACCTGTTTGTCCCCCCCTGTCGGCGGGCCTGAGACAAGTTGCTCAAGTTTAGGGATAGGAATGTTAACCTATTCTTGTCTAATGTAGGATTCTAGTTGCTCAACTGTCTTAGGTCTTTTTTTGTCATATCTTCCCTTTTATGATGCGCCAAATGTTTTCTGTGGGTGAAAGATCTGGACTGCAGGCTGGCCAGTTCAGTACCCGGACCCTTCTTCTACGCAGCCATGATGCTGTAATTGATGCAGTATGTGGTTTGGCATTGTCATGTTGGAAAATGCAAGGTCTTCCCTGAAAGAGACGTCGTCTGGATGGGAGCATATATTGCTCTAGAACCTGGATATACCTTTCAGCATTGATGGTGTCTTTCCAGATGTGTAAGCTGCCCATGCCACACGCACTAATGCAACCCCATACCATCAGAGATGCAGGCTTCTGAACTGAGCGCCGATAACAACTCGGGTCGTCCTTCTCTTCTTTAGTCCGAATGACACGGCGTCCCTGATTTCCATAAAGAACTTCAAATTTTGATTCGTCTGACCACAGAACAGTTTTCCACTTTGCCACAGTCCATTTTAAATGAGCCTTGGCCCAGAGAAGACGTCTGCGCTTCTGGATCGTGTTTAGATACGGCTTCTTCTTTGAACTATCGAGTTTTAGCTGGCAACGGCGGATGGCACGGTGAATTGTGTTCACAGATAATGTTCTCTGGAAATATTCCTGAGCCCATTTTGTGATTTCCAATACAGAAGCATGCCTGTATGTGATGCAGTGCCGTCTAAGGGCCCGAAGATCACGGGCACCCAGTATGGTTTTCCGGCCTTGACCCTTACGCACAGAGATTCTTCCAGATTCTCTGAATCTTTTGATGATATTATGCACTGTAGATGATGATATGTTCAAACTCTTTGCAATTTTACACTGTCGAACTCCTTTCTGATATTGCTCCACTATTTGTCGGCGCAGAATTAGGGGGATTGGTGATCCTCTTCCCATCTTTACTTCTGAGAGCCGCTGCCACTCCAAGATGCTCTTTTTATACCCAGTCATGTTAATGACCTATTGCTAATTGACCTAATGAGTTGCAATTTGGTCCTCCAGCTGTTCCTTTTTTGTACCTTTAACTTTTCCAGCCTCTTATTGCCCCTGTACCAACTTTTTTGAGATGTGTTATTGTCATGAAATTTCAAATGAGCCAATATTTGGCATGAAATTTCAAAATGTCTCACTTTTGACATTTGATACGCTGTCTATGTTCTATTGTGAATACAATATCAGTTTTTGAGATTTGTAAATTATTGCATTCCGTTTTTATTTACAGTTTGTACTTTGTCCCAACTTTTTTGGAATCGGGATTGTAAGTGATTAGAAAAAAAAATCCCGTTTTCCATGGATCATTCCAGTTTGGTGATCCAGATCAGCACCAAAAGTCATAGCAATGTGTCATAAGTCATAGCAATGTGTCAAAAGTCATAGCAATTCAGCCCAGAGGTATTCTTTATCTGAAATTTGGGGATGATTGGTTGAAAACTGAGGAAGAAATGGCATCCAAAGGGGAAAAAAAACGTTAGGAGAATATTTAAATTTTTTTTTTTTAAGTTATGGCCGGGTTCTTGCCTGAACTGATAATCACATCATCGGTTTTTCTCTGGCTAACCAGGCACAAGGTATGCCACCACTCTTGCCGGAGCAGTTGGGGGTTAGGCGCCTTGCTCAAGGAGCCAGTTCTGCTGGTCCAGGGAATCGAACCAGCGACCTTTTGGCCCTAAAGCTGTTTCTCTAACCATTTGGCTCTGGCTTCCCCAAGGAGGATAATAATAATAATAATTAGAAAGATCCTGAGTGAGAGTAACAAAGATTTCCAGCAGAAATTACTGCAGTTTCTTCTTGTTTTTACTCAGATCTGCTGAATTCTTTTGGACTTTCAGGACTGCGTCTTTGAAAAATATGGTAAAAACTCTGCAAATAATCAAAGTTGGAAGACTAAAGACTTGAGCATGCTTGTTTAAATCCTGTATCCCCCCACCACCACTTACGCCAATCACAGACTATCAACCACTTCATTTTATGCGCGACAATAAATATCAAGTGCGCCACGCAGTCTTTCAGCCTTCAAGCCGTGCATCATTATGAAGTACTTCATCACAACTGCAGTCAGTTATACAAATTAGCGGCTGCGATGCTTTGTGATGAAAACATGAGTAATGTCCTTCTTGAAGGCCCTGACTATTCACAGCACAACTGAAATTTGAACCTTCATCTTCGCATTTGATCCGTGTGCTGCGACAGATTTGGTTGTCAAGGATATGCCAGGCACATTCTGGGGAGAAAAAAAATCCTTCTGTCTTTAAATATGATCAAACCCAGACTGTGTACAAGTCTGAATGCGCCATACACTCGTCCTCATTCGTTCAAGTTGTATATGGTGCAATCTGATAATAAAAGGCAACCTGCACAAAATCCTTTCTTTATCAAATTTATGTCTGGTGTCTGGGCGGCACGGCGGTGTAGTGGTTATCGCTGTCGCCTCACAGCAAGAAGGTCCGGGTTCGAGCCCCGTGGCCGGCGAGGGCCTTTCTGTGCGGAGTTTGCATGTTCTCCCCGTGTCCGCGTGGGTTTCCTCCGGGTGCTCCGGTTTCCCCCACAGTCCAAAGACATGCAGGTTAGGTTAACTGGTGACTCTAAATTGACCGTAGGTGTGAATGTGAGTGTGAATGGTTGTCTGTGTCTATGTGTCAGCCCTGTGATGACCTGGCGACTTGTCCAGGGTGTACCCCGCCTTTCGCCCGTAGTCAGCTGGGATAGGCTCCAGCTTGCCTGCGACCCTGTAGAAGGATAAAGCGGCTAGAGATAATGAGATGAGATGAGAGATGTCTGGTGTCTCTGAGTGAGTGAACTCGCATCTTGATAATCAGACTTTTGCACACTTGTACGAAAACGTAGGTAACGTTAACTGGTAGGTTGAGTCAGTTTCTAATTTGTGAAGCTCTGTATCTTCATCAGGTTATTAGTTCTTTAATTGAGTAATAGGAGCATTTGTGCGCAAGAGGTGCCATGTGGTCTGTTTTTCAGTGTTGGGTTCTTTCAGTACTTCCTTCACATGAAATAGGGATTTCTAAGGACTTCAATCAGTTCCGAGCTATTTGAGGAATGAAAGGAACACAAGCCGAGCTATGAAGAGAGTTTATATAACTACAGGTGATGTACACCGTTCTCAAGGGTGATTGATTTTATTTATTTGCTGCAACATCAGACAAAAGCATTTCGAACTCCGCTTCGACGAAATGGAGCTTCTTCTTTTCCATTTCCTCGGAACGATTTCCTTTGAGTAGCCCTCCTGTTACACCTGCATAAATTGGGGCGTTTGTGTGTAAGCTCTATGTATATGAAGGCAAATTGGAAAGGAGTCAATAAGTGGGTGGGAGGGAGCTCGATTCCACGCAGCTGAAGCCGATTCATCATTTGCGCTCAAATCATCTTCATCATTGCGATCGTTTCCTGAATCAGACGCAGGTTGTTCGGGCGTCATTCCGTGCGCTCAAATCAGTGTCGTTTTCTACACAGGTTTGATGAATAAGAGCCACTGTGTCCATCCATTGTGCTGTCCATTAAATATTATAATTAGAGGAGTCAGAGGCTCTTCAGTCTTTTGAAGCCTGTGCCTTTTTTCCCCTCACGACAGTTACAAAGATTAATCCAGAGCCTTCTGAAGTTGGTCCAAATGTAACTTGGCAAGTCCTACGGTCAGCCTTTGCAGTTTGCTCATGACAACCATTTCCATGGACAGTGTGCAGCGTGCCACGTTACAAAAGCCCCGATCTACAATCTGTGTGTGTGTGTGTGTGTGTGTGTGTGTGTGTGTGTGAGAGAGAATCATCCGAGAAAAACAGCGCCTGCTTTCATCTTGGCTTCATTGTCTTAAAAAATATCTCCCAGGCCACCCATGTTCTCCATTCAGGATGCCAAATTAGTTTGAATCTCATTCAAACGGGCATGCTGGTTTCTCAGCCCGAGTTTTTCCACAGGGATTTGGTCCATGAGGGACGTATTGGTGTGGTGAGCGCCAATCATCAATTTAATCACAGCAAACCAAAATTCGCAGACAGAAATGCAGCCAGCTCGAAAGAAATCCACAGAAATTATTTAGTTGAGTTCTTTAAACTTGAATATTGGGGGGGAAAAAGTTTATTTGGAGGCCAAATCAAGGTGGATGAGGGTCCAGAAAAAATAGACCTGCAGGGGCGCCGCGAGAAATCTTGGGCCCTATGGAAGATTACAATTTAGGGCCCCCCCCCCCCCCCCCCCCCCCCCCCCCCCTAAAATTTTCAAGCGCAAGCAACTGAATTTGAAGTCTGTTTTTGGCTGGCACTTCTACTTCACTATCCATGTGATCAGCTGCCGAGCAAGTTTAGGTGATACAATTATTTGGTATATGAACATTTTAAATGCAGAAGTGTCAGAATTAGACTGAATAGACTGTTGCCGGTTTAACAGCATCAATTTTTGCACTCTAGCGAGCGTCAGACAAGCTGTGGAGAGAGCAGCCGGTAGTTTCTTTGTATATGGCCCATCGTTCTGGACTGGCACTTACAAATTTGTAAAGACAATTGATGAAGCCAAAAAAAAAAGCAGACCCTTCCTCACTTGATCCTGCAGCGTGTACCCCAGCGAGATTTAACACATGAACATTTTGATTGAATGAACTCCATACTAAGTTACCAAAGAATAGTTGCTCATAAAAAAAAGAAATGTCTTTTCATTTTAATGCAAGTCTTAATAGTCTAATGCTGCTTACTGTAGCCGAGCAATTAAAATAGTTTTTAACCCTAAATCCTTTATTCATGGATTGTATTGCTCACCTCCTTCTCGTAGGATTTGGGTTGAGGTCCTATTCCTGAGGCTGAATCTGTGGATGTTGAGGGCACCTCATTAGTTTTGAAACCAGTTATTAGCACCAGTATCATGTAGGCTAGCCTAATATTTTACCTCACGTATTAGCCCAGTAGGCTAGTTTACTGCACAAGTTTAGCTAGTTCTGTGCAGAACTTCTACATTACATTCATCTGATCTTCCATGGCAATAAACGTGAAGTATTTAGATGAAATGACACTGCACTGCTGATTGAAAAGTGTTGTTTTGATATTCCAACTCGGTTAAAATGAAATCTGCTAGTCTATCATTAGCTAGCATGCTGTAATGGCATCGAGTGTCAATGAATAATAGGCTAGCTTTCTCTGGGAAAAACTGAAGGCCAATTTATGCTGACAACGCAGTCCTCGCAGATGGCGTCTGCGTAGCCCCCCCCTTCGCAGATGGCGTCTGCGTGCACCTCCCAAAAATTGTGACCACCGCAGAAGCCTCGCAGACAGCGTCGCAGACAAGAGGGCTCTGATTGGTCCACTCTACATCCGCTGTACACGCACTTCCGCTCCCCTGCTTTCCCAGTTTGGTTTGTTTTCACGACCACCATTTTTAAAAACACGAGCGAAGATGGAGCAGCACGAAGAGCGGTTGATCGAGGAAGTGAGGAAGTACGTACATCTATACGACTCCAGTTCTAGTCATTATAAGCATAAATCTATGATTATAAGTAACCGGAGGATAAACACTCCACTAACCACACCCACCAACTACTCCTAGCGACTTCGCGCCCCCTTGCGTTGTGGCGGTGAATAACATCGCGCACGCCTATTACTCCCCGCTCAACGATAAATTACAACTGTCTGCGAAAAGCTATCTGCGAAAGCCTTGTCGCAAGAGCATGCAGAGGCCCTGAGTCCCCAATTGTTGACCCTTTTTCTCCCTTTCAGCTTTCTGCTGCTTCTCCTTCCATTTTTGATATCCGGACTTCATAATTTATCTCACCACCATCACACCTGCTCCTGCTTAGCAACTTCTAGAATGTTCACCTCTGTTGCGCACGGAGAGAAACTGCCAGCTGCTGTGGGCTGCGCTAACAGCGGCGCTGTGCACACACGGAGCTACACAGTTCACTGTCTCCGCCCACAATCAGACTGTACCATTACTAAAAAGGGAGGAGGGGTGAAATGACAATATCATAAATAATTCAAGGAAAATGTGATAGCAAATCATAACCATGTATAATTTGCGTATTTTAACAGATGAAATTAAATATTTTATTTCAAAAACTTACACAAGGCAATGCTATTAAAATAATATTAATATCCCTCACAGGCCCCCCTGTCAGTGCCAGGCCCTTAGAATCGTCTTAACTTCCCCCCCTAGCGGCACCCCTGTAGACCTGTAACAGTGTCCTTTTGTCTAAGTCACACTTGTGCCGCTTTTCCACTACCAACGCGGCTGAGCCGTGCCGTGCTGAGTTGGGCTGAGTCGAGCTGAGCGGGGCTGTTGGAGTTGCATTTCGACTACAACCGCGCTGAACCGTGCTGGCTGGAAGTGGGTGGACACATTGGGTGGAGTTAGCGAAAGTGGGTGGACGTCACATGATGTCGTTAGGCGGCGCAAACGGTGACATCAGTGATCTTTTAAGCGGTAGTCTCACGACCCGGATAGTAAACAATAAACATGGAGGACATGGAGTCGTTAGTGTTGCTGGTCTTGGTGCTGTGGCTTGTTGTCACCGACAACGCCAACAGATACTGGCAAGAGCGGATAGATGAGGCGAGGCGCATAAGGCTTCAGAAATTCTCGTAATTCGTAATTCTTCTTCTTCCGGGTTTACGGTGTTTACAGATCCCAGCATGCTCGCGGGGCGTGTGTGGGCATGTGAGGACACTCCTCCTCACCAATCAGTGCACAGGGGAGTGTCTCCTCACGCCCCCAGCCCCACTCGGCTCGGTTTGGCTCGCTTCAGCCCCACTCCAAAACCGTGAGAGTTTTGGGTGCTGAGCAGGGCTGAAGCGAGCTGAGTCGTGCTGTTCTGAGGTAGTCGAAACGCAAGCCGTGTCGGGCTGAAGTGAGCTGAAAAAGGGTAGTGGAAAAGGGCCATTAGAAATGTACAATGGATGGCTCTGATCAGCCAGTGTTCGGAGTTTCTCCGAGTTTCAGGTAGGGGTAAAAACCTTTCTAGAACCAACAAAAGAGGGTCTGAAACGTGGTCTCTAGAACGCCTCTTCCTTCTTTCCAGATTTACATTGGCCACATTGTGAAGTACGGCGCTGCGGATGAAGACGGACGCCTGCGCTCCGGGGACGAGTTGATCTGCGTGGACGGGACGGCCGTGGTGGGCAAATCCCATCAGCTTGTGGTACAGCTCATGCAGCAGGCAGCCAAGCAGGGCCACGTCAACCTCACTGTCAGACGCAAGACAGGATATGGAGGTGAGAACTGACCCAGATCCATCATGTTCCGGCTACACTCAGCCACTCCCGTGCACCACGTTTCACTGTTGTCCATGAGGAAAGGGTTTCTTTTCCTGAGCATTCCATGATGCTTTGCCCCAAATTCTTTTGGTTAAAATGTGTGCGTTTCAGTCATATTTCTGAAAAATCGTCCAACCGCCAAGCTCGAACCCTCAAGCTTCCTTTGAACTTACTGGAGCTGATCATTTGGATTGGTCAAATCAGGCTACAGTAAGTTGCCCAGACCAAACCTTTGGGTTTGTTGAACTGAAAAGTTCTTCTTTAGAAAGCGAAGAACTATCAGTTAACTCAAAAACCGTTCAGGAAGACTTCTTTCTCAGCCAATCGTTGAGGTATGTCACTTTACAAAATTAGAACCACTTGCTTAGAACTCTGTGAAGAACCACTGAGAAACTTTCCTTTCTGAGCGTGTAGTAATTTATTGAAGTCAGTCATTTGGACTTGCCACTCTACAGCACCGTGACTAATTTGAGTAAACCTGACCGATCAGGAATTCAAACGAATTCAGATGTCGCTTTGACCACGTTTACGGCTTTGTGTCAGAAATGAACAGTCACCCTTCACTGAGTGAACGCAGCAATTTAAAAGAAAGCGGTTCATGATGGCACCGATATGAAGGAATAGCCATCTTATAGGCTTTTGTGTAGCAAATCCAGGAGATCTTTGTTTTTTAACGTTATATCGGATGTATATCTAAGTCTCTGTACACTGATATTACAACTCTGAACTATCTTCCTAATGTAATACCCTGTGACTGCACCCTTTTAATGGAATTATGAATAATTCAAAATATGCTCTAATTATTCATCTGTACAGGATTTTATTTAAATGAGAGTTCACACTACATGGTAATGAAGTAGCCATCGTTGCTTCAGATCCGGTCTCTTGAACAAAGCCTGTGGGTTAACCTATGGGTTTTCAGACCCGACACTGCGGAACTGCTGTCCTGCTCAGGTTCACGGTATTCCTGATCTAAAACGTGTCCCCGACTCACCTACCTGGGTGAATGACCAAGCACTTTAGCCGTCTCATGTGCTAGATTCAAGCAAGCGTGAAACCGTAATGTGTTCCCACAAAAAAAAAAAAAAAACAACCATCTGGTATCATCTGAGATGCACCTTCAATGTCTGGCATCATTCACACCTCATTTAATCGGTTGAGAATAGCGTTTGGAGCATTTGTTGCGGGCGTGAAACGTCTGTGGCCTTGACGGGAAGTGAGCAGCGATCGTAAACATGATCGAACGTGCTTCACTCTCGTCCCCCATCCAACCTGCTGATAAGAAGGTCCAGACTTCAGAAAAGATGACAGGATGGTGCGCCGCGAAATGGCTTTCAGCTCATGAATCTCCTTCCATGGTGCCCAAAACACCAGCTCGTGCTCTGCGCCTTCTCTGTGACGGCAGAGCCAGCGGACTCTCGGCAACCGAAAATGGGTCGGCTCGTTCCTCAGAGACCTCTCGAGTTATTATTGGACCGCTGCAAAATGGAGTCAACTGTTTTGTTTATCTGGGATGGGTTTTCTGGAACGAATTTGATGGTTTCCCAAAGATCTGTCAGTTTGCGTTAGGGATAGAAACGAAGACGTTTAAAAGTACTGACGCCTTATTGATTTGATTTTTCCTAATGGATCCTGCTACAATAATGATTTCAAACTTAATCCTATATAATCGTATCGTGACTACACTCGATACATCAACAAGCAGCAGGACAGCACATCTTCCTGGCATGTTGCTTCATTGCTCTGTTCGCGAGCTCTCATCATTTAAGGCACGACTGGGAAGTTGATCTCAGTAGCAGGCAATGTTCAATGCTCGAAGGCTCTCCAAAAGAAGGCGGCGCGGACTTGTGTGTCAGGAAAGCGCCAATGTGGTAGGTTTTCTGCCAGTTTTAATGGTATCAGCAGTTTAGGGGGAAGTACATCAGCAGTCCGTTTTATTGGCTTTGTCAAAACACAATTTATTGTCTCCGTTTATTAAGGCGAGCATTTTTTTAAAAATCCATTTTTCACTGCGAGTTATGTTCACGCTGTTGAGCAAAGCCAGGAAGTGTCAAAAATACAGCAAGAGAAAAATCATCTGAGTGAGAAACGAGAATAGAATAATCTCATCATGTGAGATAATTCATAAGAATCTGTTTTCATAAGTGGGCATTTTTGCAGATCGAAAAATTAAAATGTTATTTTATTATTTGTGTCAACACACACTGTTTACACTTCAGGATGTGATCTTGAACTGTTTTCTGTCCATCACTGTAGAGCACCAAATGGTGATTGATTGTTTCTAGAGCAGAGATAAATATTGGGGTATAAATATCAGAAAAGGTGAAATATTCAGATTAGACTGTCCCACAAGAAAGTATTTTTTTTTTTTTAAATTCTGTATATTACTGTCAAATTCCGTGTACTTTTTCGTTCATTCATTATTCTATTTTGGAAGTCACATGAGAAATGAAAAAGGACTCGTTTATGAATTTTTACACTTGTGTATGACTTGTGAAATGGAATCCAGAGCCATGTTTTGATGTATTTTTAGTAGTGCTGTCAAGCGATTAAAATATTTAATCGCGATTAATGTCGCGACTGTCATAGTTAACTCGCGATTGATCGCAATTTAATCGCACATTTTTGTCACATGAAAAAACATTGTAAATTCTCTTATCAGCATAAAAAAGTGAATGGGCTTGTTCACCGTTCGAACTACGGGGGTACTCGGGGGATCCGAGATCCCCTGAAACAGACATGAGATCCCTTGAAAACATGATTTGGGAAATGTTGGGGAGTCTCTAAAATATTGGCAAAATGATGTTTATTGACAGCAATCGTGTGTAACGGGAAGCATTTGCATATCCGAAGTGAGCGCGCGATGGAGATCCGCGCTCTGAGACAAGCGCAAGCGCACCCCCCCCCCCCCCCCCCCCAAGGGAAAAAAAAGGGACCCCCCCGAAAATATCGGCATAGTTCGAACACTGGTTGTACCAATGTGTTTTTTTTTTTTAATTGCAGAGCATAATACGTCTTGTCACAGCCACTGCAAAGTGGGGCTGGAGCCGCCGATGGGAAAACGAAACCTAAGCCGAGCACCGTGGCTCTTCGGGGGAGGGCAGAGGACTCTGGCTGTGCGGGGCGTGGCATCATGTCACAGAGCGTTAATCTCGCGATAAAAAAATTATCGCCGTTAAAATTGAGTCAAGTTAACGCGTTAATAACGCGACATTTTTGACAGCACTAATTTTTAGTTATTGAAAATGAGTCATTGAACAGCAGAAAAAGGGAAAAAGCAATTTTGAAAAATGCCGTTCTGAATTGCGTTTTAGTTTATTTAGAACTTAGGTTTTGGGTGACCTGGAAGCCTAAGCTTGTGGGTGGGTTGGGAGCGTTATGGTTTGTTTATTCTCATCCGCATGACATGGCATCTTTGGAGGCATATTCCGACTTAATTTGCGAAATGTTGCGAAGGCATGCTACGCATGCAGATATTTCACAGCACCTCAAAGACATTGGCGCAGGACATGGCTGTTCTGTTATGAGTGTACGAAGGTTTTTGTAAGTGAGACATGAGTGAGCGCGAGCCAGGCGGTGTAATTTACTTCCGGGTGAAATATAGGATCAGTCAAATGAAACTCAATAAAAGAATAAATGAATATTACAAAATAAGAAAACGATCAGAAATGTTGTCCACTTTTCTAATACTACTATTTGATGATGGCAATACATTTCGAAAACAAAATAGGGCTGTTTCTGCTTGTATTGTTTTAAATAAAACACCAAGCTGCACCCTTTATTAAATTTCATCTTTCATTCCAAAATAGAATAATGAATGAATGAAAAAGTACACCTAAAGGGATCCTCCGGTGGATTTATTCTCAAACTTATTTTAAGTCAGAGTAGTCGCAGATTTCAAAAATCCAATTTGTATTTTGGGAGACCAAATAGTGTTTGAGAGAAATGAATTTTCTTTAAAATGCCAGATGCCCCACACACACTTTGTGGAGATCATGAATTTAAAAAAAATTTTTTTTTTTTTTTGCAGGGTCAGGTCTCATGTCTGATCCAGTTTCTGTCGGTGACCCTCTGTTCCAGCTGATCAAGCACACTTTGCATTTTCTCTGTGGAAATGCAGTCTAGTTCCAGCTTGTGCTTTGTTTTTTGCATCATTGTGCCATTTATATGCTACACAATGAGGCGTGCGTATTTAAATTCTGTAAAATACTTGCAAAACTACAATGTAAACCGAGAATATAAACAGCTGAGTTGCTCCAAGCGACTGCTACTTGACGTCACCATTACAGGAAAATCATCTGGCATTTTAAAGAAAACTCATTTTTCTCGAACACTATTTGGTCTCTGAAGGTTTTGACTTTTGAAATCTGCGAGTACTTAAAATAAGTTTGAGAATAAATCCGCTGGAGGATCCATTAAAGGCAGTTGTTTTGTAAAATGAATGCCTCTCGCTCCTGCTCTTCAGTGGCGAAGGTGGACGGTGAGGTTCCTCCGTCTCCGGCCTCGTCCCATCACAGCAGTACCCAGGCTGCGTCTCTGACCGAGGACAAGCGCACGCCTCAGGGCAGCCAGAACTCTTTGAACACGGTCAGCTCGGGCTCGGGGTCCACCAGTGGCATCGGCAGTGGAGGTGGTGGAGGAGGAGGAGGCAACAGCAGCGTGGTGCCCAGTGCAATCCAGCCGTACGACGTCGAGATCCGGCGCGGAGAGAACGAGGGCTTCGGTTTTGTCATCGTCTCGTCCGTGTCCAGACCCGACGCAGGGACGACTTTCGGTAAGATAAATGCTGATGGATATATTTTGCTGCAGATGTACTTCACTAGAACTGGGGAGCAGGAGGATTTAAAAAAAATTTTTTTCCTCCAATCTTTAAACCACAGCATTGTGAAACCTCGATTCTGATTAGCCAGAAATTGATCTATTTTCTATAACGGCGGCTCTGACAGGAGCGCAGCTGCACAGCGTATAACGCAATCATTAATTTGCACTAACTCTCACTCAGGATCTTTCTACTTTTTATTATTATTATTATTATTATTATGTTTTTAGCAATGATTTTTCAACCAATCACCAAATTTCACATGAAGAATACCTCTGGGACTGAATTATGTTGCTATGACTTTTGGTGCTGATCCGGATCACTGAACTGGAATGATCCATGGAAAACGGGATTTTATTATTTATTTTTTTTTTCCCCAATCAGTTTTTTTTTTTTTTTTTTGGTCCAGGGTGGCAGGGTGCAACTTTTCTTCACTAAACGTCATTCTCTATCTCTTACTGTTCTGGATCTATAGGGTACGGTGACCAAATGTCCCGGTTTGTAACACCTAGTGCAAATTACTGTGACTTTTTAGGTGGTGTTTACATTAGACCGTATCAGCGGATCATCAGATTAACGTTTTTAAAACGATTCGCGTGCACACAGCAACGCCAATACACGGATACGCTAATCACATGACTAATTAGACGGCACGTCACATGATCCCAGTGCATATCGGGCATGCGCAAGTCACTCACCACTTGCAAGTGGAAGGATGGCAAGCGAACACCTTCTCCAGCAGATAAACACACCTGGCTGTGATGTTCATGTTCTCACTGAGTTTAAGCGCCTGAAGGAGGTAAATAAGTCGAAATGTGTAAATAAACCTCAGTGCGGCTCAGCGCTTCCTCCTGCGCTCCAAATCACTCCGCCCTGAACAGCGAGTGCCCTCTGGAGGGTGCGCACTCCGGCCCTGCGCAGCTCACAGAGCGCGCGAGTGAAGCACACGAGCAGTGATTCGGGACTGAGCCGCTGTGTGTGTGATACCAGCGCCAGCGAATCAGGAAGGTGGATGTCACAGTGACGTTGTCCAATGACGACGTCAGCTAGAGCTCAGCACTGCGTTTCCTTGTTCCTCAATGTTTACACAGCACCGGATCAGATACGAACTGGGTTGAATACGTGGGCTCTGGCGGATTCAAGTTGTTCCACTTGTAGAGTCGTTTCCCGGCGTTTTAATGTGCACGGACAGTGCATCCGCGACGAAAACGAGACGGATACGGTCTAATGTAAACACCACCTTATTAGTCACAGTGTCTGTCTTGTTTTCATTTATCGTTTTTGTAACAAGGGATTGGCATGGCTGAAGCTCCACGTAATCTAAGACTAATAATAAACATTAGTATTGACATGGTTACGGTTTCTGTCGAAGGTTTTGTTAGGAGTCTCCAGGTCGTAACGCTTTAAATTTTCCACCACTGGAAAGTCTTCCAGAAGGACGATTTTAGTTTTTATCATTTCTTGATGCTTTATAGCTGCAAAAAGGAACGAGCTTGTCGTGGATGATGTTCACAAATCGCTTTGGTTTACGATGAGTCAAAGATTGTGGTGTTGGTGTGCGGAAAATAATGAACATTGGGATGGTGCCAGTAACTCCGCTGCGTATCTGGCAGCATCACACGCCCCGATCTTGATTATTTTTCTACGTGTTTCTGATGATGATTAATGAAATCCGCTTTATGGAGGAGAAAGGAGCGTTCAGGGGATCAGGAAGTTTTCTCTGGATGAGACCGTTGAAGCATCATCTGGCTTTGGGTGTCTTTTATTTCCACACGAAGCGCCAAACATGCAGCAAAGTGATAGTACTCCCAAAATAAAATAAAAAAAAAGATCAAGGGAAGTGTAAAATGCAGGAATGAAAGCCACTTGGTGTTCATAATGACAGAAGACAGAGTTCATCGGAAGAAAAGGTGAGAACGGAGGATTTTTGATCACCTCTGTTGACCGAGTCTGTTTGCTCAGTTTATGAGTGGATGTCCTTGGCAAGTCGGCAACCGGCGATCCTCACCTCTGAAATAACACACAGCGAGCGGTGAAGGGTTCCCATCTTGGAGAGGAATGAAGAGTGAGGGAAGCAGCGTTCATTCGTTCTCGGTAATGAAGAATCGAGGCGCAAGGCAGTAAAGCGTGTGGGTGGAAAGAAACCCTCAGGGCAAAGCCAGAGATGCTGAGAGTCTTAGGCACTCCGTTCTTTATGCAGCGCACAAGGCCATATTTCACAAAAATTACATTCGGCACATAGTACTGTGCATCTCATTTAATCGAGTAAGAGCATTTCTGAGTTTTTCGACTGACCGGTGCCAAGGATTCTCGTAGTTATAGCATGTTTTATCTGAATTCCAAGGTTAATCTGCTGTATGCTTGAAAGCAGGTATTTTACTTCATCTGTCTGACAAAAAATAAGATCCTGAGTGAATATTCCATATAATTTATTCTTTATTCATTCCTTTTAGCTAATTGTGTGTTTGTGGAGGATTGAGTGACTTTTTTTTTTTTTCTCGCAGTGTAACTGCCTTCTTCAGACAAGCAAGCCTCGTGCATGAGCCCTGTCCAGTGTGCTTTTTTTTTTTTTTTTTTAACGAAAGCATCTTAATAATTTAATTCTGCATTCTCCATAATTCATTACGTGAGCACGAAGGGCACGCTGTACAGCTCTGCAGGGATAAACGTGAGTTTGAAGGATAGATTTTTGAATTTGAAAAGACATATCGCGTAATTTACAGACGGAGAAGGAGATTATGAAAGCTATTTAAATGGTGAAACCCGACTTCCTGCTTTCATGATTCAGAGCAGAGTTGATGCTTTCCACCTCGTAATAATGACAAAAAATGGTCATCTTTTTTCTTTCCTGACTTTGTTCTGCCATTCTCACTGCCTCACACGATACTTGCACCTTTCTCTTTGGGAGTTGGGCTGGAACGGAGCTCGACATGTGTTCATTCTACATTGTTATAAAACAAGACTGAAATTTTTCCACTCTTTATCTTGGGTGGCTTGGTGTATTAACCTCTCTGCCTTCTCTGTGTCTCCTTTTCCCTTCTCTCTCTTTCTTCTCCTCCTCTGTGGGCTGCTCCTTTTTTTTTTTTTTTTAATGAAAACACCATTTTACAAATGCCAAAAAGCTGGAAACACATGTGTGGCCATGCCTCATAAAATAGGGAGGATCATCGAGGGCAGTCCGGCGGACCGCTGCGGGAAGCTGAAGGTGGGAGATCGTATCCTCGCCGTCAACGGCTGCTCCATCACCAACAAATCCCACTCGGACATCGTCAACCTGATCAAAGAGGCGGGAAACACGGTCACGCTGCACATCATTCCAGGAGACGGTGAGATGCACAGAATATTAGAACATTAACAGTGTCCAACTCAGCTTCAGTGACGGAGGCGTGGCCTTTGAAAGTGAATGTCTGTCAGTATTTGTAAGCGGGCAGTGAAGGAGGTGTGGTTTCTGTTCGACCCCTGTCAATCTTTTTTAGACCCCTTGCACTCATGTCACATTTACGTTAGCAACCGTCGCTACTCTATACCTGGGGGACAAGCAAACTTTGTTTACATACTGAAGCCAAGCGAAGATGTTCGGCATCTGTTGCTGTTGTCTGGAAAAAATCGACAGCTAAAAAAGCTCTACTACCGGGTTACTTGGATAATCTTAGTCAGAAAGAAGCGAAGGATGGATAGAAATGGAAATTTGAGTTTATTAGCGGTTATGATCCGTACAAAATTCCTCGCAACAACTGGAGTAATGGTGTAGATTTGTGGCCTAGCGTTAGCATTAGCTACATGTTGGAATATACCTTCTATCCCCCCCCCGAAGAGTCCCGACATGGAAAGACGGTTTTTAAAAAACTACAAAAGCTAGAAAGCCTTCTTTGTGTCAAGACTTTTTCTGACATCAGCTTTTGGGAACAGAGTGCTGCGAAAGCCTTTTACTCTCAAAGGACTCTGACCTGAACTGTGGGCGAGATGGTATTCCCGTCCCTCCGCGTCTCAACAACCCCAAGGACATCTAGTTACAGAGCTATTTACACTCTATCATTTATATAGTGATGATTATTATTGTTAAAACAATATATTGCTTGAGACTTTCAAACAACGTTGTAAGATTTTATTTTAATTTTATCCAATAGCGGATGGTACAATAATTACAAACGCTAACAGAATCAGCACATTCCAGTTGTCGCTATAGTCATATAGTAACTTGGATCACCCTTGTAATAATTTCAATGAATGGTTAATGTTCAGGTCCCTGTTCATTTATTCTCGATTCAAAAGGCACAACTGAGTCACACAGGTTGATCAGCGTGTAACAGACGGTAACTGGTTTTCCTGCCTTAGTCGATTTATTCCTGTTTCACGTGCATGCAGCTGTTGTAAAGTTCAGTCTGTTTGTGTAGAAGTCTCTCGAACTGGGGGTTCATTACTACAATGACTCCATGGTGACATTTTGCACAGGACTGGGTTCCTCTGATAACAGCAACAAAGCTTCAGTGCTCTCTGTTCTTTCAGGATATGTCGCTCCTTGTTGGATTTTTTTTTTGAACCGAGTTATGTCCGAGTTGTTTGAAACCAATCTGGGTTTTCCCGTGTCGAATAAAGAAGCTGCTTCACCTGTAAGAAAATCAAACACTTTCATGACGACGCTAACTCGAACGCGAGCAGAAAAAATAAAACGAGATTCTTAAGCAAACTCTTCCACAGTCACTTCCAAGACTCTATTTTTTATTTTTATGTTTTTTAAGACAATCGCGAATTTGTCTGGAGTTTTCAGGCTTGGCTCGTCTCATCACGCTCTCCTAAACCACTCCTTTCTTCGTTGCTCTTGAAACATTTGCTTCTCTTTGTTAATGTTTTTCTTGAGAGTGGAGAGACTGTTATACCTTTTATCTGTTTCTCGATTTGAACGACCAAAAATGGCGCTAAAATGAAGCATATTGAAGACGGATTAAGCCTTGCTGACATGAGAGGGTGTTTGTTTGACTCCCAGGTGTAATTATCACGTGATGTGTGACGTCATGCGCAAGGGGTCTATTGGTAGAGATATGGCCTCTGTGAGACCAGTCAGTCTCCGAGGAGAAAGTGTGGTCTCTGCCCCGTGAGTCTTATGGAAAGGAGCATGGCCGAGGTCATTTATACAGCAAAAGAGGCGTGGCCTCCGTGAGGTCCCTGTTAGTCTTATAGAAAGAAGTATGGCCTAGGTCAGGGATTTTCAAAATGTGGGAGAGTCAGCCCCCCCTCAGAGAGCAAATAAACAACAGCGCCCCCCCCCTTACAATTTTTGTTGTTGCTATACTTAATGTTCCATTCGTATTTAAAAAAAAATGGTTGTTGTACACATTTTTTTTTTTCTTTTACACATTTTAAACATCTGTGCTTTTTGAAAACATCTTTTTTTTTACACATTTAAAACATCTGTGCTTTTTAAAACATCGTTTTTTACACATTTTAAACATCTGTGCTTTTTAAAACATCTTTTTTTACACATTTTAAACATCTGTGCTTTTTAAAACATCTTTTTTTACACATTTTAAACATCTGTGCTTTCTTAAAACCTGTTTTTTACACATTTTAAACATCTGTGCTTTCTTAAAACCTGTTTTTTACACATTTTAAACATCTGTGCTTTTTTAAAACATCTTTTTTTACACATTTTAAACATCTGTGCTTTTTTAAAACATCTTTTTTTACACATTTTAAACATCTGTGCTTTTTAAAACATCTTTTTTTACACATTTTAAACATCTGTGCTTTTTAAAACATCTTTTTTTACACATTTTAAACATCTGTGCTTTTTAAAACATCTTGTTTTGCACATTTTAAACATCTGTGCTTTTTTAAAACATCTTGTTTTACACATTTTAAACATCTCATCGTTAGCTAGCACCTCTTGGCAGACAACACACTGTGGCAGTGGAGCATCTTCAGATCCAGTCCATGAAAATCCAAACTTTAAATAATCGTGGTCGTACTTCCTTCTGTTTTTGCTTGGCCCAGACTCTGTCTCCTCACTCACTGTAGCTTTAGGTACTAAAAATCGATCCATTTTGTCTCTGGTAAAGGCTAGCTGAAGTTCGTTAAATGTCCGCAATAGTAACTTATTCTGGTTTATTTTTCCTCACGTTGCACCCCCCTGAAGAACTCTGGCGCCCCCTAGGGGAGGCGCGCCCCACACTTTGAAAAGCCCTGGCCTAGGTTATACATACAGTGCAAGAGGTGTGGCTTCTGTCAGACCTGTCACTCATGACGTCTGTGCTTCAATCCCAGTGAAGGTGGCGTCTTGTGAGGTTTAAACATCTCCAAATGGTATTGTATCTTCACTTTAAATCAGTCTTCTAAATGATAACGCCGGTTTGTTGTTGATTTACTTACCCTAACTGACTGAGCAGTTATTACACATGTTGTTCCCCGGGGACACTAAACTACTCCCTCTTTTATTCCAGACCCATTTTCTCATTTAGCTGTTAATTCTGTATTAGTGCTAGAGAGAGGAATCTTCAGCTGAGCTGTAATAATGAGACTGACTCGGTTCCACTCCGGTTTGTTTTGCTTACGAGAGCTTATTGCTCGAAGAGCGTGGGTAGACGTGCGGCCAGATCCCGGACGGCACGTTCGGCTTATTTAAGAGCAGTGTCACGAAGAGAGAACAAGCTGTTTGGAGCGGAGAGGATGGTAAAAGAGTGAGTGAGTGTCGAGGCGAGGCACTCGGTAAGATCCTGTTCAGCTGTGATTTACAACAGCGAAAGCTCTGTTGCCTGTGGCATCCGTCTGAGCTTTAATCAGAGGAGAAGGATACTCCATTTTGTCTTTTTTTTTTTTTTCCCCCCCATGGTGCGTATGCACACTGAGACGAGTGAATGTAATTTTGTCCTCCTGTGGATATTTCTAAAGTGTCTTTCTTTTGGTTCGGGATAAATTTATCTTCCAAAAACATCTCCTGTGCCTGAGACATGTGAGTCAGCGCGCTGGATTTTTCAGCAATGACGGGGGTGAAAAACAAAAGCCTGCTATGATCAGTGGAGTGGAAATGACAGAGAGGCATAGGGGGATAGGTACATCGAGAGAGAGCGAGAGAGAGACACACACAGTGAGGGTGGTGAGATGGACCAGTCCTGCTGAGATGCACCTTGATGGTACGATCACAGCAATGAGGAAAAGTACAGTTTGTTACCTTGATTTCTAAGAGTGCGCATCTGTGTAAGATGAAATCCAGCAGTTGCAGTGACTGCATTCGCTCGCCATGATGGATGTGGTTATTTCTTTTCCCCGAGTACACCTCGGCTGTATCAGACCCGCTCCTGAGCAGAGCTTTAATCTATGTGGTGTGTTTATACATTGGTGTATTTGGAAATGCTTTTTCCCATGAGAATGTTAGATTACTCTCTCACACACACACACACACACACACACACACAAAGTACAAAGCCATTTACATGCCATTATTTCTCTGTTTTGCTCAGCCTCTCACTTTTTTTTGGTTTACAAACAGTCCATCTCTCTCCGTCCCCAGAGTCATCAAACGCAGCGCTGCTGACTAACGCTGAGAAGATCGCCACCATCACGACCACACACACACCTCAACAGCAAGCTGCACCTGAGCCAAGGTAGGCCAAGCACACACACACACACCTGCTGTCAGATTGGAAAACTTTTTTTTTTTCTTGTTTTTCCAGTCAACATGAATTTTGTCCATTTCTCTCAGAAACAACACCAAACCAAAACAGGAGTCTTTCGAGTTCAAAGCACCACAGGTTCCTCCTCCGCCAGCCCCCACACAAGCTACAAACCAGGTACGCGCTGTCACACTTGCGCAACACACACACACACCAAGTCTGAGTTAGCAGCAAGCAGTGTTGGGCACGTTACTTTCAAAAAGTAATTAGTTATAGTTACTAGTTACTTTTACCAAAAAGTAACGGAGTTAGTAACGGAGTTACTTTGTCATAAAAGTAACTAATTACCAGGGAAAGTAATTATTCCGTTACATTTTGTTCCCCCTCAAAAAACATCAAATTCAATTAGTGTAATCATAATAAAAGTGAATGTTAAATGTGTTTAATGACTGAAATGGACACTTAACAGAACCAATTAGTAACGTTATCTACACTATATTAATATTTTTGTGGGACAATGTGAGATAAGACATATATCAAATGTAATATATTTTTGCAGTTATTAAAATTATGTTACTAATTACTGGCCACTGACGAGGACAAACGCTTTGTTCCTCGACATAATGTGCATTGCACGTAAACACTCTTGCCTTTTATTTCAAGTAATGAAAAGTAATGTCTGTATTTCCAGTGTGAAAGCGCAGTGCTGGGCTGACCGCTCGCCATCGCTGTGTCTTCCGATTGAAAGAGCGCGCAGTAGTGCAGTAGGCGTGGCCTACCTACGTATGTTGTCCAAATCTACTCTGATTGGCTGACTGTGCCGTTGTCTCGTGTCTCCCCGCCCCACACTGAAGCAGAGTAAAGAAAGGCTGAACGAGCAGCGTGCCAGATGAGAACAGCTTTAATAAAGTAACGCATAGTATTTTATTGTAAGTAACGGGAACGGCGTTATAACGATGTAAAAAGTAATTAGTTAGATTACTCGTTACTAAAAAAAAGTAATGCCGTTAGTAACGCCGTTTATTCTAACGCCGTTATTCCCATCACTGGCAGCAAGCGACATACAACCAGAATCTTCCCTCATGACATATCAGCTTTTTCCTTCGCTACATATCACAGAAATCATAACCGTTTTTGTAAGTCATAAAAATCTGGAGGTGTGCTGTTCTAGGAGAATAATCAATGATGCAGCTCAGCACGAAGCAGAGTTACTATTACTACCCTGAAGTTAACGATCAACTGTGAGCTGCTGCTCACTTACATATCCCCCCCCGCTCTTGCTTATATCAGAACGCAAGCAAGCGAAGGAATAGGATGCTTATTATGAATGTTGACAGTGACAAATAATTAACCCTGAGACAAGTCAGTCAAGAGCAGTGTTCTCCCCAGAGAGTCTATATATTGTGTAAATACAGTGGTGCTTAAAAGTTTGTGAACCCTTTAGAATTTTCTATATTTCTGCATAAATATGACCTAAAACATCATCAGATTTTCACACAAGTCCTAAAAGTAGATAAAGAGAACCTAGTTAAACAAATGAGACAAAAATATTATACTTGGTCATTTATTTATTGAGGAAAATGATCCAATATTACAGATCTGTGAGTGGCAAAGGTATATGAACCTTTGCTTTCGGTATCTGGTGTGACCCCCTTGTGCAGCAATAACTGCAACTAAACGTTTGCGGTAACTGTTGATCAGTCCTGCACACCGGCTTGGAGGAATTTTAGCCCGTTCCTCCATACAGAACAGCTTCGACTCTGGGATGTTGGTGGGTTTCCTCACATGAACTGCTCGCTTCAGGTCCTTCCGCAACATTTCCATTGGATTAAGGTCAGGACTTTGACTTGGCCATTCCAAAACATTTACTTTATTCTTCTTTAACCATTCTTTGGTAGAACGACTTGTGTGCTTAGGGTCGTTGTCTTGCTGCATGACCCACCTTCTCTTGAGATTCAGTTCATGGACAGATGTCCTGACATTTTCCTTTGGAATTCGCTGGTATAATTCAGAATTCATTGTTCCATCAATGATGGCAAGCCGTCCTGGCCCAGATGCAGCAAAACAGGTCCAAACCATGATACTACCACCACCATGTTTCACAGATGGGATAAGGTTCTTATGCTGGAATGCAGTGTTTTCCTTTCTCCAAACATAACACTTCTCATTTAAACCAAAAAGTTCAATTTTGGTCTCATCTGTCCACAAGACATTTTTCCAATAGCCTTCTGGCTTGTCCACGTGATCTTTAGCAAACTGCAGACGAGCAGCAATGTTCTTTTTGGAGAGCGGTGGCTTTCTCCTTACAACCCTGCCATGCACACCATTGTTGTTCAGTGTTCTCCTGATGGTGGACTCATGAACATTAACATTAGCCAAAGTGAGAGAGGCATTCAGTTGCTTAGAAGTTACCCTGGGGTCCTTTGTGACCTCGCCGACTATTACATGCCTTGCTCTTGGAGTGATCTTTGTTGGTTGACCACTCCTGGGGAGGGTAACAATGGTCTTGAATTTCCTCCATTTGTATACAATCTCTGATTGTGGATTGGTGGAGTCCAAACTCTTTAGAGATGGTTTTGTAACCTTTTCCAGCCTGATGAGCATCAACAACGCTTTTTCTGAGGTCCTCAGAAATCTCCTTTGTTTGTGCCATGATAGACTTCCACAAACATGTGTTGTGAAGATCAGACTTTGATAGATCCCTGTTCTTTAAATAAAACAGAGTGCCCACTCACACCTGATTGTCATCCCATTGATTGAAAACACCTGACTCGAATTTCACCTTCAAATTAACTGCTAATCCTAGAGGTTCACATACTTTTGCCACTCACAGATATGTAATATTGGATCATTTTCCTCAATAAATAAATGACCAAGTATAATATTTTTGTCTCATTTGTTTAACTGGGTTCTCTTTATCTACTTTTAGGACTTGTGTGAAAATCTGATGATGTTTTAGGTCATATTTATGCAGAAATATAGAAAATTCTAAAGGGTTCACAAACTTTCAAGCACCACTGTACATTTAGTCGGTAAACAGGAAGTCGATGTGCGACAGACCTGAAAATGGTACACAGGATATACTGTAGAACCCCAAGCTGAAGCTCGGTACCAAATATCAAGTAGTTGTGATTTGTAGTTGCTGAGAAAAGTGTTTGGAGAATTTTGTAAATCCACGCTATATGTTTCGTAAATACATTCAGTCGGTAAACAGGAAGTCGATGTGCGACAGACCTGAAAACGGTATACAGGGTATAGAACCTCAAGTTGAAGTTTGATACCAAGTGGCTATGATTTGTGGGTGGTGTTTCAGACGGATGGAGGTAAACCAATATACCTCCTCTTTCAGAGCGGGGGTATAATAATTTTCTTCCTATCCGTGTGTTTTTCCCTGAGATCACGCCAATTTGCTGATGACAGTGTTGTAGTACTCGAGACGGGTCTCAAGACCGCAGCTGCAGGGATTTCACAAAATCGCCAATGCATTGTCTGATTTATTTGTTAACATCGTTACTGTGATTGGATGTAAAATTCCTGCTTCGAATGCAACCAAAATGTGACTCGTTGCTGAATTTGAAATTTTCATTCCTGTTCATGGCAGTCACCCTTCCCCCACCCCCTTCACACTCGTACCCCTTTTCCACCAAATCAGTTCCAGGGCTGGTTCGGGGCCAGTGCTGGTGCTGGTTCACAACTCATTCAACTTGCAAGCCAGCTGAGAACCAGTTTGCTTTTCCATAGCTCGCGGTGCTAAGGGAAGCCACGTCATTACGTCGCTGTATGTCAGTTACGTCGCTACGTTTGCACAAACCTTGGCGCGAATATCGAAGCAAAAACAACACGGAAGAAGCAGCAGCAGCAACAACAACAATAATAATAATGGATGACTTCGCGTTTGTACAGCTGCTGCTTCTCATCGCTTAAAAATGGCGATCTTTCGCGGTCTTGTTATTGTTGTTGGTCTTAACAACTCCGCCCCCCCTGCTGACGTAAGCGGTTCTTTCCTCTGGCCCAGCAGAGAGTTGGTGCTAGCCTGGAACCGGTTTTTCTGGCCCCAGAGCCAGTTCTTTGTCAGTGGAAACAGAAAACCCGGTTCCAAACTAAGCACTGGCCCCGAACCAGCCCTGGAACTGCTTTGGTGGAAAAGGGGCAACAGTGGTCTGGTCCTGGTCTTGACTCTGTCTCGGTGCACTCTGATCTCGGTCTTGACTCCAACATTAGCTGACGGAAATAGTTTGTATTTATGTTTAATGTGGTGAAATGTCTGCGAAACGAGTTCGTTCCTTTTATCATTTTGGTTATAGCAGCTATAAATGGTCCTCACCAGCTTCTCTTAAGTGAATAATAATAAAAAAAAAAATTTATGGAAAGCATACCGACCTGTTAAAGCGCTGACACTGGAGACTCCTTACATTATTTAAAAAAAAAAAGTCAGCTTTCAGAAAACCTTACCATTTTATTTTATTTTTTATCCGTTGATATGGACCAACAGCTGAAACTGCTGTCCGAGCTGCTGTTCTAGAAAATGAATCAACACCGTCTGACCCATCAGAAAGGAGAATTGAACAGAGGAGCTGTCGTATAAATCCAGAATACGTAACTGTGCCTGATCAAGTCACCTGATGGACTACTTTTGTTTCTTTTAAATTTTAAAGAAATGTTTTATACCACGTTTAGAAGCATGGCAACTTTTTTTGGTCGTCATTTAAAAAAAAAAAAAGCTGGTCTTTTGGCTTTATTTCCTCACACATTTCATTTCCTGCTAGCTAATTCATTCAGGCCCTGTTTCTTGTCTTAAATTTGAAAAGGAGTCCCGCGATTTCACCTCCAGCTCTGACCAGTGAGTGCAAACTTTTTATCTTGGTGTCGAATGACAGCAGTCTTGGCCTCTTTTTAAATTAAGATGTCTCCATGTTGCTCTGCACTGAAAATCGGGTACGAATCGACTGATCCAACGACTGACTGGTTTTGTTCAACCTAAACCTTTCTTACATGAGTGTACATTGGAAAAGCCTGTCCTATCATCCTTAACATCAAACATTTTGAAAGCTATTTAACATTAAATTGAAAAATAAATTGAGGTAATCCATCTGTACCTTCCCTTCGCCTCAACACTGCCAGTCTCGGTTTGTTCTTTGTCATGCTTTTGAGATGCCTCCTGTCCTCTTTCAACTCTATCCCAAACCAAAAATACTTCCACCTCCCTCCACACACACACAAACAGGGACTGCTGTTATCTATTATTCATGCTGTACTTCAGCCATCACTGCTATCCGCTCTGTGGGTGACTTTCCTGCAGGTGAATTTGGAAATCAGAGCTCCGAGCTTTAAACAAGAGGGAAAAAAAACCCACATATGCGCGCGCGCACACACACACACACACACACACACACCAGACCCTGCTGACCTTGAGCTTAATGAAGTGCTTTTCTCTTATATACATGTGCATGTGTGTT
Organism: Neoarius graeffei; assembly: GCF_027579695.1. NCBI lineage: Eukaryota > Metazoa > Chordata > Actinopteri > Siluriformes > Ariidae > Neoarius > Neoarius graeffei. The sequence continues at coordinate 50,303,013 of NC_083594.1, read as the reverse complement.
TAGGAGGGGGAGCTGTACTCGGTGGACCTGGAGAGGGACAGTAAAGGCTTTGGATTCAGTCTGCGCGGAGGACGCGAGTACAACATGGACCTGTACGTGTTGAGACTGGCTGAAGACGGAGCAGCAGCACGCAGCGGCAAGATGAGGGTACAGATCCAAATCAAATTTTGTTCGGGTCCAAACTGCTGGATACTCTGGGACCTGAACTCCCCTTTAAACCAGACGCATTGACGAATAAACACGCACAAAGATTAAACTCTGTTTGAACCTGTAAGGATAAACATCACAAGTGCACAGATCGTCTGAAACGGTAGCCGTGTTATTTAAAGTGCCATTCCACCATTGGATGTATTCTTTGGCATAAAATACAATATATTTTGACAACATATATAAATGGTATCACTAGATAGAGAAATCTTTTAGCTTCAAAATGATATATCAAACATAATTTTTTGACAACGACAAGTATATTAATTTTGCGACCAAAGTCACCTACCCTTTTAATTTCCGCGCGTGATGTCATCGGCAGGTTCCCCTTCTTGTGTACCACGTGACGTGTGACGTGGCACATATTATCAGCAATGGCGGATAGAACGCGATAAAAATAATACCAATAAATCTAGCTAATACCAATAAATCTAGCTAACTGAAAGATTAACTCAAAAATTTTCGCAATTTTTTTGGCCCCCATATACGAGGAGAAATGACTCTCTCACTTTGGGGGTTTCCTGGTCTAAAAATAGACCGACACGTGGTACACAAGAAGGGGAACCTGCCGATGACATCACGTTTCACGACCGCGCGGAAATTAAAAGGGTAGGTGACTTTGGTCGCAAAATTAATATACTTGTCGTTGTCAAAAAATTATGTTTGATATATCATTTTGAAGCTAAAAGATTTCTCTGTCTAGTCATGTTGTCAGAAAATATATTGTATTTTATGCCAAAGAATACATCCAATGGTGGAATGGCACTTTAAACATTTTCAAAGCGATAAACTGAACCCTTCACTCGTAAACCAAATCAGTGAGCGATCTAATGAGCGACACAACACTTGGCAGGGATCCTGTTACCACCCAGAAGTTTATGGTTTTCATATAGCGGCACATTTCAAAGCATTTTATTCCTCGTATACCATGACCTTCTGCCCATGTTATGGAAAACTACATTTTTACGTCTAACTGATTTGATACCGATGAATCCTGCATAATCGCATCAGGACCAAAATACAGCTTTGAATCTGAATTGTTCAGGTCATGTTGAAGTCAAACTTGAAGAATTGTATTTCAGGAAAACAAGGATTCAATAAAGGAAAATGTTACATTTCAATAAAAATCAGGGCTCTACATTAACTTTTGAAACCACTTGTCCTGTCGGGCAAGTTGAAAGGAAACTTACTTGTCCGAATGTGAAGTTGACTTGTCCGAAGAAAAATTTGAGAAAAAAACCCAAAAACTATTTGTAATAAACTAATTTCACCAGAATTACTTTCACACAATCTATTCACTGCAGAAAAAAATTGGACTCCATCAATCATTAATTTATTTATGAGAAATTGAAAACCAGAAAATTAAAATTATACAGTATATTTTCATTTTTAAATTATTAACTTTGAATATATATCCTCCACTGATTAATTGTTGTTGTCTAATTATTCATTGTGGCTCCTGTATGGTATTTAATGGTCGCGATGAAAGTTGCGGTGTTTTTTAGGTTTTTGCTGCGATTACATTGCGGGAGGAAGTGAAAGTTGCGAGAAATTGTTGCGATTTTCTCTTTTTGTGATAAAATTGAGTGATATGTTAAATATTAAGTTATTACTGAAAAACTATTGATTAAAAAAACAAAGACACTGAGAAATGGTCCTATAAACAACTTTACCAATATAAAAGATTACCAGGACTACAAAAATGCAGAAAAATAGGCTTTACTTATCCAAATGCACCTGTTGGTTCAAAAGTTAAAGTGCAGAGAACCTCACAGCACAACATGAAGTTACCTTAAAATATAATATAAATACCTCAGCTTTCATGTAAGAAAAAAAAAACTATTAATACTAGTACTGTGTGCAGGCAGTCTCTCCTGAAGACTAAATTAAACAATAATTATAAACTAATAAAATAAATGGCTCAGGCTTCATAGAAGAAAAAAAAAACTATTTGAACAGAATCTCACAGTATGATGCTGAAGCTGCCTAAACAATGGAAAATAAAATACCGTTTTGGCAAAAATGTTGGCATCCATTAATTTCTTGTATTAAGTAAAAAAATAATGTAAAGTGCGCACAGTCCTTCACTGTAAACATAACACACTTTCAGTAACAGAATTGAAGCCTACAGAAACACTGACTCGTGCATGCTGCTGCTCTTGAACGTATACATAGAAGTAAGGCGGAAGGTAGTTTGTCAACGTCACCTCAAGACGACGCCAACGATTGGTCAAATTTGCGGGAAAGTTGCGGTGATTGGATATAATTGTAACACGGCCTTGAATTCGTGGGGATTGGTTGAATTTGCGTTGAAGTTGCAAATCGCAACATTGCGAAATCCTGGAGGGTCTGATAAACGACCGTTTACTTTTCAGCTCAAATACACGAAGCGGTATTGGCCGGTTTCGCAAGCGGAATATTGCGCATGCGCACATCGCTCTTTCCGAAGAGAAACATCCGCCGATTCATCAAAACAATATGTCCAGTGAGATGCTTCGGAAATCATGTGAATAAACTGACACATTTGATATGTAACCCGAATATCGGCGTATTTTGGCACTTGTCCGATCGGACAAGTAACTGAGACCATGAACTTGTCCGACATAAAGGATCACTTGTCCCGGACAAGCGGACAACCGTTAATGTCGAGACCTGAAAGTGCTGGATTGTACTGGCGTTTCCATCCAGGGTGTGTTCCCACTTAAAACCACCACACCATGAATGGCACTCGAGATACAAGTGTAGCACAAAGGAGATTAGCGAGGCAGGCAAAGCTACAACAGCTAAAACCCGTTATTCAATCCACGCTCACTGGATATGAGCAATCGCACGCTCTGATTGGCTACACTACGACGAGGATATCAGCTCATATACCATGAGTAGAGAAAAACAAAATGGCAGCGTGTTGCTGAAGCAACCGAGGATGAAATAAAAACTACTCGAAAACAAAACCCCCAAAATAAAAAAGCAACAAAATATGGAACAAATGTAATTGATGGTAAGAACGTTTTTTTTTTAATTGGACCCCAAGAATTATTGCATTTTTCACAAATTGCTCCTGTCATTTCGCCGGTTTGTTTAGATTCTAAGCGGAAATTTTTTTTGATGGGCATTTTGTATAAAGTTTTTATCGAATTTGCAAAAAAATGAAAATAACAATGCTCAATTTTTCAAAATCCAGTGAATGTGGATAGAATAAAACAGTTACTCCAGTCAATCTAATCGTACATAGCTGATAGACAATTCGGTTGCAGCTGCACGCATCATCAGCTCATGTCCACCTCGATTTCGTGGCATAACTGTTAATTGTATTGTCGATGAGCGCTCTGAAGAGGACGTGAATTGGTTTTCAGATTTGCCCTGATCACGCTCACTGTAACGGAGAAGGGGAAAAGTGACCAGCACAGTCCCGTCTCCTGTTCTCTCGTGGTTTCCTCAACGATGCTGCTTTGAACACCAAATCACTGACTTCATTTTTCTTCTGTAGCGAGAAAAGGACAAAAACCGTGTCATCAGTGGAAGGGTCACCCGTAGCCATCGTTAGTAACCGCGAATAAGCTGCGTACATCGCTCAGATTTCGAGTTAGCGTCAGAGTTGAAGTGTGCCAGAACTGTAATGGCACTCCGGCTCTGGTAAGCAGGTCGAGAAGGTGTCAGGAGCAGAGGAGCGCCGGTGTAATGATGTTCCCGGGAGAACAGGACCGACAGATAACCCGAGACAGGAAGGAGAACAGAACAAAAGGATTCCTATAATGTATTTATATCTCGGTGAATCTCTTTGCGAGTTCTGTGCTGTCACTGTTGTTTGAAGATGTTCTTGATTGCCGTCTGGTCTGTTTGTTGTATTCATTTTGAAATGAAAATGAGAATACAAGGAAATGTTTTTGTTTTTCCTGGCACACTCAAGCAGGAAAACTTCTTTTTTTTTTTTTTCTTTCTATCCCCCCCATGAAATTTTCAAAAATATAATAGACTTGTTTTTAAAAGCCTAGAAATCAAATATTCATGAATCCGACTCTTAAAAAAATCCACAAGAAATACATCTCAGCATTCAGAGTCGTCCAGGAAGCACGAGTCAGCACCCACGTTTCATCCTTCTCCATTTTTCATTCTGAGCCGTCAAATGGGAAATACGAAAACCTAAAAAAAAAAGGCATGCATTTATTTATTTATAAATAAATTCGCCTCACCCCCACATGCCGGTATCACCAACAACAGAAAATATGAGGAAGAATCCGAACAGGAAAAAGGGCGAAATCATGAAAAGATGTCAAACGTGGCATCATCAGATGGAGCCGGATAATTTTCAGGTTTATTTGAAAAATGTTTTGATCTGATCCCCTTCCCCTCCCCCAGACAACTTGTCTCACTCTCCTTCACTATCACACTCTTACGATGTTTAAAATGCATGTCATTCTTATTAGTTGTTTATCAGGGACTAAGGCCCTGTCCACACGGCAACGGATTCAGGTGAATCTGATAAAATTGTTTATCGTTTCGGCCTGGCGTCCACACGGCACCGGCGTTTTGGGTGCCCCAAAACGAAATCTTTTGAGAACGGGTTCCAGAGTGAAAAAATCTGGCAACAGCGCCGTTGCGAAGTCGTCTGGATGAGTAGAACTGATTTGTTTACGATGACATCACAACCACATGACTGTGAGTGCTTCACACCGGGTAGAAGTGTAACGAACTCGATGCGAGTTGTCAACAAATCCTATAACTTGGTTCATGAAACGTGCTTACAAAATATTTTCACTGTGAATATTGTGTAATGGTGCAAAGAGAGAGAGAGAGAGAGAATAGCCCTTAGGGCAGAGTCTTTAGTCCAAACACTGCGGAAGCAGTACCAAACCGCGCACTGCCCGTGCGCTTTCCAAAAACAATCCCGCCAGCAAAAATAGGGAAAAAAAAGGAGCGATCTCACCTCTTCAGATGTTGGTTTAAGTCCGACAATACATTCCTCAAAAAGGGCGTAGAAGAACAAAGTAATCCATCAATGTGTAGCATTCAATTTATTCCGGACCATTAAAGAATTCTGGAGGATATCAGAATGTTGGCGTACCGGCTTCCATCTACCCCCATTCATTCCTCTCTCTCCCCATCTACCCCCGTTCATTCCTCTTTCCGCGTCTTTCGTTTTACGCTACTGATTAATAATCAAAACTTTATGTGGCTGATGCTACAGAAGAAGGGGTTTATACGCATGCGTCTACTTCTTCTATTGTTCTGGTGTCTCCGATGGGACCGTCTTACAGCGCACGTAATGGTGTGGTATGTGTATTGCATCGTTTTCAGCAAGCGTTGCGTTGCCATATGTACCTGATATTTTACTGATCCGTTGCCCATGTGGACACAATATTTAAAAAAAAAAAAAAATCTCGTTGCCGTTGTCGTGTGGATGTAGCCTAAGAGTGATCTTTACTCTTCTCAGGAATCCTCCAGGCTTTTCAAAGATTTTGTTAACTTTATCCCCAAACTGGGGGGGGGGGGGGGATGAGAAATGGAGCAATACGAGAACTCTGACTGACTGTAGTTATTTCCGAGATGTATATTTTTTGAGCAGCTTATTTTTTCATTTTGAAAATAAATAATTATTCTATCCACATTCATTGGATATGCGCAAGCACGTGCTCTGATTGGCTACTCTACTACTAGGCTATCAGCTCATACCGTATACCTTGAGTAGAGAAAAAGGAAATGGCGGTGTGTTGCTGAACCAGCTGAGGATGAAATAAAAACTACTTGAAAACAAAGCCCCCCAAAAAATAAGCAACAGAATATGAAATAAAAATATCTGATTGTAAGAATCCCCCCCCCCAAGAATTTATCGCATTTTTCACAAATTGCTCCGGTCATTTCGCCAGTTTGTTTACATTCTACGCGGAAATGATTTTGTCAGACATTTTGTATCAAGTTTTAATTTATCAAATTTGCAAAAACAAAAAAAATGCTCTGCTTCTCAAAATCCAGTGAATGTGGATAGAATAAAATGGTTATTCCGCTCAATCTCGTCGTACACGGATTATAGACAACTCGGTTTCATGGAATAACTTGAATATACTGGTATGCAATGACCTCCTTTGTGCGTCATCTTTCACATTTTTCTTTCTCTCAGGTAGGAGATGAGATTTTGGAGATTAACGGCGAGAGCACCAAAGGCATGAAGCACACCCGCGCCATCGAGCTGATCAAAAGCGGCGGCCGGACGGCACACCTGGTGCTGAAGCGCGGCGACGGTTCTGTACCCGAATATGGTGGGTCGATCTACGAAAACGTCCCTTTCTCGCCAGTCTTCACACCATGACAGACCAGCAACCCTCCTCTCCCTCCCATCCCCCCTCCTACACACACACACACACACACACACACACACACGTGCCAGCCCTCTCTGTCATGGCCTCCTGCTATTTGGTGATGGGTTTCTTGATGTTGCCTTCAGCCTCGTCTTTGCATCTGAACAGGGGATGCTGGGAAAATAATTCCATGGGCACATGCTCAAAAAAAGTGACAGCCTGTAGAAATTTATTTCGAAAAGCATAACTGGATTTATTACTTCTCAGATGCCTCAAGGACTTGTAGGTTTTTAACGCTGATAAGTATGCAAAAAAAAAAACCGCAAACTTGATTAACGTCTGGAGTCAGTGCGGTGTAAGTAACATATTTATGATATTTATTGAAGGTGAATGTACGCTACTGAGAAGACTTTAAGAGACTACGAAAGCATCCTTGTACCCTCTCCACCAAGATACTGTCGTAGAGCTGTTCACGGATTTTGCCCTCGCTTAGTCCGAGTCCACAGACGCTTCAGTCAATCCACTCGCTCTTATTCTCTGTTCGTTAGGATTCGTCAGGTCACGTGATTTCAATCCAGCCATAATGTCTGTTGCTGCATGACGTCTTCAGTACAAAAATATTTTTCCATAATATTTATGGAAGATTCGTTGTTAAGCGTTCAGATATGTGGAATTTGCCAGTGTTCTTTTCATGCATTCGGGTTTTTTTCCTCCATGTATTTTGTCAAGTTCAAAATGTGACGATTTTTTTATTTCTTCACAAATGATCTCTGTATATTTTTGTACCTTTTTTTCTACTTTTATGTTCATCTACATGTTGTCACTTTCTGTTTGTAATGTACACTGCATTATTCACTCTGTGTATGTGTGTGTTGCATATTGTGTCTATGGAGCTTGGGTCTATCTGTTTGCTGCTGGGTTTGGTGTTTTTGGTGTTCTGGATATCTCTCTGCTATTAATGTTTATTTTTCACTCAGTGGTGGGGGCATTTTATGGACAATCTCTCTTTGGAAAAAAATAAACATTTTCCATTGCAAAAAAAAAAAGTCACGCTTTTTTTCTTTCTCTTTTTATTTTTTAAAATCGGTTTCTGGTATCTAAATGATCTGCTTGTCTCTTTCTTTCTTTCTCTTTTCTGGTTTAAATGGGTTGTGGTGGTGTCTCTCCCTCCTCTCGCAGCGATGGCCGCTCAACAAGCCACAGCCGGCACGAGAAACGAAAAGGCAGGAGAGGCTGGTTTCTTCCAAAACCAGACCACGGTTTGTAGCTGCCGTGTCTGTGCTGTGCCGTGCCATGCCGTCATTGTTCATTCTGTCCACTCGCCCACAATGCATTGCAACCCCATTCTGTGATCGCTCCTCTCATTTCAGTGAAAAATCAATGGATTTATTTGCGCATTTAATCTCTGATCACACATTCCTGTGACATTTATCTCAGAAGTTTTTCCGTGCCATATATTTTTCCATGACAGATTGTGTAGACACGCATCTGATCTTTTCTATGTGGCCCTCGATCGGATACTTTTCGTCACCGAGACGTGAATCAGAAGAGTCAGGTTGGATACGCCCTCCAACACATTTTGATATTCAGATGTACATTATTGGTAACTGAATAGCTTGGTGAAACAATTTCCAAAGAAACTGATGTGCACGTGAGGGGTGGTTCAGGGGGCGTGTGCATTTACAGTGGTGCTTGAAAGTTTGTGAACCCTTTAGAATTTTCTATATTTCTGCATAAATATGACCTAAAACATCAGATTTCACACAAGTCCTAAAAGTAGATTAAGAGAACCCAGTTAAACAAATGAGACAAAAATATTATACTTGGTCATTTATTTATTGAGGAAAATGATCCAATATTACATATCTGTGAGTGGCAAAAGTATGTGAACCTTTGCTTTCAGTATCTGGTGTAACCCCCTTGTGCAGCAATAACTGCAACTAAATGCTTTCGGTAACTGTTGATCAGTCCTGCACACCAGCTTGGAGGAATTTTAGCCCGTTCCTCCGTACAGAACAGCTTCAACTCTGGGATGTTGGTGGGTTTCCTCACATGAACTGCTCGCTTCAGGTCCTTCCACAACATTTCCATTGGATTAAGGTCAGGATTTTGACTTGGCCATTCCAAAACATTAACTTTATTTTTCTTTAACCATTCTTTGGTAGAACGACTTGTGTGCTTAGGTTTGTTGTCTTGCTGCATGACCCACCTTCTCTTAAGATTCAGTTCATGGACAGATGTCCTGACATTTTCCTTTAGAATTTGCTGGTATAATTCAGAATTCATTGTTCCATCAATGATGGCAAGCTGTCCTGGCCCAGAAGCAGCAAAACAGGCCCAAACCATGATACTACCACCACCATGTTTCACAGATGGGATAAGGTTCTTATGCTGGAATGCAGTGTTGTCCTTTCTCCAAACATAACGCTTCACATTTAAACCAAAAAGTTTTATTTTGGTCTCATCCGTCCACAAAACATTTTTCCAATAGCCTTTTGGCTTGTCCACGTGATCTTTAGCAAACTGCAGATGAGCAGCAATGTTCTTTTTGGAGAGCAGTGGCTTTCTCCTTGCAACCCTGCCATGCACACCATTCTTGTTCAGTGTTCTCCTGATGGTGGACTCATGAACATTAAGAGAGAGGCCTTCAGTTGCTTAGAAGTTACCCTGGGGTCCTTTGTGACCTCGCCAACTATTACACGCCTTGCTCTTGGAGTGATCTTTGTTGGTCGACCACTCTGGAGGAAGCTAACAATGGTCTTGAATTTCCTCCATTTGTACACAATCTGTCTGACTGTGGATTGGTGGAGTCCAAACTCTTTAGAGATGGTTTTGTAACCTTTTCCAGCCTGATGAGCATCAATAACACTTTTTCTGAGGTCCTCAGAAATCTCCTTTGTTCGTGCCATGATACACTTCCACAAACATGTGTTGTGAAGATCAGACTTTGATAGATCCCTGTTCTTTAAATAAAACAGGGTGCCCACTCATGCCTGATTGTCGTCCCATTGATTGAAAACACCTGACTCTAATTTCACCTTCAAATTAACTGCTAATCCTTGAGGTTCACATACTTTTGCCACTCACAGATATGTAATATCGGATCATTTTTCTCAATAAATAAATGACAAAGTATAATATTTTTGTCTCATTTGTTTAACTGGGTTCTCTTTATCTACTTTTAGGACTTGTGTGAAAATCTGATGATGTTTTCGGTCATATTTATGCAGAAATATAGAAAATTCTAAAGGGTTCACAAACTTTCAAGCACCACTGTACATTAGACAGATGCAAGTTATAAATGTAAACAAGACTCACCAGGAGATGGCATAAACCCCACTCCAAATTTTCCGAAGTTGAATTGGTTGCCATGGAAATATGAAAAAAAAAATCCACAGAAATCCCAAAATATCAAAAGGCACAACTTCTCTAGTCACTTAACATGACTGTCATGTTTCATGAAAAAACTCCTAAAAGTTTGAGTTATGCTCCGGAAACTGAAACGTTGACAGATGGACAGCTATATCCCTCGCATTATATGGCGGCGTGATTAAAAATCAAAACTGGCCGATCCAATCTGAGCAAATAAGTCACTGTGTCAAGAAGCTCAAAATGTGAAGGAAGGAAGGCACTGGAGTTCGACCCAAGAAAGTTCAAGTCCAGCGCTTTCGAAGAGTCTCCAAATGCCACTGATTAAAAGTATTCCTGGTCTGTGAAAGATTTTCAGTTGAGCAAAGACCAAGACCTGTTCAGAAATCTGCCTCAGGAATTGACTTCTCGAGATGCATTACTTTTTTTTTTCTTTTCTTTTTTTTTTTTTCCAGAATTTGCAACATCCTACCAGGTTACAGCTATAGACCAAACCTTCCTCGTACAATAAGTGTGAAGAGTTTAAAAGCATGAACATCTTGGGTTTGCCTTAAACCTAGAAGAAATTTTATTTCGAAGTGAAATTTCTCAAAATCACAGCTCAAAATAGTTGCTGTACCATATTCATATCACCATTTATTCCATCTACACTGTGCCTGAATCATCAGCGTTCATCAGACAAGACAGTGGCTTACAGTTAGTAATATTTCATCGTCTCTTCCCCAAAATGAGTTTCATGGCCAAGCCATTTCCACCTGCTAAAATGATTCATCTGGTTTTGCTAGCATGATTAATGACTACTTTGTCATGCCACTAGATATGTTGTGGCTATTTTTTTCCTGTGTTAATGGCTCTAGAGCTGGGTGTCACATGATTCAGCTTAAGAGCTCGGGAAATTAGATGCCAAGTTGAGTCAAGTTTGCAAGAACTGGGAAAAAAAATACCAAATTGGACAGAGCTCTTTCACTCCTGAACCCCTAAACAGAGACTGCATTAATCATTCGTATGAAAACCAAAGTAAACCCTAGGCAAGGTTGGTCTTATTTTTTGCTTTATTTTACACACAATTCCTTGTGTATGTTCCAGACGACGACAACGCCGCCATCGACGGGGCTCAAACTGTTTCGGAAGTGAACACCGCACCTCCTGACAGTCAGCCCCACCCGTCATTGGATTCCAGCTCTCAACAAGACCTTCATAAAACATCCCGGAATGAGGACAAGAGGACACATGAGTCAGGTCAGCACAAGCACGGCCACCGCTCCCGCCATCACCATAGCAACCACAGACACGGCTCACCGGACAAAAGGGGCAGGAACAGACACCATAATAAGAAGAGAGGCGATAAGAAGTACAGCAAGGATGATTCTCACCACCGGAGGCACCATTCGCCAGAGAGGAGGCGCCGGACAAAGAGCGCTGAGAACACGCTGGACAACCAACGTGAACGTCGGCACGGCCGTTCGCCGGACAGACGCCACCATCGCCACTCCTCTCCACGAAGGCATCATTCACCACATCGGTCAGGGCACCGCAATCGGTCCCCTCACCGTCACAGATCTCCACATCGCCCCAGATACCAATCCAATCCTCCTGCCAGGCTACACAATGGTAAACCACAGCCGGATCAGGATGTGGGCTTGAAGGAGCCTCCCACTCCTGAGCCTTCTTCCCCCTTGGACAGGGTCCTGCATGAGTTGCCTGCAACAGATCACCTCAATCGTGCGAGCCCCTTGCCACGGACGACATACGATGGTTTAGAAGGTGGCCTGACATTCCCGAGAAAGTCCTACGGTCCTCTCAACAGTAATAACACCATCCCCCGACAGTTAGGAAACAACGGTAATAGCCTTCCCCAGTTCTATCATCGTTGGAACCGTGACGACTTCCTCCCACGGCTGTCTGATGACCACTCGAACCATGAGGACACGCTACGCCAACGGTCATACGACAGCATGAATCGAAACGAAGCTCTTCGCCGAGAGTCCTACGATGGTATGACCCAAAGCAATCCTTTTCCCAGAGAGTCAATAAACCGCTTTTCACCCACCGACCGGACATACGATGGAGACAGCCTGCCCCGGAGAACCTACCAGGACCAGAGCCTGCCCCGCATCAGAACCCCCGACTCCGATACAGCTTTCCAGAAGTACAGTTCTCTGTTGAGGGGTCGCTCTCCCGAGAGAAGAAACCGATTTTCCCGATCGGTCTCTCCAGAAGCAACCTCCTACAGAGCCAGAAGTCTTGACCCAGACATGTTGCCTGGAAGAGGTTCCCGAAGCATGGTGGACTCAGAGGAGGAACGCAGCAGAAGAAATGACTACAGCAAAGTCAAATCCAATTATGGCAAAGTCAACGACCCACTCCCTGAACCCAGGAGGAAGGCCTACAAAGAGCACTCCAAAGATCTCAGCATCTGACAGACTGGCGTAGAACAGCATACACGCCCTCACTCCGTATAAGCCCTCCTCGGAGGACCCTGTATACTATGCTATGAATTTGACATTCCTGTGTTTTCCTAGACAGATTACTTGACATCTTGTAACAAACAGCGGAAGAAAAAGTGTTTTTTGCTGTACGTTCCAGGAATTGTTGGTGGGTTTTTTTTCCCTTTTTCCTACAATTTCCACAAACAGTTCTACATCTATCAGAGATTGATGACTATGTATAAAGAAAATGATTATGTGCCTAATAGTACCATTCTTGATGGTTTTTTATTTTATTTTATAAAGGGCAGTCTTTTGAATTACTGTCTGATTATGGTATTTTTTGGTTTCAGAGACCACACCCATGCACCGAGCATCTCTCCTCACCGAGTGCTCACATGTATGCTGTGCATGTCTTTACACTTTGAGTGTCTTTCTTCTTCTTTATGATTTCGTTCTTCTTTCTCTTCCTCGGTGCCAATGATTTTTACACATTTGACCAGAGTATAGCACAAGTCTGCATTCATTTGTATATTTTTGACAGTTTGCAGTACGTGTACATTCAGAGGTGATCATTTTACGAGAACGAAGGGAACATGAAGTTAAAAATATGATAATGTGAGAATAAAATATATATACACACACGAACAATCTTCACTTCTGTCTTCATTTTCTGAATTTGAAGTCTACAGAGCAAGTGGACAGCGCAGGTTAAAATGTTCGTGAGCCATTATACAAACAGGGAAAGTTGACTGAATATTTGATTTGGATTTAAAAAAAAAAAACCTTCACTGTGGGAGTACCAAGTGGATGGAAGATCCAGCAGGATATCTCCATCCTACTTCAGAGAGGATAAGGAAAGGAAAGCTCGAATAATCTGGCCAAAGAGTAGCCATTGCTTAAAAATCCAGCAAGGTGCCTCTCTTTCTACAGGGTTATCTGCTGAATAGCACAGAGAGTTCTGATTTCTGGTACGGAGAGCTGAACAAGACGAAGACTGAAGAAAAGGAGAACAGGGCATTTGAGGTTGCTTTTATAATGCTGTGGAAGATTGTTATTCACATCTTACGTACATCTGTATTCTGTCTGTTTTTGTTGGATTTGTTGACTTCAACTTGGGCATGGTTTAAAAAAAAAAAATCCCTCAAAGCATCATGTGGTAATTAACTTCCCCTCATTAGTCGGCAGTTAATACGAGTTCTTAAGATTCAACGTCTCGTAATTCTGATTCATGGAGCTTCAGCGAGGAAGTTAATAAGAGGGTTGGGATTGTTATTCAGGAGCCATTCCCGTCTACCCAACACGTCTCACTGTTTCTTCAGCCACATTTCAAGCCTTGTGTGAGGATTATTTCAAGACAGATGGAAAACATAAGGATATAATAAGGGCACAGGTGCAAAATGCTCTCGATTAGACTCTCATCTCATTATCTCTAGCCGCTTCATCCTTCTACAGGGTCGCAGGCAAGCTGGAGCCTATCCCAGCTGACCACGGGCGAGAGGTGGGGTACACCCTGGACAAGTCGCCAGGTCATCACAGGGCTGACACATAGACACAGACAACCATTCACACTCACATTCACACCTACGCTCAATTTAGAGTCACCAGTTAACCTAACCTGCATGTCTTTGGACTGTGGGGGAAACCGGAGCACCCGGAGGAAACCCACGCGGACACGGGGAGAACATGCAAACTCCGCACAGAAAGGCCCTCGCCGGCCCCGGGGCTCGAACCCAGGACCTTCTTGCTGTGAGGCGACAGCGCTAACCACTACACCACCGTGCCGCCCCTCGATTAGAATTATAAAAGGAATTTCAGGAACATTCCAGCAATTTCTTCTCATCTCATCCAAATTTCTATCCACTAAATGTGCAGAGTAAGGGGAGAATGCAATGCTGCTACCTGTATCCGAATTTGTTTCACCCCACAGTGGGCGTGGTCTCAACCAGAAGTTCTTTTAACTTGAATGTCAATGTTAACGTCTTAAACATCAATGAAGAAGTACTAGGGACTTTAAAAATAAATAATTAATCCCAATCACCGAGTTAAAGCTAGACCGCCTTTCAGATTTTTCAAGTGTAGGTCATAAAAAGAATTTTCCCCGACACCCAGTTATTTTTGTTTAGTGGACCGAAAGCTACTGAATTCGGATCACAGACTTCCAAATTTATTAGGTTTTTTTTTTTATTTAAAATGGAACAATGAATGAATTTAGGGCTGTCTGGCCCTAAATTCTCTGCTATTTTTCCATGACCCAATACAGCGGTGCTTGAAAGTTTGTGAACCCTTTAGCATTTTCTATATTTCTGCATAAACATGACCTAAAACATCAGATTTTCACATGATCACGTGGACAAGCCAGAAGGCTATTGGAAAAATGTTTTGTGGATGGATGAGACCAAAATAGAACGTTTTGGTTTAAATGAGAAGCGTTATGTTTGGAGAAAGGAAAACAATGCATTCCATATAAGAGCCTTATCACATCTGTGAAACATGGTGGTGGTAGTATCATGGTTTGGGCCTGTTTTGCTGCATCTGGGCCAGGACGGCTTGCCGTCATCGATGGAACAATGAATTCTGAATTATATCAGCGAATTCTAAAGGAAAATGTCAGGACATCTGTCCATGAACTGAATCTCAAGAGAAGGTGGGTCATGCAGCAAGACAACGACCCTAAGCACACAAGTCGTTCTACCAAAGAATGGTTAAAGAAGAATAAAGTTAATGTTTTGGAATGGCCAAGTCAAAGTCCTGACCTTAATCCAATGGAAATGTTGTGGAAGGACCTGAAGCGAGCAGTTCATGTGAGGAAACCCACCAACATCCCAGAGTTGAAGCTGTTCTGTACGGAGGAATGGGCTAAAATTCCTCCAAGCCGGTGTGCAGGACTGATCAACAGTTACCGCAAATGTTTAGTTGCAGTTATTGCTGCACAAGGGGGTCACACCAGATACTGAAAGCAAAGCTTCACATACTTTTGCCACTCACAGATATGTAATATTGGATCATTTTCCTCAATAAATAAATGACCAAGTAGAATATTTTTGTCTCATTTGTTTAACTGGGTTCTCTTTATCTACTTTTAGGACTTGTGTGAAAATCTGATGTTGTTTTGGGTCATATTTATGCAGAAATATAGAAAATTCTCAAGGGTTCACAAACTTTCAAGCGCCACTGTACTATGTCATGCATCACGTGGTGGGCTTTCCCCGTTCGCACAAGGCATTGTGGGCTACAAATTTGAAACAGGAGAGAAAAACGGAGGACGTGTGTGCGCGCGCGCGAATGAAACATGAAAGACTGATGACAGTAACGGAAAGCGATTAAAAAAAGACCTTATGTTATATACGAAGGAAAGGAAACACAGGACCAAACTCATAAATATCAGCGGTTGGCGAGCACCTCGGTGTGATCAGCTGTTCGTTTAGGGATGGAATGATGGAACTGTCAGTGCACGGTCAGTAATGCAACATTGGACACCAGCTGCCGTAAAACCCAAAAGAAGAAGAAGGTGGTAAACGTTGCGCATGCACACACGGACTTCCTCTGTCTGCTTCCTGACTGCGCGACGCGAGCGATTTCATGCACATTATTTGCTCAGGAATCCTCTCAAGTTAAATAACTTCCCAGCAACCGAATGGCCTGATATTTTGTGAGATATTACAGAAATAAACGTATATCACAATGACTACATTTCAGAGGGAATTAAATTTCACCGATTTTATGAAATCGAAAGGCCATATAGCTTTAATATTTTTTCTTGGACCTACCTGTGATGATTTTCAATCAAATGTATTTGGTTGCATTTCCGAATATCGCTGACTGCCTGCCCACATGAATGTAAAAACCCCTACTTGCACAACTCATTTCTCATGTCTTATGGAATCCCAGTAACGAGGCACAAAAAGAAAAACCCCTCATGGTGCCTTCAGACCAAAAGCAGTGAGGGTATCAAAATTGGCTCTGGCTGCCCTGCCAACAATGCTGCTGAAGTTCGTGGATGCTTTGTGACGTCGATGAAACAGACAGCGACACGTTCATTCACAATGCTTGGTCCTGCAAACTTGACTTAAAAGGGCCGCAAAGCAGACAGACGCGTCGATCTGTATCTTTGGGCCGACTGACCAAAAGCAGAGTACAAGTTAACCTCGTGAAATCTTAAATGTGAAGGTAAGAAACTGATCAGTCAATGAAGGAAAATAACGAACAATTATGATTACATGTTTGAAAAGAAAATAAACTTAGGACAAACTAATTAAAAGCCATTTGTTTGGTCTTTGACATTACTTTGTGTGTAGAACGCCTACAATTTCAGACACCTTCATTCATGCTTTTTCCCCCCTCACATCTCTGGACACAAACATCAATAATGGGGAAACCTGCCACTAAAATTATTAAATTTCTCCTCCACTGCACTTGGGAACGGTTTGAACGGAACCAAAATTAAATGACTGTGTTCTCTCATATTCTTTTATGTTCATGGCATTTAGTAGACGCTCTTATCCAGAGCGACATACAACATAGCGAGAGCAGCCTGAGAGGTTAGGTGCCTTTCTCAAGGGCACTTCAGCTATTCCTGCTGGTCCAGGGAATAGAACCAGTGACCTTTTGGTCCCAAAGCTGCTTCTCCAACTGTTAGACCATGGTTTCTTCAGACCAGAGCACTTCCAAATTTCAATTTGTTGCCACCAAAATGCGTCATAGCCCATTACCAGAAAGTTGCCCAGACTTCAACTTTATTCTAATGCCCTCACTGGTCATGCCGCTGCTCATGGCTGAGAGGCACAGGCTGACAGGGAAAACGAAAGATTTGATTGATTGATTGATTGATTCCGAACAGTAAAGAAGATATAAAAACAAACTAAAAATAAAAAATGCAATCATTGAAACATTGTCATAAACAGAATAGCGTAGCCACAAGGCAATAACATAATAATGTTCGGAAAGGATTAGAAAGAAGTAAATAACTTATCAAATCCTAACCCTCTATACTACCGTTAATCAAACATCACTTTCCACCATAATAAATATATACACAAAAGAAAGCAAAATCAACAAAAAAAAAACATACCAACATGGTATAATATCGCCCAAATCAAATCATATATATACACACATACAATACATATATACAGTACATACATATACACATACCTATAACTATACACATCCATATGTTCACAGACACCCATATCATAATTATGCATATTATGCTTATATATTATATACAATTATGCACTATACATATATACACACAAATACTCACTTTTTATATAATATATCCGAATGTACCCATACCCACATTTATACACTTATATTATCAATAGCATGTTATTGTAATTCCTCCTCCCTATACCTCATAAAGATCTGTTCCTTATACCTTTTTTTGAACTGGTTTATAGTTGTACATTTCATGAGCTCCACATTCAAACTGTTCCATAGCTTTACTCCACAAATAGAAATACTCAACATTTTTAACGTTGTCCTAGCACTGCGAATTTCAATTTCCCCCTAAAATTATAGCCCCCCTCTCTATCCGAGAACATTATTTGGATATTCCTTGGTACTTTATAATTCCTTACTTTGTACATTACTAAGGCAGTTTTATATTCTATAATATCCCTGAATTTTAAACATTTTGAATTTAAGAATAGTGAATTAGTATGATCTCAGTAACCAGCACTATGAAATATTCTTATAGCTCTTTTTTGAAGTATAGTTATTGCATGAAGTGAACATTTATACGTATTTCCCCACACCACTGAGCAGTAATTTAAGTACGGTAAAACCAGGGAACAGTAAAGAATGCGGAGTGAATTATAGTCCAGGACGTGCTTAGCTTTACTCAACACAGATATGCTTCTTGATAGTTTCATTAATATGTATTTTATATGTGATTTCCAATTAATTCTATCATCTATTATTACCCCAAGAAATTTATTAGAAACTCTTTCAATATCAACACCATCTACCTGTACATTTATTGCCCTATTTATTTTATAATTATTAAATAACATGATTTTTGTTTTAGACTGATTTAATGATAATTTATTTGATCAAACCAACTTTTTAACCTGCACAATTCTGAAGAGATTATGTTTTCTAACTCATGTAAATTTGTTCCAGAACAAAACATATTTGTGTCATCTGCAAATAATACCATCTTAAATATCTTTGATACACTGCACATATCATTTATATAAAGAATAAACAGTTTAGGGCCCAATACTGACCCCTGAGGGACACCACAATCAATATTCAAACGAGTTGAGACAGTGTCACCCAACTTCACAAATTGTGTCCTGTTGCTCAAATAACTTTTTATCCAATTTAATACAACTCCCCTTATCCCATATTGTTCCATCTTATTAATTAATATATCATGATTAATAAGGCAAGGCAAGTTTATTTATATAGCGCATTTCATACACAGTGGCAGTTCGTGCTTTACAGAAGTAAAGGCAAAACAGTAAACAATAGAAAATAAAATTACATAAAATAAAGGGGGAAGAAGAGAGAAAAATAAAAATAATATAAGAATTAATAGTCGAAATAAAGTAATAAAATGAAGTAAAAGTTCAGTAAAAAACAGCAGAATAAAATGGAATAAAAGTTAAGTAAAGTTTAAAACATGCAAAGACTGTAAAAGGTAAGCAAAGTTTAAAACATGTAAAGATGATGATATTTATCAGTTAGCAGAAAGCATCTGAGAACAGCTTGGTCTTTAGTCTAGATTTGAAGCTGCCAGCAGCAGGAGCATTTTTGATGTCCTCTGGCAGTTGGTTCCATAGCTGTACTGCATAGTAGCTAAAAGCTGCTTCACCACACTTTGTTTTAACAACAGGTTTTACCAGTACATTTTGCTGCTGCGATCTGGTCGATCTGATTGGGTTAGGCTGCTGCAACATATCAGAGAGGTAATTGGGCCCTGTACCATTTAGAGATTTGTACACCAGCAGCAATGCTTTAAAGTCAATTCTGTAGCTTACTGGAAGCCAGTGAAGGGACCTTAGAATTGGAGTAATGTGCTCTGTTCTTTTTGTTCGTGTGAGAACCCTAGCCGCTGCATTTTGAACCAGCTGAAGTCATTTGACGGGTTTTTTTGGCAGGCCTGTGAAAAGGCCATTGCAGTAGTCAACCCTACTAGAGATGAAGGCATGTATAAGGTTTTCCAGATCATTTTTTGACACAAGTCCTCTTAGTTTGGAAATGTTTTTTAGGTGATAAAATGCCGATTTAGTGACTGTCAAAGTTTAGCTCGCTGTCAATGAAAACACCAAGATTTTTAACCATATCTTTTGTTTTAATCTCCTTTGTGTCAAGAATAGTGGTAATCCTGAGTCTTTCATCTTTTTTCCCCAAATAGAATTACTTGTGTTTTATCTGTGTTCAGCTGAAGAAAATTTTGTGACATCCAGTTGTTGATTTGATCGATACACTGGTAGAGACATTCAAGGGGGGCATAATCATTAGGTGATACAGCAAAATAAATTTGGGTGTCATCTGCATAGCAGTGATACAAAATTGAGTTGTTCTTGATAATTTGTCCAAGTGGGAGCATATAAAGGTTGAATAGTATTGGTCCAAGAATCGACCCCTGGGGGACACCACAGGTCAAGGACATTGATGTTGAGGTACAATTTCCCATGGTAACAAAGAAGCTTCTATCTTTTAAGTATGATTTTAACCAATTGATAACTTTACCTGTCAACCCAACCCAGTGTTCAAGTCGATATAGCAGTATGTTGTGATCAACAGTATCAAAAGCTGCACTGAGGTCCAGTAACACCAGGACCGATGTTTTGCCTGCATCAGTATTAAGACGTATGCCATTTATAACTTTAATCAGCGCTGTTTCAGTGCTGTGATTGGCACAAAATCCTGACTGAAAGTTATCAAAACAGCTGTTTGATATCAAGAAGGCAGTTAATTGCTTGAAGACAATTTTTTCAAGGATTTTCCCGATGAATGGTAGATTTGATATTGGCCTGTAGTTGTTCAATACTGAAGCATCCAGATTATTCTTTTTAAGTAGGGGCTTTACAACGGCTTTTTTCAGGGACACAGGAACAATGCCAGTCTCTAGGGATGTATTTATGATCTGAAGCACATCTGTAATTATGAGGTGAAGAACAGACTTAAAAAAGTTGGTGGGCAGAATGTCCAATTCAGATGTTGAGGAACTGAGATTTTGTACAGTTTTTTCAAGAGTCTCGTAATCAATCAAACAAAATTCTGACATTGTGTTGAAATTGTCTGTCTGTGTCACTGGTGATTGCAGCTTTTCAGTTATTTGCAACTGAGATATATTATGAGCAATATTCTGCCTCTTTTATCAATTTTACCTTTGAAGAAGGATGCAAACTCATTGCATTTATTAACTGAGAGAAGTTCAGGTGCTAATTGTGGTGGGGGATTAGTTAGCTTCTCGACTGTTGAAAATAGCGCACGGGCATTGTTCATATTCCTGTTGATGATGTTGGAGAAGAAAGACCATCTTGCTTTACCAGTTTCATAATTATATTTACAAAGCATCTCTTTATGGATTTGATAACGGACGTGAAGTTTAGATTTGCGCCATTTTCTTTCAGTCTTCCTACATTCTCTCTTTAGCAGTTTAACAGCTGGGTATTGCTTCCATGGTGCTTTCTGCTTGTCATTGACTCTTTTGATTTTGAATGGAGCAATATCATCCATAATTTGGGTCATATTTAAATTAAAAATTTCCAGGAAGTCGTCTACAGAGTCTGACATTTTAGTTGAGATCCATGAGAGAGCTTGCTCAAAGAGAACACGTGTTGTCGTTTATGACTCTCCTACCCATAGTCATTGAGCTGTTCTGAATGTGAGGAGACATAGAAACATCAGAGAAAACACAGAAATGATCAGATAAGGCCAGGTCAACAACAGTAGTAGAAACAGTAAGACCCTTTGTGATGACGAGGTCAAGGGTATGACCACGAGAGCGGGTCGGCCCCTGTACATGTTGTACTAGGTTGAAGTTGTCAATAAGTGCAAGTAGTTCTCTGGCATAAGTGTTTTCAGGATTATCTACATGCAAGTTAAAATCCCCAGATATAATAAGACAGTCAAACTCTAAGCAAATGACTGACAACAGTTCACCAAACTCTTCCCGAAAAACTTTGGCTGAATGTCTCGGAGGCCTGTAAATAGTTAATAATAATATGTTAGGAGAGCATTTAACAAGTGCACATAAGTGTTCAAAGGATGTGAAATCACCAAGTGAGGACTGTTTACATTGAAAAGAGGCTTTGAATATATTTGCGATCCTTCCACCTTTCCCCTGTCGGATAGCACTCATGAAATTAAAATTTGGGGGAGCTGCTTCAATAAGGGTGGTAGCACTCTTTGCTTGATCCAGCCATGTTTCAGTTAGAAGCAAAAAATCAAGATTGTGTTTGCAAATAAGATCATTAATTAAAAATGACTTGTTTGAAAGTGATCTAACGTTCAGAAGAGCTAGCTTTACAGAAAGTCTAGAAGTAATATCCGCTTGGGCACTCTGATGTTGTTTTGAAACAGGAAGGAGACTAGACTGGTTTACCCCCTGGGTTAAATATGCTCTATGTTTTCTATTTCTTATCAACACAGGAATAGAGAATGGCATAGGCATACTGGGTCCCAGCTTGTTTTCAAAACTTTTAGTATCAAAAGCTTTTTGAAGATCAATAAATATCCCAGCGAAATACTGAGTGCAGAATTATTAGGCAAGTTGTATTTTTGAGTATTAGTTTTATTATTGAACAACAACTATGTTCTCAATCAACCAAAAAGACTCATAAATATCAAAGCTGAATATGTATGGAAGTTAGAGTGGGGCGTTTTTAGTTTTGGCCATTTTAGGAGAATATGTACAGTATGTGTTCAGGTAACTTTCACTGTGCAGAATTATGAGGCAACTTAATAAAAACCAAATATGTTGCCATTTCACTTATTTATTTTCACCAGGTACACTGATATGACAACTCCAGATTTGCAAATAAACATATCTGACATTCAAACACAAAACAAAAACAAATCAGTGACCAATATAGCCACCCTTCTTCACGAGGACACTCAAAAGCCTTCCATCCATAGATTCTGTCAATTTCTTTATCTGTTCACGACCAACATTGTGTGCAGCAGCAACCACGGCCTCCCAGACGCTGTTCAGAGAGGTGTACTGTTTTCCCTCTTTGTAGACCTCACGTTTTATAATGGACCACAGGTTCTCTATGGGGTTTAGGTCAGGTGAACAAGGGGGCCATGTCATTATTTTTTCACCTTTCAGACCTTTACTGGCTAGCCACTCAGTGGAGTATTTGGACGCATGAGATGGAGCATTATCCTGCATGAAAATCATGTTCTTCTTGAAAGATGCTGACTTTTTCCTATACCACTGCTTGAAGAAGGTTTCTTCCAGGAACTGGCAGTAGGTCTGGGAGTTGAGTTTGAGTCCATCCTCAACTCGAAAAGGTCCAACAAGCTCGTCTTTGATGATACCAGCCCACAGCAGTACTCCACCTCCACCTTGCTGGCGTCTGAGTGGAGCTCTGTGCCCATTACTGATCCAGCCACAGGCCCATCAAGAGTCACTCTCATCTCATCAGACCACAGCACCTTAGAAAAATCAGTCTTAAGATATTTCTTGGCCCAGTCTTGACGTTTTATCTTGTGTGCCTTACTCAGTGGTGGTCGTTTTTCAGCCTTCCTTACCTTGGCCATGTCCCTCAGTATTGCACACCTTGTACTCTTTGACACTCCAGGAATGTTGCAGCTCTGGAATATGGCAGAACTGGATGCTAATGGCTGCTTGTTAGCTTCACGCTTGATTTTCCGCAGATCATGTGCAGTTATTTTTCGCCTTTTTTTTCCACACGCTTCTTTCGACCCTGTTGACTATTTGCAATGAAACGCTTGATTGTTCGGCGATCACGTTTCAACATCTTCGCAATTTCAAGAGTGCTGCATCCGTCTGCAAGACATCTCACAATTTTAGACTTTTCAAAGTCTGTCAGATCTCTCTTCTGACCCATTTTGCCAGAGGAAAAGAGGTTGCCTAATAATTATGCACACCTGATATAGGGTGTTGATGTCATTAGACCACACCCCCTCTCATTACACAGATGCACAGCACCTGATATACTTAATTGGTAGTAGGCTTTCAAGCCTAAACAGCTTGGAGTGGGACAACATGCATTACAAGGATGTTGTGGTCAAAATACTCACTTGCCTAATAATTCTGCACTCAGGTATTTCTTATCATCTATAGAGTTACTGATTTCTTCACTTGATTCCATTAGTGCCATCTCTGTTGATCTATTTGCTCTAAATCCATATTGACCATCACTGAGTAGTTTGTATTTTTCAATGAATTTATCTAATCTGTGATTGAATAGTTTTTCAAGAATTTTGGAGAATTGAGGAAGTAAAGAAACAGGTCTGTAATTTGTGAAGTTGTGTTTGTCCCCAGATTTATACACTGGAATTACTTTTGCTATTTTCATATTGCTTGGAAATGTACCGGTTTGAAATGACAAGTTACAGATGTATGTTAATGGTTTAGAAATCCCCCCAATAATAGTTTTCACTAGTTTCATATCAATATCATTACAATCTGTGGTTATTTTATTACTACATTTATTAACTATATCAATAATTTCCTTCTCATCTACTGGTGTAAGAAACATAGAACAAGAATTCCTCTTTATAATAGTATCTATACAATCATCATTTGTTACCGGATCAGAGATATTTTGAGCTAATCTTGGTCCAACATTAACAAAAAAATTATTAAAACTATTAGCAACTACATCCATGTTATAATTTCTAATACCTTTGTCATTAAAGTATGTAGGGTAACGTATTTGTCCGGAACCATCTTTAATAATACTATTTAATATATTCCATATTCCGGCGGCACGGTGGTGTAGTGGTTAGCGCTGTCGCCTCACAGCAAGAAGGTCCTGGGTTCGAGCCCCGGGGCCGGCGAGGGCCTTTCTGTGTGGAGTTTGCATGTTCTCCCCGTGTCCGCGTGGGTTTCCTCCGGGTGCTCCGGTTTCCCCCACAGTCCAAAGACATGCAGGTTAGGTTAACTGGTGACTCTAAATTGACAGTAGGTGTGAATGGTTGTCTGTGTCTATGTGTCAGCCCTGTGATGACCTGGCGACTTGTCCAGGGTGTACCCCGCCTTTCGCCCGTAGTCAGCTGGGATAGGCTCCAGCTTGCCTGCGACCCTGTAGAAGGATAAAGCGGCTAGAGATAATGAGATGAGATATTCCATATTCCTTTAATATTATTTTTGTTATTATATATTAATTTACCATAATAATCCTTCCTACATCTCCTTATGATGCTTGTTAACTTGTTTTTATATTTTTTATATTTATTTTCTGCCTCTTTGGTTCTTAATTTAATAAATTCTCTATATAGAGTGTTTTTCTTCTTACAGGCATTTTGTAATCCCTTAGTAATCCAAGATTCAACAGATTAGGGTTCAACAAGGTTAGGGCTCAACAGATTGATATTAGTATCCCCACAAATGAAGATAACTTTTTTATTATCTACTGTAAATGTCTTTTCTACCCAGTCCTTAAACGCCTCTATACTAGTTTCTGGCGCTCTATATATACAGCTAATTAATACATTTCTACTTTTTTCAATATTAATTTCAATTGTTAAACATTCTAATTAGTTATCACTGTTGTCATGCCATCGATTAACTTATAATGCAAATTACAGTCCACATACACCGCCACTCCTCCACCACCTTTATTTTTCCTGTTTATATAATTAAATTCATATCCAGCCAGTTCGAAATCCACTCCTTTCTCCAGGTCAATCCAGGTCTCCGAGATGGCAATTATGTTGAATGGATGAGTAAACTGACTTAAGTATTTCTTGATGTGTTTGAAGTTAGCGTACATGCTTCTGCTGTTGAAGTGTATTATTGATAATTTTCCCACAGCCTCAGTGGACTGATTGTACTGTTCCTCTGTGTAATAGTGGCAATTGTCCTTAATGGTTGAAAAAAAGTTATTGTCCAGGTCTGTCATTTTCTGTATCCAAAAGTTTCTGGTCAGTGAATTCATATGGTTTCAGTTCCAGGTTTTCATAATCAACAAGCATTTGCGTGAGCCGAGTAGTGTTCCGGGTAATGGATGAAAGTTATTTCGGTGTGTGTCATGGCTGGGTTTGGTGTAGTGTCACGTCGGTATTGATTACCGTACAGTCCCGATAGCATCACTGGTATTTGTCCAAGTCCTCGATGTTCCGTATGACCAGAACTCTGGCCTCCTTCTTCTGGCTGGTTTGATGCTCTCGTTGTGTTCAGACCAATCGCGGCATGCTCGTGTGCCTCATCTGCATATTTGTATGTTTAGAAAACATTCTGTTCACTCCAAATAGTGCAGTCATATTTGGATCCATCTGTAACCTGAAGCATGTAGATGGTGACGACAGACCAGAATTTTGTTTCCATCTCAAAAAGAAAGTCTCTTGATTTGAAAATTACTTATAACGCAAGTCTAACATTTGTTGTTGAATTTCGTCAGGAAACATCTCAAGATACAGGACTTTATAAGAACTAAGAGTTTCAAAACTACAACTTTACACTTGATGAGTGAAAGGACTGAGGATGGGGTCGACCCAAGAGAATGTTGACTTGTACCAACATCGTGCTTGTGTAGTTTTACCCAAAATACCAACACTGGAATAATACAATAAAACAAATTCTGGTGCCTTGTGGATTTGTGGCATCCATCCAGAGACGGTCAGTCATAACTAGGTTGTGTTTACTTGACCCAACATTCATTGGTGACAACAGTGTAGTCGTCGAGTCATCACTAAACCTTGAGTCCCCAGTATTCAAGTTCAAGTCATTGAAGAAAAATTTGAGTCAAGTCCAAGAACAAGACTCCACCTGCACCATTTGACGGTGGCTGTTGCTGCCTTTATGTGAAAGCGTCTCTGCTACTAACGTTCCTGCTCGACTGCCCCATTTTAGTTAACAGGCTACGATAAAAAGCTTGTTCATCGCTCAGCAAGCAAGCCCCGCCCACTATCAACAGAGGAATGAACATAGCGTGTCACTTCCTTCTCTGGGTGGAGTCTTGCCAAATGACGATTGAAGTTCGAGGTTGTCCCCATCGTCTCCTCGATAGTTCTTCTACATATGGAACACGTAGCAGTGCATTTTTTCCCACTGCATGAGAAGTCTGTATAAGCAAAGCGGACAATCCTAGCGGTGTTCTCTCCAGGCATTTTAGCGCTATAGAGATCTTGCATGTGACGTCACAGCCGATCCAGATTGTAACAGACGCCATCTTGTCGGTCAAACGCCATATTTCCGCCTTCTACTTCTACCTTTTCTTCTGGAAAACCCTACTATATACAATTCTACTACAACGGCTGCGGCTACAAGCTCTCCCTACCTGTGCACGTTTTTTATGTTTTTTGTGTGTATTTTTGCGTGTTTTTCGTCTGTACCGGACTTCAATATCCACTACGACCGTATGGACTTACTGGACATTGGTTTCCAGCAGAAAATGACAGTTTGTAGCAATTTCCATCGCATGCACAACATTCCGGACGAGATAGCGAGACCAGCGGGGTCTCCGTGGATTGTTATCAGGTCTGGCAGGCGAAGGAGGCGGCGTCGGGAGAGGAAGCAAAAGCGAGGCTGCAGAGCCGGCCTGTTGACTAAGCTCAGAAAACAGCTACTCAAATCTCCACTGCTAAGCCTCTACCTCTCCAACGCCAGATCCATGGTAAACAAGACGGACGATTTGGAATTACAGCTGGAATTACCTTATTCTATTCTATAATCGGCTGGTCAGTGCTATACTAGATACTACTGATATCAGTACTAGTAATACTTAAGTGACTTACCCGTCCAATGAGGATTGTTATTTTCTTGTTTACAAGATGCCACATCTGAGGGCGGCTGATAAATCCTGAATTTCTGTAAAGACAACTGTCCAGAGATTTATGAGCACGCAGTGCTTCACCACTGAACAGCGAGGGAAAGTTAATGAGGTAATTATACACGTCTGGGTATTCCACCTCTGGCAGTTCAATATCCACTGACATGGTCGTGAAAACTACATCCGGTAAGCCATAAGGGTCACTAATCTGTAGGTCGTTTATTTTATCTAATTATCTGTTCATTAGAAAAATGAGCCGTGTAGTCCGTCGGTTGAAATTTATCCATTTTGTACACGAGTGCAGCAGTATTCAGCGGTGTTTTTTACCGACAAGATGGCGGCTGTGTACTTTCCGGTCACGTGACTGCAAGATCTCTATTAACGTTAGTTTGTTCCTGAACAGGTGAATGTGCATTCTCTTACACAAAATTAGTATAAAAATTGATGTAATTATTATGGCATGTTACAAAAAATAAAGAAAAAAATCTCAGTCTTCGTCTCCAGTTTACGAGTCCGTGTCACAAGTCCTTAAAATTAGGGCTCAAGTCAGATCCGAGTATTACAAGCCTGGGTGATGACCACAAATTCTTCCCTCTGAAAAACTTGTTCCATTTCTTGAAGGATAAACTGGACATTCACTGCACAACTTCATTTGTAAATACCTTTGACTGAAAAATTGTTAGTGTTCGATAAAAAAATGCGTTTTGCACATTTATCGACAGCCCGAACAACTTCCCTAAGACTTCCACTATGATGGAAATGAATGAGCTTTTTTGTTCTTTTTTACGTACAGAGACATGTTTTTGTGTGTAATATGCTGACAGATGATGTATTCAAGAAAGCACAACTTTATTCATCACACACTTGTGAAATTCCTCTCTGCATTTAACCCATCTTAAGCAGTGAACACACACATAGCATGTCACTTCCTTCTCTGGGTGTGGTCTTGCCAAATGACGATTGAAGTTCGAGGTTGTCCGCGTCGTCACCCAGAGCAGCAGGCCGCCATGCTAACAGCACCTGGGGAGCAGTTGGGAGTTCAGTGCCTCGCTCAAGGGCACCTCAGCCCAAGGCCGTCCCATATTAACCTAACCTGCATGTCTTTGGGGAAAACCGGAGCAAACCCACGCAGAACATGCAAACTCCACACAGAAAGGTACCTGCTGGCCGCTGGACTCGAACCCAGAACCTTCTTGCTGTGAGGCAACCATACTAACCACTTACACCACCTTGCCGCCCTGGTTACGGTTTAAAATATATATATATATATATCATCTCATTATCTCTAGCCGCTTTATCCTTCTACAGGGTCGCAGGCAAGCTGGAGCCTATCCCAGCTGACTACGGGCGAAAGGCGGGGTACACCCTGGACAAGTCGCCAGGTCATCACAGGGCTGACACATAGACACAGACAACCATTCACACTCACATTCACACCTACGCTCAATTTAGAGTCACCAGTTAACCTAACCTGCATGTCTTTGGACTGTGGGGGAAACCGGAGCACCTGGAGGAAACCCACGCGGACACGGGGAGAACATGCAAACTCCACACAGAAAGGCCCTCGCCGGCCCCGGGGCTCGAACCCAGGACCTTCTTGCTGTGAGGCGACAGCGCTAACCACTACACCACCGTGCCGCCATATATATATATATATATATATATATATATATATATATACTGGGGTATTTCTTCAAGCCTGTGGTGTTATTGTTCTGGTTTTACTTACTGACTGGATCTGGCCCATGGAATGCTTTTCAAATTGATCTCATATGATCATGATATTGAGTTTGAAGTACAAAATTGCACCAATCGCAACTTTGTGTCCGCTGGTCTGTTATTGTTCTCTTTATCTCAGACCTCTTTGCAACTGAGTAATGAGATAAATTCAACATTAAATATAAACCAGATGACTGTATAATTCACGAGGTTCCCTCCAAACAAGGCAACTAAAATGTTTTACCTCTTCAGCAGGGAATAAAAGCTAAAGCGTCTTCACGTCTGAATCAGTTGCCCTCTTATCGATTATACCGGACTCTCTTGGCACTTATATTTGATTCGATTCTGACTCATTTCATGCCTGAGGGGTGTGACGGCATTTGACATCTCCGAGCTGACGCATGACGTACGCATGCAAATTTCTTGCCAATTCTGGCCAGACACCCTTGCACAGCTCTGACTGAATTACTATTACAGGGCTGTCAGGGCGACAGCAGCTCAGGAACCACTCAAGTGGATGATCTCCGCTGCATAAAGTGCCTTTCAGAGGACTTGTATAAATGCAGGAGAAAAGTGAAGGCTTTTAGGCTTGGCATAACACTTTCTTCTTCTCTGTCTGAGGCCAAGTTTACATTAGACCGTATCTGTCTTGTTTTCTTCGTGGATGCACTGTCCGTTCACATGGAAACGGCGGGAAACGGGAATCCGCCAGGGCCCACGTATTCAATCCAGATTGTGTATGGTCCGGTGCTGTGTAAACACTGAGGATACGCGGATACGCTGTGCTGAGCTCTAGCTGACATCATCATTGGACAACGTCACTGTGACATCCACCTTCCTGATTCGCTGGCGTTGGTCATGTGACGCGACTGCTGAAAAACGGCGCGGACTTCCGCCTTGTATCACCTTTCATTAAAGAGTATAAAAGTATGAAAATACTGCAAATACTGATGCAAACACTGCCCATTGTGTAGTTATGATTGTCTTTAGGCTTGCCATCCTTCCACTTGCAAGCGGTGAGTGACTTGCGCACAGCGGCTCAGTCCCGAATCACTGCTCGTGCGCTTCACTCGCGCGCTCTGTGAGCTGCGCAGGGCCGGAGTGCGCACCCTCCAGAGGGCACTCGCTGTTCAGGGCGGAGTGATTTGGAGCGCAGCTGCTGAGGACGAAGCGCTGAGCCGCACTGACACATTTCAACTTGCGTGCCGTCTAATTAGTCATGTGATTAGCGTATCCGTGTATTCGCGTTGCTGTGTGCACGCGAATCGTGTATTGGCGTTGCTGTGTGCACGCGAATCGTTTTTAAAAACGTTAATCTGATGATCCGCTGATACAGTCTAATGTAAACCCCACCTGAGGTACAGTAAATAACATTAGTCAGTCAGTCACAGATGCAGGTTTTGTGGTCTGGCAACACAAATGATCTGAGATAAGTAGTTGATCAGGTGAAGACATGCAGCCGTTATTGCTCATCCATTAAGGAGTTAAAATTATTAGATTACTCATTCTGCAGTAATTATTCACGTCACACTAAATAATATGTACGTTATATCCACATAAACCACAGTACTCTAAGTAAGTACAGGGAAGAGACATGGTGCAGCTCCAGAAATAACACACTCTTACAAGATCTAATCAGAATAGTGATTTGCTCAGCTTCGGAACATTCTCGTTTTCTGATTCTTTCGGAGTTAAGTGAATTCCAGAAACTCCTCTTCTGACGACACAGTACTCGTTTATCTTCACACCCCATGCTGAGATGAAATACATCTCTGTGTCTGTTCCCCCACTACCACCACAAGCTTGCCTCATGTAACTGGATTGAATTTGACCTTAAAATCTGAATGCCTCACATGGAAATCATTTAAATCCTGATTAAGGGCAAATTTTTATGATTTAAACGATTGCATTGAACACATCCTTAAAGCCTTGTACTTTCATAACGTTTCACTCCTTGTTCCAAGCGAAAAACAAGCAGACGCAAGCTGGACGAACATGTGCTGAAGCCATATTCCCTCTTTCTTTAAAAAATAAATATCATTTTGTAAATCTTTTGTCTGGAGTAAATGGAGTCTTTGGCACAGTAAAAAAAAATTCTGTGGGAGAAAATCAGGAAGGCATCAGAGTTGCCACGGTAACCCCAGCATCATCTGGCCGTTTCCATGGCAAAAAAAAAAAAAAAAAATTCACAAGTCTTTTTTTTCCCCTTAATTTTCTTGACCTGTGTTTTGGTTTCTTCAATGATATGAAAATGAATTTAGATTTTTTCGAGGCAGAGGACTGAACATGACCGCAACAAAATGCTCAGCCTCTCAACTTCAAGCCGTCAATATCTATACACCTGGATTAAATGCATTAAACTCGTGAACAATGAGGACACAATGCCTTTTGAGTGCATGGTTTTACCTCATTGTTTAAGCAGCGGAGGCGAAACATTTTATCGCAAATATCACATCACGGAAATGCTAAGAAGCAGTAGTTTATTACTGTTCGATAACTGCATACCTGGAATGTTTTGTCCATCTTAGACCATTCATCATGTTTCTTTTTATCTGTTTATATTTAATGTTGTGGTGTATCCATGAGACACATTCGATCCTGTTATTAACGTTTCCTCAAAAGCTGTCTCCCCCGCTCTCGAAGTTCTCTGTTCTTTCCCATTTTGGAAAACTATTACAAAGTGCTGACACTGGAGACTCCTTCCATAAAGGTTAAAGCTCGACGGCCTTTCAATTTCATAAAATCGATGAAATTTAGTTCCTTCTGCTGGGCTGCTAACTCTCACGCAATGAGCGTGAGACACACGTATTTGATTGTCTTCACACGCTCACATGCTATACCTCCGATTTCTCACGCTAGAAAAAAATCTAGTTTATCTATCTAATCTAGGCTACCCATTGCGTTGCGCCAACCACTTGCGATTGATCAATTACGCCTTACGCACGGCTAAACAGGCAGAGAGGTGTTCCCTTCTGTACACACTCCCCTATGGTAGGTGGCGCATCTAATGATGCTGCACTCGCCGGAAGTTGGATAATTGCCTACCGTCAATTTAGAGGAAGAGGAGAGAGAAGAAGGTATCCGAGTTGAAGACGGGTGTCTCAGACAGGTTTGTACATATGCACACCAATGTGTGGTGTTACTGGCATAATTATGAACTTTATATAAAGTTTCTTAATCGTTTTAGCCTATAAGTGTTGTGAGAATATTTAATGCCATATCGAGAGCTGTGTACTAGGCATGCTAAATCATTATAGGCCTCCTGCCGTGCCACAGCCTCTATCTTCCCCAACAAGCAGCACGGGAGAGCACCTCCTTAGCACACGTTTATTAAGGCACACTTTTAGTTTGTTTACTGTATGTTATCATACTTTATGACTTTATTTGAAGCCATACTGGAAATCTTGTAAAATAAAGCAAGTAAGAGATAATATTACAAATGCAAGAAGAGCCATTAGCCACCATACCTATTGTTTATTTACAGGGTATTTATTTTTAATTATTTATGATGTATTTAATTGCTCAGTTAAAGTAAATAAAGCATGGTCACCTGTAATATCAAAGAACTTGAACTTGTGAATAATTAAAAAAAAAAGACAGAACAATATACTGAGGAGACAGGGTTTCAAAGAGGGCAAGACAGGTAGAGAATATTTGTCAGATAACAGGCCCTGACGAATGCTCTATTACTAATAAGAAACATAAATAAGAAATAAATTAATAAGAAATATATTAATATAGCTTATTTAAGTATGACCAAAATTTTTAAGCCCAACTTTGTGTGCACATTCCCACCTATGGCCAAGGTTCAGCTTTTTGTGTTTCAATACTGTTCAAACTTAATCATTTTAATGTTTCTTGTAGCACATGCACATTTTGCTTACTGTTTAAGCATTTTATTTGTTCTTTTGCTGTTGATATTTTTCCCCATGCCAATCTTCTGCTGAACCCAGCGGTGGGGAAAGCCCTTAAATGCATAATGAATAGTCAGTGAGGGACAATCTTATTTTTTGCAACAGTTATTAAAAACTTAACATTTAGTTTCAATTCAGAAGGTGTTTAGGCTTCTCATCTCATCTCATTATCTGTAGCCGCTTTATCCTGTTCTACAGGGTCGCAGGCAAGCTGGAGCCTATCCCAGCTGACTACGGGCGAAAGGCGGGGTTCACCCTGGACAAGTCGCCAGGTCATCACAGGGCTGACACATAGACACAGACAACCATTCACACTCACATTCACACCTACGCTCAATTTAGAGTCACCAGTTAACCTAACCTGCATGTCTTTGGACTGTGGAGGAAACCCACGCGGACACGGGGAGAACATGCAAACTCCACACAGAAAGCCCCTCGCTGGCCACGGGGCTCGAACCCGGACCTTCTTGCTGTGAGGCGACAGCGCTAACCACTACACCACCGTGCCGCCCAGTGTTTAGGCTTAGCTGATGAAATATTTTCAAACATGAACTTGCCTTTAAATCTGAAACACAGGTCTATAGGGCTACAGGAACATTGGCAGTCATCTGTAGTTTTCTAGTGTGGGGGCTTTTAAGCCAAAACTTGGTGCTTTTGTTGGCCACAAGCTAAAGGCCTGGCAAGTCAGGGTGTGTAGGTATGTAGGTATGGCCAGCAGGCCACTCCAAAAATCCACCAGAATGCAGGAACATCTACCAAATCCAAAATCTCAAACACCCCCCCCCCCCCCCCCCCATTGTCCATCTCCAGCTGGACGACCCACAAACAAAACACCAGAATGCAGGGGGACAAGTAAATATCAAACTGAATACAAAATTCCCACTTACTACAT
Source organism: Neoarius graeffei (assembly GCF_027579695.1). NCBI lineage: Eukaryota > Metazoa > Chordata > Actinopteri > Siluriformes > Ariidae > Neoarius > Neoarius graeffei. The sequence goes on along the minus strand of NC_083594.1, from coordinate 50,269,269 downwards.
GGTGTGCGGAAAAATTTTGCCGTCGACCCCCCCCTCCCCCCAAAAAAAATCTCACTCCATGGAATTTTGAAAAGTTGGCAGCCCTGCATTCTGAAATGTGGTCATTGCGATATATGTTTATTTCTGTAATATCTCACAAAATATCAGGCCATTCTGTGGCTGGGAAGTTCTTTCATTTGAGGGGATTAAAGCAAATAATGTGCATGAAATCGCTCGCTTCGTGCAGTCAAGCAGACAGAGGAAGTCCGTGTGTGTGTGTGTGCATGCACAGGTTTACCTTTGACCGTGCATGGACAGTTCCATCATTCTGTTGCTAAACGAACAGCTAATCACACCGAGGTGCTCGCTGAGCGCCGATATTTATTAGTTTGGTCCTGCGTTTCCTTTCCTTCGTATATAACATAACGTCTTTTCTTCTCACTTTCTTTCCGTTGCTGTAGTCAGTCTTTCACATTTCATTCGCACACTCACGTCCTCCATTTTTCTCTCCTGTTTCAAATTTGTATCCCACAATGTCTTGCGCGAATGGAGAAAGCCCACCACGTGATGCATGACGTAGTATCTTGTATTGGGTCATGGTGAAGCAGGAAAAAATATCGGAGAATTTAGGGCCATGTGGCCTTAAATTCATTAAGTGTTCTATTTAAAAGTGTTCTATTTTATTTATTTATTTATTTATTTATTTATTTTTCTCTCCGTGCTTCCACGGAAGGCAGTCGCATTTTCTGCTCTCCCTCTCCCTCCTTTTTTTCCCTGCTTGTGCTTCTGTGTCTTGTCTCGTCTGCTGTACTTTTTGAAGAGACTCTCCCTGCATTACTTTCTAAACTAAAAAAGCATGGAATTGATAAACTGGTCTCCTAACGAAATTGACACAGTTTTCTCGATGAGAAGTTTGGGTTCGGGGGAACCCGTCTGTCCTGCCGGAACGTTTGCGGCTGGTTACACGATGGACGCGTGGGAGCGGTGGTGGGTTATGTGCCTGGCGATTCTTTCTGTGGAGGACATTGGAGATATCTACCTATTTGGAACCATGATTACAGGACTTTTGCTGATTGGATTAGGCATTGCCCTGGTATATCGAGGAAATCGGACAACGGTGACAGCTGTTCAAAGCCCCACAAAGCTGCCCGATATGATTGGAGTGGTGGGCAAAGCTGTTGGCACTCGGACTGTGGACATTCAGAACTTTAACCACAAAATGGTTGTTATCTCGGAGCAGCTTCCAGCTTTGCAAGGAATACGTTTTTCGGAGATCAATTTGAATAGAATGGACGGAATGGACAGATATGGATGAGCGGTGTGGAAGTGCAAAGACTGCGTCTGGAAAGACCAAACAATTCATATCTTATCGACATTCGGCTCCCTGAGACTAGACCCCGAAGCCGTTTGTTTTCAGGATAATGGCTGGCTGATGAAATTATTGGCTGGCTAGCTGACTCAGCCAAAACCTTAATGGCTGCTGCAGCCACCAAAATGTTTATGGCTACAAATGGCTGATACTGGACGTCACTGTGTGGCATATATCCGGGCGAACGGATCAAACAAATGGGGGGAATAAATAGCAAATTACCACAGGTCCCCTGGTCTCTTACTTCATTGTAAATATAAATCTAGCAAGATTGTAGTTCAATGCTAATAATAAGCTAATCTGGATTGTTCGAGGAAGGCATCTAGCTATCTACTCTCACTAGCAATGACCAGTGAAGGACTGGCAGCTATCTTACTATGATGAAAGTAGAGTGGTGGAGTACTTTTTTTTTTTATCAATCTCGAAGTATGTGAATAGGGTTGCCACATCTGAGTTGTAAAAAACCGGGACACATCGGTCGGCGGCCGCGCCTGCGCGCACGTACGAGCGCGGGGGTTGAGGGCTGCGGACACGCACATCTACAATGCCTTATGCCTTATGTGAATGTTCACGTTTAAAAATAAAACAGTTCAACTGGTGCAGTTAGGCGTTTAGTTAAAATTCATTTTGTCTTCTTAACCCTTAAATGGGCACTACCACAAATATTATTACAAAAAATAATTTCATATAGGAATGATCTTATTTGGACGCCAATATTTTTTTTTAACAATATTTTTTTTTCTTTTTGACAAGTACCGGATCTTCTACTTCATTCTGTCCGACTCCCTCATCGTCTGTCTCTCCTCCCATTCCGTTTCCAAATCAAAATAATACAAATATAATCAATATAATTTCTCTCAGTCTGCTTCGTTGTTGTTTTAGCCTTTTCTCTGGAGAACTGAACTTTAAAAGTTAGACTACCGTATCATACCAAATAGCCCTAATCCTTTGTTTTAATCACAAGAGAGAGGTGCTATGTTATTGGGACAACTGATTTATTCATTTCTCACGCCAGTGTTCAGGCATTCTTTTTTGATATATTTAATGATTTATTTAATGATTCATTTATTGATGAAATTGGCCCAGGCTTTAGAACCAGCCTTTATCAGAATCAGAACATAGGAAGTAGACAGCCAGCCTACTCGCGCACCGACCAAGGGAACTCTCACCTATTGTTTGGTATTACGGTATTCCAGTATCTTTGATTTCGCGCGTCCGCTGTTGTATTGACCACGATCACCTAGCAACGGCGACTGGCTGCGTGCGCAAACATTCGGTGAGGCCGCACAAGTAGCTGCCTACAATATGCCCGCTTACGTGAAAACTATTAATATGTTAAGTGGCTGCGAGAAACATTAATGATTTGTGTTTCTTTCAATGGGGGATAATGTGAGGAAGTAAAAAACCAGGACAAAACGTGTCCCGGGAAGGTTATTCCATTTTCCTGGACATTTTCCATTTTCCACAAAAAAACCGGGACAATCCCGGAAAAACCTGGACGTGCAAACAAACAAACAAAAAAATACCTTTACACTTTCCCTCAGCAGCGGCAAAGAATGCAGCCATCTCGTCGATATCGGAGTCGATTGATGCTCTGGGTGGGTTCCCGGGTTCCCCAGTGTATCGTGGTAACGGTGTGAGGGGCGGGAAGCCAGACAGGTAGTCACAGCGGCAAGCTTGTGGTGGCTCTCTGTGCTGTGATATCAGTTCTAAATCTCTACAGTGTATGCCTATACGTCTCTACTGTGTTACTACTAGTGTGTACAGTTGATCATGTTTGTGTCACTTTTTTCTTGTAGCTCATGATGTGGATAAACCCATTATTTGATGTACACAATTCTTAGTGGCTCAGCCAAATTTTATTAGATAGCGGCTCAAATTGGCTTACAAAATTATTGGCTGGCGGCGGCTCAAATTCTAAATGGCGGTTTTAGCGGCGCCTGGCGGCGGCTTCGGGGTCTACCTGAGACAGCACCGGGCTTGGTTCAGGCCATGACTGAGGCAACATTTCCCCCTGAAGGCCACTGCCCGGAGACACTCTCGCATTCCTCGCATTCCTTCTCTAACTTTCCGCGGTCGCCATTTTTACCCCCAGTGTGACAAGCAGGTGCGTGACCAGCGCCTTCATGGCTGCAGGAGTGGACGGCTGCTTGCTTGCGCTGGAGTACCTCCTCCCCTCCCCCCCCACCCCCTACCCCGATTCCCCCCCTCAAGTCCCGTGTTTAAAGTGTACTTGTGTTGTTGTGTGCTTATGCAAAGGTTTTTTAAATGTTCCCACACTGTACTCCTGACAGGAGCATAGTGGAGGGGTGTTCTTTTTTTCCTTATCTCTCCTCATGTTGTGTTTCCTTTTTATCTTTATCCCTGTCTTCCTGTCCTGTCTACCCTATGTCAATTGTATGTTGTATATGTACGGACAGGTTGACGGCTAATTTCGCTGGTACATGTGACTAGTGACAATAAAGAGCATCATCATCATAAAAAAAAAACAACAACTAATAAATCTGGAAGTCTGTGATTCGAATTCAGTAGCTTTCGGTCCACTGAACAAAAATAATTGGGTGTCGGGGAAAATTCTTTTTATGATCTACACTTGAAAAATCTGAAAGGCCATCCCTCCCTTTAAACAACTCTTTATAGAACGCTCAACTCCATCAACAGTGATTGTTTTCATTCGTTTCTCTGTATACTACTGTATGGTTCATCTTATCCCGTCCTACAGGCAGAAGCTGAAATCTGCTAAGCCTGTAGTTAAGACGGTGAGGAGATGGTCTGATGAGGCCAAAGTGGAACTACAAGCCTGCTTTGACTGCACTGATTGGAGTGTTTTTGAGGCTGCAGCTTCAGACCTGCATTAATTGACTGATACTGTGACATCTTGCATCAGTTTTTGTGAGGATATGTGTGTGCCCATCAAGACCTTCCGCACATACAATAACAACAAACCCTGGTTCACCGCAAAACTCAGACAGCTTCGCCAGGCCAAGGAGGAGGCCTACAGAAGTGGGGACAGAGTCCTGTACAAACAGGCCAGAAACACAGTGAGTACGTTTACATGCACATCCAAATCGAGCTGCTGTTGGTAATCGAGCAAAGGGTCCCAGCAGGGGTGCCAGAGAAATCCAATCCGACATGCACACAAGGAAATCGAGCTATTGTGTGAGGTGCATTGTACACCCGAGCCACAAGTGGCGCTACACGCCCCATCGTGTTGGTACACTTCCGGTTGTCGTCATGAAGAAGGGCTATTCAAGACCAGTGTTGCCAGATACTGCTGACGTTTTCCAGCCCAAAATATGTTCAAAACCCGCCAAAATGCACTTAAAACTGCCCAATCTGGCAATGCTGTTCAAGAGTATAAACAAAGTTATCAGTTCCTTGTTCACAAGAAGAGTGTTTGTAGTTTGTATGTACGAACAGAAGTGTTCCTAATAAAATGGCCACTACAGGGGCACCACTAGAACTCTTGGGCCCTATGGAAGATTACAATTTATGGCCCCCCCAGTAAAATTTTCAAGCTCAAGCAACTGAATTTGAAGTCTGTTTTTGGCTGGCACTTCTACTTTACTATGCATGTGATCAGCTACCTAGCAAGTTTAGGTGATACAATTATTTGGTATATGAACATTTTAAATGCAGAACTGTCAGAATTAGGCTGAATAGACTGTTGCCTTAAAAATGATATATAAAAATTTTTTTTTTCTTTTACGAGCAACTATTATTAGGCCACTCAGTAGCCTATGGAGTTCATTCAATCCAAATGTTTGTGTTGAGAGAAACTGCATGCATCACTTTATCAGTATGGATTTATAACATTCTGTATGCACATTATGGATACTCCAGAGCCCCCCAGCAAACATCATCAATAATCAGGATTACAAAATGTATTCCTTTGTTTCCTCCATTTATTGACTTATTGTATGTGATCAAATGTACGCCTTGATGAATAACTACACTAGTTTTTTGATACAATTACAGAGTGCACTGCAAGAAATCCACTGTGTTTTTGGTTTCTTTTAGGCATTACACATTTATTAGAAAACACAGCAAATGTTCAAATATTCAAGTTAAATACTTAGCAACAGTATCAATAAATCCACACATGAACAATAGCAATGATATCTATGACCACAGCTAATGTGCAAAATATTAAAGTTAAATACTTAACAAAATCAACAAATCCACACATGAACAATGGCAAAACATCTAGACTTAATTATACAATGAAGATACCTATGAAAAAAGGTGATTTTTTTCACACACAGTGTGATATCCGGACTTCATAATTCATCACACCTGCTCCTGCTTAGCAACTTCTAGAATGTTCACCTCTGTTGCGCACATAGAAAAACTGCCAGCTGCTGTAAGCTGCGCTAATAGCGGCGCTGTGCACACACGGAGCTACACATTTCACGTGTCCCGCGCCCAGAATCAGACTGTACCATTACTAAAAAGGGTGGAGGGGTGAAATGACAATATCATAAATAATTCAAGAAAAATGTTATAGCAAATCATAACCATGTATCTCATCTCATCTCATTATCTGTAGCCGCTTTATCCTGTTCTACAGGGTCGCAGGCAAGCTGGAGCCTATCCCAGCTGACTACGGGCGAAAGGCGGGGTACACCCTGGACAAGTCGCCAGGTCATCACAGGGCTGACACATAGACACAGACAACCATTCACACTCACATTCACACCTACGCTCAATTTAGAGTCACCAGTTAACCTAACCTGCATGTCTTTGGACTGTGGGGGAAACCGGAGCACCTGGAGGAAACCCACGCGGACACGGGGAGAACATGCAAACTCCGCACAGAAAGGCCCTCGCCGACCACGGGGCTCGAACCCGGACCTTCTTGCTGTGAGGCGACAGCGCTAACCACTACACCACCGTGCCGCCCACTTATATTCATACTTATTTAAATTTACTATTTCATCTTTGCACTATGCACCATATTGCACCAAAAGGGAAATCCTTTCTGTGATGAACAGCTAAAATCCAGATTCATATATCAGTAATATCACTTGTAAAATATCTGAACACTTATATCTTCATTCTGTGCACACTGTATACTTTATATTTATTTAACTATTCCATACTTGACTTACCTGGATTACTATGCACTATGCACCTATTTTTTTTTTGTTGTTGTTTGCTTGTTTGTTTGTTTTGTGTATACACTTTTTTTTATCTGTTTTGTACTATGAGAGCTAAGTGAACCGGAGTCAAATTCCTCGTGTGTGTCCACATGCCTGGCAATAAAAGTGTTTTTGATTCTGATTTTCTGATAATATAACAGTTAGATTATGTGCAGCACCCACCAGACAAGGCCCTGTGAATGAGTTGTTACTATAGAAACAATAACCTTTTCAACTGAGTGCATTAATATAAAGCGATTATTTGAATAACAGCCAGAACGATTATGAAAGCTCAACACCACCACCTGACCAATCAGAATCAAGAATTCAACAGCGCTGTGATGCTGAATGTTAGTATGGCTGCAACTGAGCAGTCGGCAAGAACCCACAGGTAAATCACATCTTCAGTACAATACGGCTAATTTTTTTTTTTCCTGCTCCAGCAATGAAAATGGTTCCCAAAGACGCCACAGCTGGATAGTGATGTGTTGCTATGCAATACACAGACTGACTGACAGCCCATAGTAAGTGGAGTAATGTTTTCAGTGCGACAAACTATTACAAGAACTGGAATTTTATGTTGTGAATGCAGACAAGCAGAGCCATACAAACAGTATGTCCCAGTAATAAATATTGGCGCTCTCGGAACACCGTCTGTCAAATGATCAAATTCGTGGACTGGAACTAATTCTTGAATAAGAACCTCACTGCCTGTAGTGAAGAATATATTTAACAAGTGACATACTGTACCCCTTTTCCACAAGTTGACACAGTTCCCTGAGGTCTCAATGAAATGTCTGTGACATGCTTTCATCAAAATACCACAAGGATAAAACAGCACAGCTGCCTTCTCACCCTGTTTAAACAGCTCTGTTCAAAATGGCCGATTTGAGGAACTGTTTGTTCCTTTAAATGATAATGAGCCACTGTTCACTTCACCTCCATTTTTCACCAGACAATCACGTAGTACTTTCTTCATGAATATTCATTTGCAAAGGCCATGAGTGGAGGGCATTATTCTCATGATCTCTGCTTGTGATGAAGAAAGAGGAGCCGAATCCGAACGGCTTGTTGAAACGCGTGTTTTCTGAAACAGGCAGAGCAAAAGAAACTGATTGGGTGTCTTATTTCAGAGTTTGTAGGTTAGTCGACACTCCAGATACCCAAATGTATGTGCAGAAGCACTGAAATAGTGAGTTTCCATTCTATGTTTCCTTTAAGCTACAGTACATGAACAACTAAGCAGTGAGAAGAGAAACTGATATGATACACAATGCGAGTCTAAACGAGAAACTTTGAAAAATGGCTGGAAATAACTTAAGTTTCACATTTATTCAAAAATCTTTCCAAAGAGCTTGTCATTTCATTTTAACTTCTTGTCTCAGATTGAGCCAGACTGATCTGGGGGTGGGTTTCCCCAAAAACCTCTTAACGCTAAGAGAGAGTGTGTTCATTGTGATGCTTGCTCTACTATTTAACGATAATCTTTGTGCTACGATGCTTTTGGGAAACCTACCCCTGATAGTCCTGATGAGCATCTTTTCCTTCTGCAAGACAACCTTGGGAACAGATTATGGATTCAAGGGTTCAAGATAATACTACTATAGACTGAGTTTTCAAATGTCATAAACATCAACAACACTACATGAATACCTCAATCCACATTTTTCTTTCTTACTCTTTAATATCACATTGGCATCAGAATTGAATGGTTTTATTAAAAATGGGTTAAATCTGTACAATCGCTCTTTACCAAGTTGCATTCAAAGCACAGACAATAACATTTTTCCTTCTTCTGTCCTGCGAGATCTCGCCATCCGATCTATAAAAGAACACAAAAGTCTCTCTCCAAGTGGAGTTTTAGACAGCTATATCAGTGTGGAAGTAACGCCGACTTCAGAAGAGCTGGCCATGTATCCACAGATCTGCAAAATCTTAAACCTGAAATGCTCAGTGGGTGCATGGGACGACGAGCTCATGCAGGAGCCACCAGGTTGGACGAGACAGACGATTACTTTGACGCTCCATCCTCAGCGAAAGGGTTCTTTCCTTGGCATAGAGTGATGATCATGCATTGACGGAGCTGCTTGTCCATGCAAATGGAAATGAAGGGAGTGTACAAGACTGAACTCTTGGCAAAGAAGGAGGTCACTGTCATGGCGAAGGGACTAAAGGCATTGCCTTGGTTTGTGAAGATGTGCCAGCCAATGCTAGCATATGGCAGCCAGCAGATGAAGAACCCCACAGTCATGACAACTGTCAAGAAGTTGGCATCTCTTTCATTTTTATCAATCGCATCATTGTTAAAAGTGCACAGCAATCGGCCAAAACACACAGAGATGACGGTCAACGGGGTGATGAGGTGCACGGTGAACATGTAGTTGATGTAGGACTCGTTGAAGATATCAGGCTTCATGGTGTAGTAATCGACACCACATGAGCACTGCAAACCCTCAGGGATATAACGCGACCACTCAAAGAGAGGAGGCAAAGAACAGCTGAAAGCCATAAGCCAGGTAAAGCCAACGCCCTTCACAACAAACCTCCGGCGGAAGCGAATGTCAGTACCAGGTCGACAGGACATCATGCACCTCTCCACGGCCAGGACTACCAAGGACCACACTGAGATCTGGATACCATGGACTATAAAGAAGCCTTCAAAATTGCATCCCACCTGTCCATGGACAAAATATCCATGCATGGTTGTATGCATCGTGAAAGGAAAGCTGACCAGGATTACAAGAAGGTCAGCCATGACCATGTTCACCAGCATGTAGTAGATTGGCGTGCGCAGGTTCTTGTGCATGACCGTGACGCAGAGTGTGAAGCTGTTGATAGGAATACCAATAAGGATAAGGAAGAACATGTAGATGGTGAGGAAGGTGAACACCCACGGCTCAGCCAGGTAGTACTGCGGGTACTCATGAGGGCTCCTCACTACCCCGGTCGCGTTGGACATTGGGATGTAGAAATCGGGGCCCTCTGTGCCATTCATGGCTGTTGTTCCGGTAGAGTCTAGTTGTCCTGTGTAGCCTCTTCCTGAGTGAGTCGGCAGAGACGGCAGACAAACAAGCTACAGGACAGATTAGCTGATGTGACTGGTCAGCAGAATATGATTCGGGCTGCGTTAATGCTAATCCACTCCTGAGCTCGAGAATGCATAACAGTCTGTGGGTCATGTGGGATATAAACTGTCTATTCTGATTGGGCTAAGAGGCTTGACATGTTAACACCAGTTTGTTTGTGGTGTTGCACAAGTGCACAATCCTGACTGAATTCACTTTGTGCTGACACTGGAACCGGGAATCATCTCATCTCATCTCATTATCTCTAGCCGCTTTATCCTGTTCTACAGGGTCGCAGGCAAGCTGGAGCCTATCCCAGCTGACTACGGGCAAAAGGCGGGGTACACCCTGGACAAGTCGCCAGGTCATCACAGGGCTGACACATAGACACAGACAACCATTCACACTCATGCTCACACCTACGGTCAATTTAGAGTCACCAGTTAACCTAACCTGCATGTCTTTGGACTGTGGGGAAAACCGGAGCACCCGGAGGAAACCCACGCGGACACGGGGAGAACATACAAACTCCACACAGAAAAGCCCTCGCCGGCCACGGGTCTCGAACCCGGACCTTCTTGCTGTGAGGCGACAGCGCTAACCACTACACCACCGTGCCGCTCCATTAATAAATCAATGATATAAAAATATTTGAGTTATTGTTTTTTTTTTCATTTCCATTCCTGTCTCTTTGCTTTATACAATATTTGCCTTTTGTTTCACAAATGTTAATTTGCTGTTATTTTTCAAGGCTACAAGATCATAGCAGGTTTCTCTGCCAGCCAACCTCCTGGAACCTTCACGAAAGGGACTACATCATTACAACATAATTTCCTCCCTGACAACCAGGCTTGTAGTACTCGAGTCTGACTCGTGCCCTCGTTTTAAGGACTCGTGATTTGACTCGGACTCATACATTAACTGCATTCGGATTCGTAAATCGGAGACGATGACTCGAATTTTTTAGTTATTTTTTGTAACATGCCATAATAATTTGGCATAAGATATTTATATCTACATTAATTTTTATACTAATTGTGTGCAAGAGAATGCACATTCACCTGTTCATACGTCATGTTCAAGAACAAACGAACGATAACGGCGCTAAAATGCCTGGAGAGAACGCCCCTAGGATTGCCTGCTTTGCTTATACAGACTTCTCGTGCAGTGGGAAAAAATGCATTGCTATGTGTTCCATATGCAGAAGAACTATCGAGGAGACGACGGGGACAACCTCGAACTTCAATCGTCATTTGGCGAGACTCCACCCAGAGAAGGACGTGACATGCTATGTTCATTGCTCTGTTGATAGTGGGCGGGGCTTGCTTGCTGAGCGATGAACTAGCTAGTGTTAACCCTCTCTCAAGTTATTTGCCCTGTTGATAGTGGGCGGGGCTTGCTGAGCAATGAACGAGCTTTTTATCTGTAGCCTGTTAACTAAAATGAGGCAGTCGAGCAGGAACGTTAGTCCAACACAGTAGCAGAGACGCTTTCACATAAATGCAGCAACAGCCACCATCAAATAGTGCGGGTGGAGTCTTGTTCTTGGACTCTACTTGAAATTTTCTGGAACGACTTCAACTTGAACACTGGGGACTCGAGACTGGACTCGGACTTGGGGTTTCATGACTCAACTACAGCACTGCTGACAAGTTGGTCAGATGTTTGGAAGCTGTTCCACAAGTTAAAAAGTTAAGTACATGACCTATTTTCAGAGGACTGAAGATTTAAACAGGCAGTTTGCTTGATGCTAAACTTGTAGGCTCAGGCTTCTATTCCTTGTAAGCAACATTATCCTGAGAAATTGTGTAATTTTTTTTTCTTTCCATCAGAGCTACGACTCTGAAGCTGCAATTAGTAACAGCATGTTTCATATCCCTCCCATATCCAGACATTCCATCAAAGTAATCGTTTTCATGTGATTAATGGCCGTTTCTTTCAGGTTCCACCCTGTTATCTGGTACCTGATCAAGGGTTTCGGTCCTTCGTTAAAAAAAAAAAAGTTCAACTGACTCTGTGATGAGCATCTTGTCATTGCATCTTTGCTTCCACCTCATGGTGTGTTCATCCCAGACCGTTTCATTGCCCAAAAAACGAACACAAAAATAAAACCAGACGCATCAATCTTGTTTCATTTCCCTTTGTCTCACACTGGTATCTAAAACCATCTCCAGACTACACAATGCTTCATCAAAACTCATACACAAACCACTTTCATGTCTCCAAACTGAGAGAGTTGTTTATGCACAATCGATGACTGTCAAATATTTGTGTCTGAGAAGCAGCGTGCTGATAAATATAGCTTCTCTTCTATCTATTGATCAGAAGACTGAGAAAGCAGAAGCAGCAGCAGCCACAGAACTCATCCTGTTTGCTTTGGGTGAGGGTTAAGCGATGCGCTGGAGGGAAAACGCTGTTGAGAAGAGCCCTCTGCTGTTACCACACTGCATTACAGGCACAGTGACGGTCGAAACAAAGCTGAAAAATCATCTCTATTCATGTCCACCTCTTCAATGCCATCCTTCTGCGAGAACATTTTGATCCAAGAACAGTAGACGAGTTCACTTGTTCTTTTTCACTAGTCCCCCGCCCCCATGACTTGAAAGTTTCCTTGAAAATTGGTATTGTTTTTAGAGAAGGACCAAATATGTCAGCGTTCTTGCATCATCACCTTTCGTCACCTCATTGACTGATATTTTCTACCAAAGACTTCTTATATTTCTGTTATTTTCTTCCACATCTCATCCCATCTGCGAACAGTCTGAACAGGTCACGTCTATACACCAAGTCAGTCATCTGATCTCGTCAACAATGCAAAAAATTATTTTTGCAAGTTAAAAAAACCCCTCCAATAATCAGCAAATTCAACAAATACACCTCCTTATTAGATTGTTTTTAAAAGAATACAAGATGAAGCCTATTTCTAGATATTTGCTTTTTATTCAAAACTACATCAAGCATTCACAAAAAAATTTTCGAGAAAGAAGCGAAATTATCTGACAACAGAAAAAGACCGTTTTTAGCTTGGAGTTAGGAAATACGCATCGAAAGAGTTTTAACGGTCTTACATGTTGTATAATTATCTCACAATGAAGAAATATAACTTTTTTTCTTTATTCAAGATATCTTTTTATTTCACAGTTATTCTGCGAAATCGAGTCGTACACGAGCTGATCACTGACGAGGCGCGTAACACTGAGTCGGCTATAAGCCACGTACGACGAGATTAAGTGGAATAATTGTTTTATTCTATCCACATTCACTGGATTTTGAGAAACACAGCATTTTTATTTTTTGCAAGTTTGATAAATAAAAACTTTACACAAAACGTCCAACAAAATAAATTTCCGCTTAGCATGTAAACAAACCGGCAAAATGACAGGAGCAATTTGTGAAAAATGCTGCTATAATATAATAATAATAATCATCATCATCATCTTGAAAAATAATTTAAAAATGATATGTTCTTATCATCAAATTTTTTCATTTCATATTTCGTTATTTTTTTTGTATTTTTGGGGGTTTTGTTTTTGAGTAGAGTTTTATTTCGTCCTTGGTTGGTTCAGCAACATGCTCCGCCATTTTGTTTTTCTCTACTCACGGTATATGTGCTGATATCCTAGTAGTAGAGTAGCCAATCAGAGCGCACGATTGCTCATATCCAGTGAATGTGGATAGAATAATAAAAGACGTTATCCGATTATCAGATTAAGAAACCTGATCAACAGCAGAATTTAGCTCAGTAATTTAAGCAAAAGTATACAGTTAAATGTTAGCAAGTACAACTTCACTGTCAACATGATAAACTTAAAACTAGATAAGTTTAACTTTTTTTAAGTTTAAAACTAGATAAACTTAAAAACAGCATTCTGGCTGATTTTTCCCCAATTAACCATTTACAAATAAGTAAGTCAATAAGTAAGCAAGCAAGTAAATAAATAGGTTGAAGGACATTTTTTCTGATGTCTTTTAAAACTTATCCTTTGGAAAAGTTCATAGAAATCTCTCAGTTCTTTTCCCCACACAAGCAAGGTTGGTGTGCTCATATTTTTTCTCTCTATTTCATATAAATACTCTAATCTTGTTGGTTAAATTTACCAGTCCGTCCTAACTTCTGGAAACTGACTACAATTTGGAAGTCCAACAAAATCTCATTACAACTCAGGCTTCGACTGTTTGACTCCTTGATACTTTCCATCCTCCTTTACAGGACTGAACTCTTTTGCCACCAGCTGTTATCGAATGATGTTAAACATCAAGTGAACTGATAGAATCACAGACGAATAATATCCTAGCTACCACCAAAAAGAGAACCCTTGCAGAAATACTTATTGGAAGACAGTTATGCACGCTTGGACACTGGCTTAGAAGACCAACTGAATCAACCATACATAACAATACAAGGCCGTGACAGAAGAGGAAGACCTCGACCAACCTACACTATATTGCCAAAAGTATTTGCTCACCCATCCAAATTATCGGAATCAGGTGTTCCAATCACTTCTATGGCCACAGGTGTATAAAATCAAGCACCTAGGCATGCAGACTGTTTTTACAGTTTGGAGCTGGCCCCTTCCTCTTCCAACATGACTGTGCACCAGTGCACAAAGCAAGGTCCAGAAAGACATGGATGACAGAGTCTGGTGTGGATGAACTTGACTGGCCTGCACAGAGTCCTGACCTCAACCTGATAGAACACCTTTGGGATGAATTAGAGCAGAGACTGAGAGCCAGGCCTTCTCGTCCAACATCAGTGTGTTACCTCACAAATGCGCTTCTGGAAGAATGGTCAAAAATTCCCATAAACACACTCCTAAACCTTATGGACAGCCTTCCCGGAAGAGTTGAAGCTGTTCTAGCTGCAAAGGGTGGACCGACGTCATATTGAACCCTATGGATTAGGAATGGGATGTCACTTAAGCTCATATGTGAGCCAAGGCAGGTGAGCAAATACTTTTGGCAATATAGTGTACGTCAAAAACATGCAAGACGTCATCGGCCTCAGCACAGATTAGCTGTATTGTCGTGCAATGGACAGAGATGACTGGAGAAGCAGTATAGTCAGGAGATTTGACCCACAAGCTCCTGACTAGGAAGGACTAGGAAGGAAGGAAGGACTCTAATCTTGTACTGTAGCTCCAAGCTCGTAGCAAACTGTTAACCTTTGCAACTTTTCATACAGACTAGTGAATCATTTAAGATTTTCTCCAGAGTGCTGCAAACATGAATGTCAAGCTGCAAATAACAGACCGACATGTCCAGCCTGAATTTTTCAGATATCCGATTACTGAACTAAGCATGTTGATTTAATGATTGATGTAATCTCTTGCGGTTTTTTTGGACAATTTTGAATTCTGTGTTAACACTGATTAAAAGTAATCCAGAAACACAAACGCAATCCAGCAGATTGGACATGGTTTTGTTTTTTCATCTTGCACAGCTGCTTTGCTTGGCCTTACTCTCCTTCTCTTTGGGCTGAGGTAGGTTTATGTGCTAATGAGGCCCAGTGCTGGGACCTTTCCTTACTGAACTTTTGAAGTGATATAGAGGCTCTCAGAGACCATTTTTCATGGAAGATGCCACGTTTGATAGCACTTTGATAGCTACAAGGGAGCCATCATGTCCTGTAGCAATAGATTTGTTTATCTCCTCATTGCTCTTGGTCTAGATTTACTGAGCTAAGCTTCTCAAGCACAGGGACAAAGTCCTAAAACCACCTCCTTATCACTGACAGCTTTATTCAGAAACAGCTTATTAAAATTCAGCAAGGCCGTCCTTCATCATTGTGAAACACAGCGTGAGTTTAATGTGTTTGGATCAAAGGCTGGTTGTAGTGAGAGATAGCAGAGAGTGGCAGTTGGAATCAATTAGTCAACGTAGCTATCTACGAAGGCACTGGATTAGGAAGAAATCTTCTGAGAGTTTACGTTTAAAATGTCATGGGATTTGTTTCATTCTGACTTGAGCCTTGAGACTTCATACGACACTTCATGGTGGTATGACGCAACCCGATGCTGTAACCATAGCACAACCTCCTGAATGCTGCTGCTGCATTATGCAAGTCAGAGTTAACGGCAGACCATTTTTAGAGAATTAATTAGCATGCACATTTTACAGATTACGTGGAAACGCTTTGTTGTGGTGTTGTCAACAAAACTATCCTGCTAGCACAACACACACACCTCACGAGTTAACACGTTTGCGGAAAATAAAGACGCTTGCTAGCTTGAATAATTCCTCTTACGTGGTCTGCAAGGATAGACCACCGTAGCTCATCGATGAAATTTTGGACCAAGTCTTGCTCATTTTTTGTCGAGGGCACAAACATGATGCTCCACAATCTTTAGTCTGTTTTGAATATGAAATGTCCATATTGAATATGAAATGGATTCTGTGTTAACTCGCTCACCACAGGACATTACTACAACTCCGTTAGCTAACGCTTTTTAGCCTCGTCTGTTCGAATTTATCGAAACCATAATATTTGGTTGCCACAAATATTTTGTCCACCCTTGGTCACCCATTCACAAGCATCTTTTTTTTCCCCCTCCATTAATACCTTCGACAACCAACACTACATGCTCACATGGCTAACCAAGTTCTTTGACCAATTTTGGGAATCTCATGGCATACCTGTTGATAAACTCTACATAAAATGTCTTTTTTGAAATAAATTAAGACCAGCCCGAAGGCCTATGATGCTAATATTCATTTTAAACAACAATTCCAACAACACACTCTCAGAAAATAAAGTATATTATTGTACCTTTAGGGGTCCAATGGCTTGTCACTGGGGCAGTACCCTCTAAGGTACTTATTTGTACCCTTTATATACCGCTTCGGAACTTATGGACCTTTTTGGCCCTAGAAAAGGCCACATATGCCACTTTTCCACTACCAACGCGGCTGAGTTGGGCTGAGCCGTGCCGTGCTGAGTTGGGCTGAGTCGAGCTGAGTGGGGCTGTTGGAGTTGCATTTCGACTACAACCGCGCTGAACCGCGCTGGCTGGAAGTGGGTGGACACATTGGGTGGAGTTAGCGAAAGTGGGTGGACGTCACATGATGTCGTTAGGCGGCGCAAACAGTGACATCAGTGACCTTTTAAGCAGTAGTCTCACGACCCGGATAGTAAACAATAAACATGGAGGACATGGAGTCGTTAGTGTTGCTGGTCTTGGTGCTGTGGCTTGTTGTCACCGACAACGCCAACAGATACTGGCAAGAGCGGATAGATGAGGCGAGGCGCATAAGGCTTCAGAAATTCTCGTAATTCGTAATTCTTCTTCTTCCGGGTTTACGGTGTTTACAGATCCCAGCGTGCTCGGTGGGCATGTGAGGACACTCCTCACCAATCAGTGCACAGGGGAGTGTCTCCTCACGCCCCTAGCCCCACTCGGCTCGGTTTGGCTCGCTTCAGCCCTACTCCAAAACCGTGCAAGTTTTGGGTGCTGAGTAGGGCTGAAGCGAGCTGAGTCGTGCTGCTCTAAGGTAGTCGAAACGCGAGCCGTGTCGGGCTGAAGTGAGCTGAAGTGAGCCGTTACCTTGAGGTCCAATAATGAGCCCTGGAGGGTACATTAGTGTAGATTGTACCATGGGGTACAGAAATAGACTCTTACTATACCCCTATTTCTGACAGTGTATAAATAAAAATAACCTTTAATTAGCTTCCTATCTCATTTATTTCAACTAAACTACCAACTGTTTCATTTGAAGCTCTTGAGAAAATCGATAAGAATTAATATCTGATAGACTTAAAGCACCTTTTCTCCTAACATTCAGTTAACTGGGAAAAGGAAGTGATGAAGACAACCAGACAGACATGCATTTTAAAAAAAAAGTTGGTGCTGTATTTTTTTCTCCCCCACTTTGACAATTTTAGACCTTTCCAGAAGACTTTACTGGCCTGAGAGTTTGCCAGTAGTAGCAACAAACATCGAAACACACAAATGCCGCCGTCATGCCCGGAGCTACATACAGACTCTGACATGTGGTTAAAAACATCCAGCCAAATAATGTTCAGCAAACATTCCTGAGCAGAACACCATTGCATCATCCAGTGCGGTCACATTCTGACTAGACTCCACCAAGCTTCGTTTCCGCACAGGACCAAGCAATCCTCAGAATTTTTCTTCCACTCAAAAGTCGCATTATGAAAGTTCAGCTTTTTTCTTATGCAATAGTACGTCCTTATCAGTCAGCGTGAAGCGCTCGCATCTTAACATGTAGATAAAACAAGATCAACTGTGAGCTACTGCTCACTTACGTATCCCCCTGCTCTCGCTTATATCAGAATGCAAGCAATCGAAGGAACAGGACACTTATTATGAATGTTGACTTCAACAAATAATGAACCCTGAAACGAGTAAATAAAGAGCAGTGTCTCTCTCCAGGGATTTCAAATAGCATCCTGGTGAACAGTCATTTTGAAATAGTATTTTGCTTCTTGAAATAGCATCAAAATCCACCCTATGTGTTTCGTAAATACATTCAGTCTGTAAACAGGAAGTCGATATGCGACAGACCTGAAAATGGTATACACAGTGTAGAACCCCAAGCTGAAGCTCAGTACCAAATATCAAGCAGTTGTGATTTGTAGTTGCTGAGAAAAGTGTTATGAAAATTTTGTAAATCCACCCTATATGTTCTGTAAATACATTCAGTCGGTAAACAGGAAGTTTATGTGCGACAGACGTGAAAACGGTAAACGCAGTATAGAACCCCACGCTGAAATGTGGTACCAAGTGGCTATGATTTGTGGTTGCTGAGAAAAAGGGTGTTTTGGACGGATGGAAATACGGATGGATCACGGGCGATTGCTCTAAGACAACGAGGGAGGCTCAGCCTCCTCTAAAAATGACGAACATCGTGTAGGATGAATTGCGCTAGGCTTATGTTATAGCCGACCTTATAACATTGCTATTTCAGATCCAGAATCATAGAAATATATGTGCTCAACCCAACTACAGTGCGAAATCATTCCGTTATAACTTTCCCCAGTTCACCTAATGTGTGCGTGAGTTTTTCCCCCTCGTGACAGCGCGATGCAACCCAGCCTCAGTGGACTTCAATGGCATTTGGGAGCTCTGCGCTTTTCAATATCAAAATGCAAGACAATTATTGGACAAATACGGCGAAAACGCCCGCCCACAGACTCCCACGGACTCCCAGCCTCAGTGGACTTCAATGGCATTTGGGAGCTATGCACTTTTCAATCTCAAAATGCAAGACGGTTATTGGACAAATACTGCAAAAACGCCCGCCCACGGACTCCCAGCCTCACAGTGGGAGGGACATGGCAAAGCTTTCCGCGAGGAGACTGGTGATTGGTGAAAGCGGCCGGATATTTTCTTTGATTGACAGCTCGTTTCAAATATAGACAGGCAGCGGTGAATTTCAGTTCAGTCCCATGCGGATTCGCAAGTGGTGTGGTGTATTGTAAGAGATCAGCTTACATTTCGATTTCATTCATTACATACGGTTTCTACCAGCTTTTTTAGTTTGTATATATTTTCATTGGGCGGCATGGTGGTGTAGTGGTTAGCGCTGTTGCCTCACAGCAAGAAGGTCCGGGTTCGAGCCCTGTGGCCGGCGAGGGCCTTTCTGTGCGGAGTTTGCATGTTCTCCCCGTGTCCGCGTGGGTTTCCTCCGGGTGCTCTGGTTTCCCCCACAGTCCAAAGACATGCAGGTTAGGTTAACTGGTGACTCTAAATTGAGCGTAGGTGTGAATGTGAGTGTGAATGGTTGTCTGTCTATGTGTCAGCCCTGTGATGACCTGGCGACTTGTCCAGGGTGTATCTCGCCTTTCGCCCGTAGTCAGCTGGGATAGGCTCCAGCTTGCCTGCGACCCTGTAGAACAGGATAAAGCAGCTACAGATAATGAGATGAGATGAGATATTTTCATTGTAAATAAAGTGTAAATATAGTGTTGTCAAGTTTGCTATCTTAGTTCCAGAAATTTCGTTTATTTGAGTGACTGAACTTGAACTTGAGGGGGCTAGTCAGCTAGCAAGAAAGCTGCGCACGGATGCCAAGCATTGCTGATTTAATTTTGGCGAAGCCATTTGCCAGTCTTCCTTTCAAGGAAAAAATTAAAATTAAAGAGCAGGGTAGACCAACGCCTCAAATTGACTTGGTGAAAAAGGTAGGGAATAATACTTGTTCCTTTCAGCTCTCCTGGTACGAGAAAGTGAATTGGCTAACAGCAAGTGACCCACATCAACAACAGTAAATAGGCTACTTTAGTAATATGATGGACCAAAAATATAGAATCTATTTAAAATGTTTATGCTGAGTGTATTATATTGGAATATATATTTTTCTGGATATGAATTAAACACAGCTATAATTTGGAAAACATTTTTAAACAAAAACACAGCTGAGAACATTTCACACTACAGACCTGGATTAAAAGTGAAGGGTTATCAAAATTGTCAATAAAACATTTCTCAGTCAAAATAAGTAAAATATAGGGAAAGTGTCATTGAATGAAATGTGTGGCACCCAGCTCTATGTTTGGCTCCCCAAGGTCAGTGCTTGTGCCTATTCCAGAACACTCTGCTGTTACTGCTGAGGTTCCTGACAAAGAGCTGCTTTCAATAATGATCAATTTTTAAACAACATGCCACAATTTTAAAATATAAAATGTTAAAATATACCCCCCCCCCAACACCACCATCATGTATATTGGACAGTAGGCTAATGGGCCAAAAGAACCTGTTATTTCACAGTTTGTGACCCTGCCAACAATCAGCCAGATCAGAGGCAAGAGTATGGGCAAAATTGTCTCATCTTCTTCTGCTTTATCTGGGACCGGGTCGCAGAGGCAGCAGTCTAAGCATGGAAGCCCAAACTTCCCTTTCCCCAGACACCTTGGCCAGCTCCTCGGGAAAAACATCGAGGCGTTCCCAGGCCAGCTGAGAGACATAGTCCCTCCAGCGTGTCCTGGGTCTTCCCCGGGGCCTCCTCCCGGGGGGACATGCCTGGAACACCTCCCCAGGGAGGCGTCCAGGCGGCATCTGAAAAAGATGCCCGAGCCACCTCAGCTGATTCCTCTCGATGTAGCAAAATGGGCAAAATTGATGTGTTTTTTCTTTTAAAATCTGGAAATATCGTAACTGACCAGCCTCCCCTGTTTGAAAGACTACCAGTCGCCACTGGGATGGATGGACAGACAGAGGTAAAAAACCAGTATACCCCCCCTGGAGCAGGGGTATAATGACCATCTCTGGGTGCTGTTTGGGAGAAGTGGAGCTCTGATTCAGGAGGGTTCTCTCATTTGGGTTACAGTTAGACCCTGATCTTCAGTAATGGAAAGCGTTGTGGTTGGACGCAAACTGCACACTTTACAAACCATGACTCAGTTGTGGAATTTTATACAACACTTCTTCGAAATGTGTATTCTGAATAAAGGAGAAGAATCATCTAGTTTTTTTGCTGTTTTGAATGTCCATCCATGCATCCATTTTCTGCGATGGGTCCGGGTCCGGGTCATGGAGGCAGCAGTTTAAGCAGAGATATCCCCAGGCCTCTCATTCCCCTGCCACTTCCTTTAGCTCTTCCAGGAGAATCTGGAGGCAATCCCAAGCCAGTCTGCCCTGAGGTCTTCTCCTGGTTGGACAGGCCCAGAACACCTCACCTCAGAGGCGTCCATAGACAGTACCAGTCAAAAGTTTGTACACCCTACTCAACTCATTCAAAGATTTTTTTTCTGCATTTTGTATTTTCTACATTGAACAATACTGAAGACATTAAAACTGTAAACGTATGGAATTATGTGATAAACAAAAAAGTGCGAACCCCCCCCCAAAAAAAAAGTTTCATATTTTAAATTCTTCAGCATAGCCACTGTTTACCTTGATGACGCTTTACACACTATTGGCATTATCTTAACCAGCTTCATGCGGTAGTCACCTGGAATACTTTTCAATTAACAGGTGTGCCTCGCCAAAAGTTAATTAATGGACAAGTTTATTACCTTCTTAATGCGTCTGAGATTAAACAGTAAACAATAAAAATACCCAATAATAAACAGCCCTATTCCATCCACAACTGTAGTAATCTATATTATATCAAGAACCGACCAACAAAGTAAAGAGAAACAACATCCATCATGACTTTAAAACATCATGAAGTTTCTTTTGATTAAGAAAAGTAAAGAAAAAACATTGACTTCGGTGTCTAAACTTTAGACTGGTACTGTTGATTAAGTTTCTGTCCCACAATGTCTACAGATCAACATGGTTCAAAGATAAACACGAAGGGCCCAGTCCCACAACACTGATAACTATACCTACAGTGGTGCTTGAAAATTTGTGAACAGGCCCAAACCATGATACTACTACCACCATGTTTCACAGATGGGATAAGGTTCTTATGCTGGAATGCAGCGTTTTTCTTTCTCCAAACACAACGCTTCTCATTTAAACCAAAAAGTTCTATTTTGGTCTCATCCGTCCACAAAACATTTTTCCAATAGCCTTCTGGCTTGTCCACGTGATCTTTAGCAAACTGCAGACGAGCAGCAATGTTCTTTTTGCAGAGCAGTGGCTTTCTCCTTGCAACCCTGCCATGCACACCATTGTTGTTCAGTGTTCTCCTGATGGTGGACTCATGAACATTAACATTAGCCAATGTAAGAGAGGGCTTCAGTTGTTTAGAGGTTACCCTGGGGTCCTTTGTGACCTCGCCAACTATTACACACCTTGCTCTTGGCATGATCTTTGTTGGTCGACCACTCCTGGGGAGGGTAACAATGGTCTTAAATTTCCTCCATTTGTACACAATCTGTCTGACTGTGGATTGGTGGAGTCCAAACTCTTTAGAGATGGTTTTGTAACCTTTTCCAGCCTGATGAGCATCAACAACACTTTTTCTGAGGTCCTCAGAAATCTCCTTTGTTCGTGCCATGATACACTTCCACAAACATGTGTTGTGAAGATCAGACTTTGATAGATCCCTGTTCTTTAAATAAAACAGGGTGCCCACTCACACCTGATTGTCATCCCACTGATTGAAAACACCCAACTCTAATTTCACCTTCAAATTAACTGCTAATCCTAGAGGTTCACATATTTTTGCCACGCACAGATATGTAATATTGGATAATTTTCCTCAATAAATAAATGATCAAGTATAATATTTTTGTCTCGTTTATTTAATTGGGTTCTCTTTATCTACTTTTAGGACTTGTGTGAAAATCCGATGATGCGTTAGGTCATGCAGAAATATAAAAATTCTCAAGGGTTCACAAACTTTCAAGCACCACTGTATACTATGACTATACCTCTGCGTGAATTTAGTTCCAGTCTGGAGCAGTCACACCACAACTATAATCTCGGTTGGGTCTGTCACTCGGAAATAAACGCATGCAACTTAGGAACAGTCATGGAAGTTTTTCCCAAGTAGTAGCATGTTATTCCGGGTCATACTGTACAGCTTGGACTTCAAAACAACCCATGCACATCCTCCAGTGGTTGACAAAATATGGATAGGTCACAGATTACGGAAATATAATAAAAAAGGAGACAAAATACGGAGTGTAAAAATACAGATTTTAATACGGATGCTAATAATTTACGGATCGGTCGTGGACATTTCAGTATATTACAGACTGATTACCGATTTAATACAGATGATGCATTCTGGATATAAAAAAAAAAATTAAGAAGTCTAAAACAATTAAATGTTTGGTATGTAGTGAAAGTTCATTATGTCTAACTATTATAACTATTCTTTAAGTTCGTTTCTTAAGACAAGTATTTTTAGAATGTTACCTTGTTTGTTGACAGCTTCGGCGAACACTTCCACCTTCATCCTAAACATCCTAAAAAATACTTGTCTTAAGAAACGAACTTAAAGAATAATTAAATGTTTGGACTGCCGAAGTTCATAATTAAAATATCTTACCTGCATTTATATGTTTACTTTATGAATTTACTGTTGATATTTCACAGAAAATCACATATCCGTGAATAAAAGATTAGTGCTTTGTCTTATATTTTTTATTTTCCGTGAATCCATATTTCATGACTTCATGACGCAACAAGGATGTACAAAGATGCTCGGGAAAAATAGCACGTGCTCAAACAACATTACATGTAAACAGTGACCTGATTGGTCAGATGCTTTATTGAATCAGGTTCAGGCCTGGAAAAATTGCTCCAAAAGCAATCTCAGCGATACGGATAAACCCAGGCCTGGGCTATAGGTATCGTTATCGGTCTGGTGTGAGCACCAGCCACATAAACTGCAGGGGACTGATTCATTTATAGTTATTGTTATAGTTGTTGTTATAGTTATCAGTATTGTGGGACCGGGCCTTAATCTGTTATTGCTCGAAAGGTTCTCTGGCTGTGCTGTACCAATTCAATCAGTTTCTGATTGCCTTTAAATTGGGAACAGTGTCAGAAAAGTCTGCTGTGATAAGTTAATCTCTCTCTCTCTCGCTCTCTCTATCTTTCTCTGTAGGATGAAGTTGAATTTACTAAGATGGCGTCACGTAGATGGCAGCCTGCTGCAGCAGCTCTCATTTTTCTTCCTCTTTTTCCCTTTTTTGTTCATTTGTGAGTAAACTGTTCAATTCGTCTACTTTTATAACAAATCCTTTGCTTACCAGACTAAAATGGTGACTGGGCTTTGCAAACTTTTTTATACTTTTAATCATATTTGGACTCTCCTTGGCTACTGTGGGAAACATCAACAACAGGCGCAATGGCTGCATTGTTTAAATGGTCGAACAGCTGTTGTGATGTGGTATACAGCCTGACTTCCTGGGGAAAACCCCGGAGATTCCACGTGATCGAAGGCGACAGTGGTGTGGGTCCAGAGCTGGAATAAAGTTCCGGGCATGCAAAAGGAGATATAAACCTTTTCTTCTATTATGGGGAATGCAAGATCTCTCCCCAACAAGATGGAGGAGTTAGCAACACTACCATTGCAACAGAGGGAATATTGCAAATGTAGTTTAATGTACTTTTCAGAGACATGGCGACATAGACTGATTCCCAACTCGCATGCGACATTGGATGGCTTTCATCTCATGCGGGGGCGGACAGAACTACAGTGGAGAGCAGTAAGAGGAGAGAAAGGGGTTTGGCAGTGTTTAACAATAGATGGTGTAAGCCTGAGCACATCACAGTTAAGGACCAACTCTGCACATTGAGCTTATAGCTGTTAGTGTGAGAGGGAGTTTTCTCATGCCATAGTTATAGTGGTGTATGTCACCCCCCCGCCTCAGCAGACCCACTGTGTGAGATTACAGATGATGCACTCTGTGGAACACACGGGGTGGATATTGACAGTTCTGCACACTGTATAACTGACTACATCAACTTCTATGTGGACAACATTGTGTTGCCTTGGGTCACACCTGACCTGAAGAACCTGCTCAATCTCAAAAAGAGTTTTCATGTCAGGTTACAAGGAGGAACTATGGCAGGTCCAGAGAGAGGTGATTAAGTGGAAGATTAAAAGAGGGAAAAGACTGCTACAGGAGGGAGATGGAGGAGAAACTTCAACAGAACAGCTTAAGCAATGTCTGGAGAAGCATGAGGAGTATGTCTCTATGTTAAGAATCCATCAGTAGATGACTAGTATGGGATGTGGATTGGGAAAACAGGTTAAACCCAGTTTAACAGATTTGACCTCCACTTTAATCTGTGACGAGTCTCTGCCTCTTTAGTCCCCAGAACCCTGCTCCACAGATCCTCCACAACCCCCCCAGATCTGGCCCCTACTCTTATTAGACAACCTATTCATGTGGCTCCCTCGGCACCCTCACCTTCCTCTCTGTTCCACGGTGGGTTTGGAGTCAGTGCTGAATCTCGAACTGGCTCTCGGTTGAATCCTTGTGAAACGTTGGCAAACAAGGTGCCTTACATTACAGGCAAATTACTTTCGTTCAACATTCTGAGGTTTATAAGCATAGCCTCACCGCTGTGACTGAAAGTGGATGGTGTTTAGGATGCGGAGACTGGGGGGGGGGGGGGGGGGAGTTTTGGGGGCTCCTTGATGGGCTTCTTTACCTGGCCCCCGAATGTGCCAGACACCTTGGAAATGATGAGTGAATGGAGGATAATGGCCAAATTCTGGGCCATCTTGGACAACATCTCTCACCCCCTGCATGATGTATGCTGCTCTCAGGAGCGGTTCCACAGATCTTTTGTCCCTGCAGCAGACAGTCACCGCTGCTTGTTTTATAACCTGTTCTGCTGCAACACCGAAATTCCTTTTCATGGGATCAATAAAGTTTCATCTCATCTTAATTTGGATTGATTCCTCATGTGAATTTGCCTTCTACACTGTAAAGATCACTTACCTCTCTGTAAAGTCGATTCATCATCCTTGGTATTGTGCATCGTGAAAGCCTCATCAGGAGACACAAGGTAGAAGGCAAGGCAAGGCAAGGCAAGTTTATTTATATAGCACATTTCATACACAATGGCAGTTCAATGTGCTTTACAGAAGTAAAAACAAAAACAGTAAACAATAGAGAAATAAAATTACATAAAATAATTTTATTTTTATTCTAAAACAATTAAAAGAATTAAAAGAATTAAAAGAAAATAATAAGAATTAAACAATAGTAAAAATAAAATAATAAAATGAAGTAGTAGTTCAAATAGGATGAGGAAAAAAAACCCAGCAGAATAGAATAAAGAATAAAATAGAATAAAGTTAAAGTAAATTTAAAACATGCAGAGAAAGTAAAGATTATAAAAAAAGAAGACAATATTAATTATTTAACAGAAAGCGTCTGAAAACAGCTTGGTCTTTAACCTAGATTTGAAGCTGCCAACAGCAGGAGCATTTTTAATGTCCTCTGGCAGTTGGTTCCATAGCTGTACTGCATAGTAGCTAAAAGCTGCTTCACCACACTTTGTTTTAACAACTGGTTTTAATAGTACATTTTTCTGTTTTGATCTGGTAGATCTGATTGGGTTAGGCCGCTGCAACATATCAGAGAGGTAATTGGGCCCTGTACCATTTAGAGATTTGTATACCAGCAGCAATACTTTAAAGTCAATTCTGTAGCTTACTGGAAGCCAGTGAAGGGACCTTAGAATTGGAGTAATGTGCTCTGTTCTTTTTGTTCGTGTGAGAACCCTCGCCGCTGCATTTTGAACCAGCTGAAGTCGTTTGATGGTCTTTTTTGGCAGGCCTGTGAAAAGGCCATTGCAGTAATCAACCCTACTAGAGATGAAGGCATGTATCAGTTTTTCCAGATCATTTTTTGACATAAGTCCTCTTAGTTTGGAAATGTTTTTTAGGTGATAAAATGCCGTTTTAGTGATTGCTTTCATGTGACTGTCAAAGTTTAGCTCGCTGTCAATGAAAACACCAAGATTTTTAACCATTTCTTTAGTTTTAATCCCTTTTGTGTCAAGAATAGTGGTAATCCTGAGTCTTTCATCTTTTTTCCCAAATAGAATTACTTCTGTTTTATCTGTGTTCAGCTGAAGAAAATTTTGTGACATCCAGCTCTTGATTTGATCGATACACTGGTAGAAAGTAAAATGCTATTTATAGAGACATGTCTAAAATCCTGGACATTATTCCAAAAGCACGGTAAGAAACTAACTATACTAAAATACACCACAACTTTAAACAGCATTGCTTGAGTCATTTTTCCTCACTCGAACACGAGTGGGGATTTTTCTCTCTGGAATGTTCTGTGTCCCTACTTGGTGATGGAGCCAGTTCTTATCTCCCACAATAAATCCACAAGACTGTGACAGACAACAAACTCTTTGAGTGACTTTTACAAAGAAAAACCAGACAATATACAGCAAATGCCTCTTCTTTATCCACTCAAGAGCAGGGAAAAGTCCAGGGGTCCGAGTCATCAATTTTATCAGAAATGTTCCATGTTTAAATTTCATGAGCATAGAAATATAGAGTCAACATTATTTAGTAATATTTTCCAGCAGGGAAAGAAAGAAAGCACAACTTTATTCATCACACACTCGAACAGCACCCAGGGAGCAGTTGGGAGTTAGGTGCCACGCTCAAGGGCATCCCAGCCCAAGGCCATCCCATATTAACCTAACCACATGTCTTTGGGAGAAACCGGAGCACCTGGAGGAAACCCACACAGACACGGGGAGAACATGCAAACTCCACACAGAAGGGCCCCCGCCAGCCGCTTGGGTTCGAACCCAGAACCTTCTTGCTGTGAGGCAACCATGCTAACCATGTACACCACCGTGCCACCCATGAGTGTTCATACTGTTATCAATTCCAATCTGCTCTTACAAAATTTACTGTTGACAAAATTTTGAAATTACCACCTGGCCCCATTCTATAACACAAGTACACTTTTGTTCATTCACCCTGCAATTCACTAGGTCACCTCACAATACTACTGATGGTTAAAACAAACATACAAACAAACACAGAATATTATGCAGTCTATCCAGAGTACACTCCATGGCAAAACGTTTGGATACAACTGACCATCACACCCATGTGTAGCTCTTCTTAAACTGTTGCCACAAAGTTATAAGCATGCAAAATGTCTAGAATATCTTTGTATGCTGCAATGTTACAAGTTCCTTTCACCAGAACTAAAGGAGCCAAACCTCATCCAACATGACAATGCCCCTGTGCACAAAGCAAGCTTTATGAAGACATGGTTTGCCATGGTTGGAGTGGAAGAACTTGAGTGTCCTGCATGGAGCCCTGACCTCAACACCACTGAATACCTTCAAGATGAGCTGGAACGCCAACTGCATCTGAGGCATTCTCACCCAACATCAGTGCCTGACCTCACTAATACTCACTCCTAAATCTAGTGGAAAGCCTTCTCAGAACAGTGGAGGTTATAATAACAGCAAAGGGTGAATAAATCTGGATTTGAAATGGGCCCATATGGGTGTGATGGTCAGGTGTTCGTATACTTTTGGAAATGCAATGAAATTATAATAGGGCTCAGCTTAAGACAATAAAATAATTGGAACTGGCATGACTGAAGGAAACAGGAATAAGGATTTTACAGCAAAATCAAAAATTTTAGAGTGATGTGCTGAGATGCAATTCCAAATTTGTTCTGTTAGTGGCACTAGAGGGTTTTAAGGGCATGCACAACTGCTGAGAGGGTTTTTTTTGGGCCCAATTCTTAAAGAATGTGCCAAATTTAATTTTTAAAACTTTGCTAGTAGTTTGAGGGCTGCTACAAATTTCCAGTTGACATGTAGAACAACAACAATTGCTGGAGTGCTTGGAGCCCTAAACAGGAGTCAGAAAAAATTGCACCCAGTTGCTTGGATTTAATTTTATGGTTATTAATCAATCATTTAACTGGTTTATAGTAGTTCATAACCATATTTTTATATCAAGGTCACACGCCAAACAGCCATAACATTTAAAACCACCTGCCAAATATTGTGTGGGTCCCTCTCCTGCCACCAAAGCTCTGACCCATCGAGGCATGGACTTGACAAGACCTCTGAAGGTGCACTGTGATATCCAGCACCAAGACATTCACAGCAGATCCTTTAAATCCTACAAGTTGCGAGGTGGGGCTTCCATGGATCAAACTTGTTTGTCCAGCACATCCCAAAAGATGCCTGACTGGATTGATATCTGGGGAATTTGGAGATCCAATTCAACACCTTGAACTCTCATGTTCATCAAACCATTCCTGAACAATTTTTGTCATGTGGCAGGGGGAATTATCCTGCTGAAAGATTCCACTGCCATTAAAGGGGGTACATGTCAAAGTAACATCCACATGAAGGCCAGGATCTCAGGTCTCCTAGCAGAACATTGCTCAGAGCTTCACAGTGCCTCTGCCGGTTTGCCTTCATCCCATAGTGCATCCTGGTGCCATCTCTTCCCCAGGTAATCAATGCACACACACCCAGCCACTGGCTTTCAGTTGTGGGCAGGGGTCAGCACAGACACTCTGACCAGTCTGTGGCTGCGCAGCCCTTTCTATCATACCACGCATTCACTTTCAACAATTTAGAGGCTTCAGTAGCTCTTCTGTGGGGTTGGACCACGTGGGCTCGCCTTCACCCCCCAAATGAGCCTCCGGCACCCATGACCCTGTCACCAGTTCACCGGTTGCCCTTCTTTGGCCCACTTTGGATTGGTACTAACCACTGCATACCAACAATGCACCATAAGGCCTGCCATTTTGGAGATGCTCTGACCCACTCGTCTAGCCCTCACAACCTGGCCCATGTCAAAGGCACTCAGATCCTTACGCTCGCCCATTTTTCCTTTTTCCATCACATGAACTTCAAGATCTAACTGTTCACTTGCTGCTTAATATATCCCACCTCTTGACAGGTACCATTGTAACGAGAATGTTTGTTTTTCACTTCACCCGTCAAGGGTTTTTATGTGATGCCTGATTGGTGTAAGATCTATACAGTTCTAACTGGGACAACAATATTTCAGTTTATGAAATTACCCTGAAAAACCACAAACCGCAGTACCTGGTGAGATACAAAGCTTATTTTGAGCGCTTACTGTTATCACTGGTGTACACTCATTTGTCCTTTTGAGTCCACATACCAGAAGCATTTCCTTCTTTGTTACTGCGGTTTTGCGTTTGGCTCGACTGTGTGTCTCGCCTCTTGGCCTTACACCTGCTCATCCTTATGTGCATGGACTTCCTTCCACTAATTCAACCCCGAGCCTCACTCCCCTTGCTGTAATGCATCGTCCTACTTGAGGAATCAGTTCTTACAGTAAGGTAGTGAATGGGGACTGGCTCATATCCTCATGTAGGAGTGGGGAAGACAACATGAATGGAAGGTGTGGTGGCTGCACTAGATGTTCATTTGTTGTGCAATTTCCCAGTGAGTGGGACAAGGAGCAAGATGCTTACAGGAGAAAGTGCTTACGGGATGTCCGGGTCAGCATGCCGGGAAGTGACGAGGCTGCATAGTTCTGACACAGCACGTAGTAGAGAGAAGGAACAACAAAAGGAGGAAGGGAGAGGGAGAGTAGTGCGAGTAGTGAGAGCGCCAGAACACTCCAGCTCTGTGGGAAAAGCCTCGCAAGCATGCCCAGTAGGCTTTAGGGACGAAGGCCAGTTGCATCACCTCTTGGGACAAATCTTGATTGCCTGCTGCGAGGACAAAATGATGAGGTTCACACGACCAAACACAAACTCAGCCAGGTCAGATTAGTGACCTGGTGCTTTCACTGGAATACGTCAAACTGATTATTCTGGGAAAAAAGTTGTTATTTAGTATTTGTCTGTTCTCCGTCATGATTTTATCTACTTTTGCGTCACAATTTGTGCTCATGGTTTTGTGAGACAAATGAGTCAATTGTGACATTTACTTATTTCATTTCATCATAAAGTCATGATTTATAATAAAAACATTCCACCAATGCATCATGTTTCCAAAAAGAAAGTGTGCACACATGTACCGATTGACTGATTGTCGCTGCTCAGTTGTCGATTTAATCTTCCATTTCATTTCCTGGAAAAAAAATAAAACAAAAAAACACCCAAGCCAAGCTGGCAACAATCCACTCACTATCCCACGTATAAAGAACCAGGCTCTGATTGATGTCTCATACACACAAAGTGTGGGCTTTAAAACATTTTTTCCTTAAACTAATATTTAATAATATCAGAACAACATCATTCGGATTTTTCCCGCAAGTGCCCACTGACACACACGGAACTACAAACAGAATTCCCAGAGTGACGTTACACAGCTTGCGCTCAAGCATGTGTAAATCCTCAGCATGCGCAAGAGCCCGTGTGTGTGTGTCTGGTGTGTGTATGCGGTGTCCTGGCTGGCCAGCTGCTCAGTGACGTGACCGAGCGTGTGTTCTGTGAGAGCCAGTGAGTGCAGTGACGCTTGTAGACTCCGAGTGACTGAGACGTTTCAATGATGAGAATCGAGGGATGTGGAGACAAGTTCCAAACAGGAGCTGCTTCACACAAGACTTTTGACTTTTATGGTTCTCATCAGCCTCACTTTTGAGAACGGTACGATCAGGACGCTGATGCTGAGGTCACTCGTCTGCAGACGGTCGACTTCACTGTGGTGGCTGCGTTAGCACTTAGCATTTTACAGCAGGAAAGATTTCAAGATCCCGCTACAGCAATTAATCGTTTATTAGAAAAAGGATTATTTGCATTTTCTCTATCATCAATGTGGACTATAGTGACAGCTCATAGACAGGAACTTTCCACATAAACTCATCTCATTCTCATTATCTCTAGCCGCTTTATTCTTCTACAGGGTCGCAGGCAAGCTGGAGCCTATCCCAGCTGACTACGGGCGAAAGGCGGGGTACACCCTGGACAAGTCGCCAGGTCATCGCAGGGCTGACACATAGACAACCATTGACACTCACATTCACACCTACGGTCAATTTAGAGTCACCAGTTAACCTAACCTGCATGTCTTTGGACTGTGGGGGAAACCGGAGCACCCGGAGGAAACCCACGCGGACACGGGGAGAACATGCAAACTCCACACAGAAAGGCCCTCGCCAGCCATGGGGCTCGAACCCGGACCTTCTTACTGTGAGGCGACAGCGCTAACCACTATACCACCGTGCCGCCCCTCCACATAAACTAAAACTAATAATACATTGATAAAAAGTATTGCTCCTTAACAAACCAAAATGTCTAGTTGTTGATATTTTTCTGTAAGGAAATGTTTATTTGGATGGAGTCTCTCTTGTCAGAACGTTTTCTTTTTTCAGCTTTATCTCTGACTTTTACACTTTTGCTTCCAGCTGCTATAACATAAGTACTAACAGGAACTTGTTTTGCAGACGTCCCACCACATTAAACGTAATCAGAAATGGATAAAAATCAACATCAAATATTTAATGCGGTTACAGTAACTCTGCGTGCATCACAACACCACATCACTGATTACTTTCCTATAGATGACTTGCAACCACGTGATCAAAATGTGCTGCGTCATGAGCGTCCGCCATGATGGTGGATATACAAGACAATTAGGACGGCAGCCGCTGAAGGCGTGTCTGTAAACAATGCTGAATTTTCTCAGTATTACAACGATTTGAACAATCGAGTAAAGATTCGATAGAAAGACAAGATAGATGTGTGTGGTTTTGACCCATATTATTTTAAAAAGTCAGACTTTTCTGAAGATAAGATGCTTCTACCGACCATCGAGTATGAAGACAGGTCATTTCGTCTAATGCCTTTTTGTCCAACACTTAACCCTTTGGTGACTGACCCCTTGAAAATGGTTCCTCCAGGAACGATGACGTTTCAGTTGTCAAGACAACGGAAAAACTAAAATACAAAAACAGAAAGATACGTCACAATGCTCTTGTGCACAAAACAAAATGCTCTTGTATTTGTATTTTAGTTTTTCCGTTGTCTTGACAACTGAAATGTCATGGTTCCTGGAGGAACCATTTTCAAGGGGTCAGTCACCAAAGGGTTAAGACATTTCATCCAAAGCCTTTTTCATACACACTATCAATTATTTTATACAACCCCGATTCCAAAAACGTTGGGACAAAGTACAAATTGTAAATAAAAACAGAATGCAATAATTTACAAATCTCAAAAACTGATATTGTATTCACAATAGAACATAGACAACATATCAAATGTCGAAAGTGAGACATTTTGAAATTTCATGCCAAATATTGGCTCATTTGAAATTTCATGACAGCAACACATCTCAAAAAAGTTGGGACGGGGGCAATAAGAGGCTGGAAAAGTTAAAGGTACAAAAAAGGAACAGCTGGAGGACCAAATTGCAACTCATTAGGCCAATTGGCAATAGGTCATTAACATGACTGGGTATAAAAAGAGCATCTTGGAGTGGCAGCGTCTCTCAGAAGTAAAGATGGGAAGAGGATCACCAATCCCCCTAATTCTGCGCCAACAAATAGTGGAGCAATATCAGAAAGGAGTTCGACAGTGTAAAATTGCAAAGAGTTTGAACATATCATCATCTACAGTGCATAATATCATCAAAAGATTCAGAGAATCTGGAAGAATCTCTGTGCGTAAGGGTCAAGGCCGGAAAACCATACTGGGTGCCCGTGATCTTCGGGCCCTTAGACGGCACTGCATCACATACAGGCGTGCTTCTGTATTGGAAATCACAAAATGGGCTCAGGAATATTTCCAGAGAACATTATCTGTGAACACAATTCAGTGTGCCATCCGCCGTTGCCAGCTAAAAGTCTGTAGTTCAAAGAAGAAGCCGTATCTAAACACGATCCAGAAGCGCAGACGTCTTCTCTGGGCCAAGGCTCATTTAAAATGGACTGTGGCAAAGTGGAAAACTGTTCTGTGGTCAGACGAATCAAAATTTGAAGTTCTTTATGGAAATCAGGGACGCCGTGTCATTCGGACTAAAGAGGAGAAGGACGACCCGAGTTGTTATCAGCGCTCAGTTCAGAAGCCTGCATCTCTGATGGTATGGGGTTGCATTAGTACGTGTGGCATGGGCAGCTTACACATCTGGAAAGACACCATCAATGCTGAAAGGTATATCCAGGTTCTAGAGCAACATATGCTCCCATCCAGACGACGGCTCTTTCAGGGAAGACCTTGCATTTTCCAACATGACAATGCCAAACCACATACTGCATCAATTACAGCATCATGGCTGCGTAGAAGAAGGGTCCGGGTACTGAACTGGCCAGCCTGCAGTCCAGATCTTTCACCCATAGAAAACATTTGGCGCATCATAAAACGGAAGATACGACAAAAAAGACCTAAGACAGTTGAGCAACTAGAATCCTACATTAGACAAGAATGGGTTAACATTCCTATCCCTAAACTTGAGCAACTTGTCTCCTCAGTCCCCAGACGTTTACAGACTGTTGTAAAGAGAAAAGGGGATGTCTCACAGTGGGAAACATGGCCTTGTCCCAACTTTTTTGAGATGTGTTGTTGTCATGAAATTTAAAATCACCTAATTTTTCACTTTAAATGATACATTTTCTCAGTTTAAACATTTGATATGTCATCTATGTTCTATTCTGAATAAAATATGGAATTTTGAAACTTCCACATCATTGCATTCCGTTTTTATTTACAATTTGTACTTTGTCCCAACTTTTTTGGAATCGGGGTTGTATTTCAGGTACTTGTTTGTTCGAAAAAAAGGAGGAATTCTCAGTGGAATTTGACTGAAGCAAAACACATTTTTGTAAAGCAAATGAGTGCCATGGTGCATGCGCTTCGACACTAAAAAGCATACTGGGGGGGGGGGGGGTAACCACGTCGGCCCATGCCACTTGCTGACCCTGGGATGAGTTTAACTCTCTTGTCATTGCCGGCTGCTCGCTTGCAGCTCTGTGTTTCCGGCTGGATCATATTAAATCTTCAGGCGCAGAGCAGCGCTCTCGCGAGGGCTTCGTTCGTGAATACCGAGCCGAGGTGCGGTCCTACTGACCCGAGACTGTGCTCTTTCAAAGGGGAAGGCTTAGAGGGAGGTGCCTGTAAAATTCGGCTTTACTGCGAGCTCCGTTGGCAGAGTTATTAATTTTTAAAGCCGGCTGGATCATATTAAATCCTTTGGCACAGAGCAGCGCTCTCGCGAGGCTTTCATTCGCGAACACCAGAATACCTGAAATATAAAATAATTGATAGTGCGTATGAAAATGGTCTTGAACAAAATGGTCATTGGATGAAGTATCCTGATCCCCTCATCTCGTCTCCATACTAAGCCTCAGAGTTTCCTCGCCCTCTTTCCGAATCACAGACGGAATTCTAAAAAATCGGAATGTGTCACGGTGACGAGTACGGTTGTGACCACGACCATATACAGCACAAAGATATGGCGTCACTAAAAGAACGCTTAAAGCAGTGGAAAAACAAAGAGAGTCGCGCACACGTAACTATGCTTTGTATGGAATGTCACTTGACTCTGCATTTGTATCTCCACCAACATGGCCGACATCCGGGTTTCTATTTTGCTTTGACGTCACTTGCAAGTCAAGGATAACAGCATGCCTCAAGAGTTTGAGTCCTTGCATACTCAAAAGACAGACAGACATCGAGCTATACCTATGGTTCCTGGAACACAAACAAACACAGACTGACAATTAGCAAGTAATATTTACTCTGCTCTTCTTCAGAGGCCAAAGGTCATGTCTGATTGATCCTGAGCCAGTAACTAGACTTCTGTATGTGTGACTGTCTTGCCCTCCGTGTACTAAAAGGACTGAAGCATGCAGAAATAGGAAGCTGCTTGAAACGTCCTCCACACCCTTCACCGCATTGCTCCAACATGGCTTGATCCCCTTCATGAAAAGAAAAAAGAAAAAAATCAGCAGGAGATTGCTTTTTACGAGTTTAACCCCGGTTTTATTCAGATAGCCCGGAGTAATAGGGTTATACCCGGAACAAATTAGTAACAAGCTGAAAATTTCAGAATATGTTCAGAATACCTTTAGGAATAACATACTAAAAGTCCCCGGAAATCCCCCTTGTGCTCTCTGAGAAATTCAAGATGGCGTCCAAAATGGCCGCCAAATGGAGACCTGCCCATATCTCAGGCCCAAAACAAAATATTAATGCAATTAAAAGGTCAGAATATATGTTTTGTAGGGTAGGAGAGTAAATTCCAACATGTGTGTATTAATTACATTGTGTATTAACATTATATAATAACAATGTACACATTATTATAACAGTATATTTGTGTATAGTGTGGATCCATTGGTTACTCGTTCACTCCGTATCATCCTATTCTGTTCACAAAACAACAAACACAATTACTAGGGGTTGGAGCACTTATTTTCATTAATATTAATTAAAGTAAATTGGTGGTGTAAAATGAAAAATGGCATGTTAAAAGGTCATGCTGAATTCAGTCATTTTTAAAAGGTCATGCTGAGTTTAGTCATTTTTTGTCCGAACACACTGGCATTGCTAGTAGTAAAGACTGGCGCTAGAAACTCAAAGATTAATTTTTTTCCACCCTTAAACAAGCTTGAATAAATTCCCTACTTCATTGATGGTACAACAAAGGTCCAAGCATTACAACTGAGGCACTGAGAAGTGTTTAAGTCTACTCATTGTTTATAAGCAAGAGCTTTTATTGAGATAGACCTTTTTGTCATGAAAGTCGCCGGAATGTTGAAGAAGTGTACTGAAACAGCTTGCCATTGTAGTTTTAGAAAATAGAGTTCTCAAATTTAATTTCCCTTTAATATTTTATCAAAGCTTAAAGATGCATTAAATATTAAGGAAATTGATGTCTAATTGTTGTCTTACATTATGTTCATGTATGTAGGTAGCCTACTAAGCTAATCTGTCAATCATGTCAACCATCAAATTCCATGTAATTTCCACATTAATGACCTTGTAATCTTGGTTAATTTTAATTTTAACAGTGTGACAATGGTGAATTTGCATTGCTTGTATGAGAGAACATATAATTTAACATTTTAATTGCATTTATATTATGTTTTATCCCTGAGATATTGAAAAATCTCCAATCAGCGGCCATTTTGGACGCCATCTTGAATTTCTCAGAGAGCACAAGGTGGATTCCCGGGGACTTTTAGTATGTTATTCCTAAGGGTATTCTGAACATATTCTGAAAAATTCAGCTTGTTACTAATTTGTTCCGGGTTGGACTCAATTTTGAGCTAATGCTCTTGGGCTAAGAAGCAAGCGGAGCTCCCAATTGCGCTGCATTTCTCTCATCACTGCGTTGCACTTGTGCTCAACTGAAATGCAACAATTGGGCGGCATGGTGGTGTAGTGGTTAGCGCTGTCGCCTCACAGCAAGAAGATTCTGGGTTTGAACCCAGCGGCCGGCGAGGGCCTTTCTGTGTGGAGTTTGCATGTTCTCCCCGTGTCTGTGTGGGTTTCCTCCAGGTGCTCTGGTTTCCCCCACAATCCAAAGACATGTAGTTAGGTTGATGTGGGGTTGCCTTGGGGCTGAGGTGCCCTTGAGCAAGGTACCTAACCCCTGACTGCTCCCCGGGTGCTCTGGTGTTGCTGCCCACTGCTCTGGGTGTGTGTTAGGGTTTTGCTGGGATTCGAACCTGGTTCGTTGGTGTGATAATCCAGCAAACCCCCACTAGGCCACCAGGGGGATGACTCAAATGCAGAGGCGTGAGGCGGAAGTAGAAAAAGAATCAAAAGGTTTATTTAAACTATATACACTATATACAGGGCAAAACAAAAGACAAAAAAAAACCAAAGAGTATAATCCAAAAGAAAAGCAAAGTGCAAAAATTCAAAAGCTAAGAAGATCAAAAAACACAGTACAAAGGAAACTGGAGATAAACATAAGAGCACAAAGACTCCGTGACAAGAGGACTGAACTCAGGGGTATAAATAGACAAACTAATTAAGGACACAGGTGAAGATAATTAGGCAATTAACACAAACACAAAACACAGGAACAGTGGCGGCCTCTAGAGGCCAAAATAAACACGACATGAAAAGGAAATAACAGCGGCCTCTAGAGGCCAAAACAGTCCTAGTCCTAACAGGACCCCCCCCCCCTAGGAGCGTCTCCTGACGTTCCCAGGGCGATCCGGATGGGCCGAATGGAAGTCCCGACATAGTTCTTTATCAAGGACATCCCGAGCAGGAACCCAGCAGCGCTCCTCAGGACCATAGCCCTCCCAGTCCACCAGATATTGCAACCCGCCGCGGACCCGGCGGGAGTCAAGCAGGCGATTCACAGTGAACACAGTCTGCCCCTGGAAGATGCGGGGGGGTGGGGGGTTCCTAGGGGCAGGGGCATACGTAGATGTCAGTACGGGCCGTAACAGGGAAACATGGAAAGTGGGGTTGATCCTCAGAGTCCGGGGCAACTGGAGCCGGTAGGAGACAGGGTTCACCCTGCGCACCACCTTGAAGGGGCCAATGTAGTGAGGAGCAAGCTTGCGGTTCTCCACCCGCAGTGGAAGGTCCTTAGTGGACAGCCAAACACGCTGCCCAGGGCGGAAAGCGTGTGCAGGTCTTCTATGGCGGTTGGCCTGAGTCTGGTTGGTTCTGGAGGTCTGTATGAGGGTCTTCCTGACCTTGCTCCAGGTCTTGCGACACCGTCTCACATATTGGTTGACCGAGGGCACCCCCGCGTCCTCCTCCTGGTCCGGGAACAGAGGTGGCTGGAACCCGAATTGGCACTGGAATGGCGACAGCTTGGTGGCCGATGACTGCAGGGTGTTGTGGGCGTACTCCGCCCATGGCAGCCAGGTGCTCCACGATGTCGGGTTATCCATAGCCAGGCCTCGCAGGGTGGTTTCCAGGTCCTGGTTGAGCCTCTCCGTCTGACCATTGGACTGTGGGTGAAACCCAGAGGAGAGGCTGGCAGTGGCTCCGATGACCTTGCAGAACCCGTGCCACACTCGGGAGGAGAACTGGGGCCCTCGGTCTGAGACGATGTCCTGTGGAAGACCAAAGACTCGGAAGACATGATTAAACAAAAGTTTCGCAGTTTCAAGAGCAGAGGGGAGTTTGCACAGTGGTATGAAGCGGCAGGCCTTGGAGAATCTGTCAACTAAGACCAAAATGACCGTGTTACCTTGTGACTCAGGGAGACCCGTGATAAAGTCGACTGCCACGTGGGACCAGGGACGCCGGGGAATGGTCAGAGGATGCAGGAGACCCTGGGGACGCTGTCGTGGGTTCTTGGTTCTGGTGCAAACCTCACAGGACAGGACAAATGACCTTACTTCCTTCTCCATGTTAGGCCACCAGAAGCGTCTTTTCAGGAAGTCCAGGGTCCTCCGAGCTCCCGGGTGGGCGGTGAGAGGGGAAGAGTGACCCCACTGGAGAACCTTGGCCCGGGCTTGATGTGGGACGTACAAGAGGCCTGGTGGCCCCGTCCCAGGACCGGGGTCCTGGCGTTGGGCTCGTCGGACAGCCTCCTCAATACCCCAGCGGACAGGGGCCACAATCCGGGACACAGGGATAATAGGCCCGACTTCATTCTCCCTGTTAGTGGCAGAGAACAGTCTGGACAGTGCGTCAGGTTTGGTGTTCTTGGAGCCGGGGCGGTATGAGAGGGTGAAGTCAAACCGACTGAAAAACAGGGCCCACCTAGCCTGTCGAGGGTTCAGTCTCTTGGCTTGCTGGAGGTACTCCAGGTTCTTGTGGTCAGTCCAAACCAGGAATGGATGTTGTGCTCCCTCCAGCCAGTGCCTCCACTCCTCAAGGGCCAGTTTGACCGCTAGCAGTTCTCGATCCCCCACATCGTACCGGGACTCAGCAGGACTCAGGCGGTGGGAGAAGTAAGCGCAGGGGTGCAGCTTTCCTTCCGAACGTTGAGAGAGCACCGCGCCGACACCACTGTCCGAGGCGTCCACCTCCACGATGAATGGTTGGGAGGTGTCCGGGAGAACCAGAATGGGTGCCGTGCAGAAGCGGTCCTTGAGGTCTTTGAACGCCTTTTCTGCCTGAGGAGACCAGCCATAAGATCCACCTGTCCCTTTGGTGAGGTCTGACATGGGTGCTGCCACAGAACTGAAGTTCCTGATGAACTTGCGGTAGAAGTTAGCGAATCCTAAGAACCGCTGAACCTCCTTAACGGACTTGGGAGTAGGCCAGTCCCGGACGGCCAGGGTCTTGGCAGGGTCCATTTGGAGTTGGCCTGTCCGTACAATAAATCCCAGAAAGGAGACCTCGGGAACATGAAATTCGCATTTCTGGGCCTTGGCGAACAGATTGTTCTGTAGCAGCCTCTGGAGAACCTGGCGGACATGGTGGCGGTGCTCCTGCACGGTCTTGGAAAAGATAAGGATGTCGTCGAGGTAGACAAAAACGTATAGGTTAATCATGTCCCTTAAGACGTCGTTGATTAGGGCCTGAAAAACAGCTGGTGCGTTGGTGAGTCCGAAGGGCATCACCTGGTATTCGTAGTGCCCAGACGGGGTGTTAAAGGCAGTCTTCCACTCGTCTCCCTGTCGGATACGGATGAGGTGGTATGCGTTCCGTAGGTCCAACTTGGTGAAGACGGTGGCGCCTTGGAGCAGGTCGAAAGCTGTGGACATCAGCGGAAGGGGATATCGGTTGCGCACAGTGATCTTATTCAGGCCCCTGTAATCAATACATGGTCGGAGCCCCCCATCCTTCTTGCCGACAAAGAAGAAGCCGGCTCCAGCAGGTGAAGTGGAGGGTCGAATAAACCCAGAGACCAGGGCATCTTTGAGGTATTCCTCCATAGCCTTGCGTTCTGGCTGAGAGAGGGAAAACAGTCTGCCACGAGGAGGGGTAGTCCCAGGGAGCAAGTCGATGGCACAGTCGTAGGCCCGGTGCGGAGGAAGAACGGCGGCCCTGCTCTTGCTGAATACCTCCTTGAGATCCCAGTACTCTGTGGGAACTTGAGATAACTCGGTGAGATCAGGGGGATGACTCAAATGCAGAGGCGTGAGGCGGAAGTAGAAAAAGAATCAAAAGGTTTATTTAAACTATATACACTATATACAGGGCAAAACAAAAGACAAAAAAAAACCAAAGAGTATAATCCAAAAGAAAAGCAAAGTGCAAAAATTCAAAAGCTAAGAAGATCAAAAAACACAGTACAAAGGAAACTGGAGATAAACATAAGAGCACAAAGACTCCGTGACAAGAGGACTGAACTCAGGGGTATAAATAGACAAACTAATTAAGGACACAGGTGAAGATAATTAGGCAATTAACACAAACACAAAACACAGGAACAGTGGCGGCCTCTAGAGGCCAAAATAAACACGACATGAAAAGGAAATAACAGCGGCCTCTAGAGGCCAAAACAGTCCTAGTCCTAACAGTGTGTGTGTGTGTTCACTGCTTCAGATGGGTTAAATGCAGAGGATGAATTTCACTGTGCTTGAAGTGTGCATGTGACAAATAAAGGTTTCTTCTTCTAATCAGTCAAAGCTCTCAGGTGGACGTCAACATTCCTGGTTAAAAACATGACAAAAGTACAAAAGTTGCTTTGCTATCTGACATGAAATCTCAATTTCTTTTCATTTATTTTTATGATTAATTGACAGAAGAAAATTAAGTACAATTATTTTGGGAAAAGAACACTGGAGGTGGAGTTGGCAGGTAGAAGGAAATGAGGAAGACCAAAAATGAGATTTTTGGATGTGGTGAAGGCGGACATGAGGATGATTGGTGTGATGGAAAAAAAAAAGACATGGAAGACAGGAGGAGATGGAGGGACGTTATCCGCTGTGGGGACCCCGAACAGGAACAGA
Organism: Neoarius graeffei; assembly: GCF_027579695.1. Taxonomy (NCBI): domain Eukaryota; kingdom Metazoa; phylum Chordata; class Actinopteri; order Siluriformes; family Ariidae; genus Neoarius; species Neoarius graeffei. The sequence continues at coordinate 50,227,582 of NC_083594.1, read as the reverse complement.
CGAAAGAAGAAGAAGAAGAATTAAGTACAATAGTTCCAGTGACCTCTGTCTTCTTTGTGGCATTTGGGGGGGGGGGGGGGGGGGGGGTGCGTTTTAGCTTAAATTTTATTAATTTTCCTTCCTTTATTCGTCCAAGAGCAGTTTTTGGATGAACAAAGTGTCTGTCTGTCCGTCCATCCATCCAATCACTTCTGCTCTCCTTCTCTGACTTGATCCAGGAACAAAATTGACCTGACTGATGATTATCGGGTGCTGCACTCGGGTCGTGTGTGTTTGGGGAGGGGGACGTGAAGATTGAAAGCATTCAAATGCATCCTGTGGAAACTGTGTACACCAGACCTCCCTTCCTCTCGACCTCACAGCTGCACACAGGAGAGATAGTGAGAGAAACAGAGAGAGTGAATGGGTGCCCTTCCCCTAGTGTGTGTGTGTTGGTTTTTTTCCCTTCATCTCTCCCTGTTGCCTCTGGGTCAGATAAAAGGCACTAGCGTGTCCTGGCACACGCTGCTACCGTTGTGGGATCAGTCATCCTCCCTCGCTGAGGGAGGGAATGGAGGGGAAGACGAGAGAGGAGATACGAGGACAGAGAATAAATGATGGCTGAGAGACAATGTGATTGTGTGCGAGAAAGAAAGTGGTGTCGATCACATCCCTGGTGGTACTGATTACGGTTTTCGGCAGAAATGTTTTCATTAAGGAGCATTCCCAAGATGTGTGGGCCATCAGAGAGAGAGAGAGAGAGCGAGATAGCAAGCAAGCAAGCGAGTGCTGAGACGAGACAGACATATTGAGCAAAGCAGTCATAAACACCAGGACTATTTCAGAGGAAACCCTGCACTTGTGAAACTTTCTCTCTCTCTCGCTCAACCTTGTGAGGACCTTCTACAAATAATCCCACCCTACATCTAAACCCAACCCTAATCTCAACCACAAGGTTTTGTTTTGGTCACTTTAGGTTTTTTTGGGGTTTTTTAACTAAAAAAATTGCAGTTTCCTCATGAAGACCAGCCAAAGGTCAAAACTGTCAGCTATTCCCATCTTTGTAGGGACATTCAGTTCCCATCAACACACAGGCTAAGACTGTGTGTGTTTATATGTTAATATCTTGCAATATATTTCTGCTAGGCAGCACGGTGGTGTAGTGGTTAGAGCTGTCGCCTCATAGCAAGAAGGTCCTGGGTTCGAGCCCCGTGGCCGGCGAGGGCCTTTCTGTGCGGAGTTTGCATGTTCTCCCCGTGTCCGCGTGGGTTTCCTCCGGGTGCTCCGGTTTCCCCCACAGTCCAAAGACATGCAGGTTAGGTTAACTGGTGGCCCTAAATTGAGCGTAGGTGTGAATGTGAGTGTGAATGGTTGTCTGTGTCTATGTGTCAGCCCTGTGATGACCTGGTGACTTATCCAGGGTGTACCCCGCCTTTCGCCCGTAGTCAGCTGGGATAGGCTCCAGCTTGCCTGCAACCCTGTAGAACAGGATAAAGCGGCTACAAATAATGAGATGAGATGAGATATTCCTGTTATCACATGCAATAAAACCATCATCCATGTCTTTACTAATAAACACACACACACCGATGTTCGGTGGGATTTACGCTCCGTCTCTTTAGCGCTGATGTTGGAATGTGTTCATGATGAGCAGCAGCTTCACTATTTTGAGCTTGCGGTGTGATTCTTACCAAACCAAGCTGACAGAAACATGGCCATGTGGATGCTTAAGTTTTATCTGAGCCCATTACCAGGAACACAATCATGCACAATGCCATTTCGAAATCAGGAGTGTTCCATTTTGGCCAACAGTGTGCTCACCGATAACACAATGACGACTGTAGAACGAAGTCAGATAGTCTTTAAGATGCGCACGTGTGTGTGTGTGTGCATGTTACAGTAAAACAGTCAAGAATGGAAGGGTTTGATATTTTCCTATAACTGCATGTCACGATGCGTTTTATTCCACTTATTACAAAGAAATTTACCAACACGAACAATGTCAGATTTAGAAGAAGAAGAAGAAGCAGCCTTTATTTGTCACCTGGACACTCAAGCACAGCGAAATTCCTCCTCTGTATTTAACCCACCTGAAGCAGCAAACACACACATGCACACAAAAGTGAGCAATGAGCACACACACACCCAGAGCAGCCATGCTACAGTGCCCAGGGGGCAGTTGGGGGTTCGATGCCTTGCTCCAGGACACTTCAGCCATGATACAGAGGGAGGGAGGGGAAAGTGCTGTTCATTCATTCAACTCCCCTCACATTTTTTCCTGCCGGTCCCAGGAATCGAACCAACGACCCTTTGGGCCTAAGGCTGCTTCTCTAACCTACAGGCCATGGCTGCTCCCAACTATTACATCCCATGTTTGTGGAACTTCTGCGGAAAACTTAGACACTGGAGACTCCTTCCATAAATGTTAAACTCGACAGAAAATGGTTATACCTATTCTATTTTCGATAATTTTCATTTTAATATTAAGCCGACGTTATTAACAGTTACTCCACGAAATCAAGTCGTACACGAGCTGATGGGCGACGAGGCGCGTAGCACTGAGTTGTCTATAAGCCATGTATGACGAGAATGAGTGGAATATCAGTTTTATTCTATCCACATTCACTGGATTTTGAGAAATACAGCATTTTTATTTTTTGCAAGTTCGATAAATAAAAACTTTACACAAAACATCCGACAAAATAATTTCTGCTTAGAATGCAAACAAACCGGCGAAATGACAGGAGCAATTTGTGAAAAATGCTACAATAATAATTCTGACTTCTATATCTGATTTGATGTGCTCTGCCATTTTGTTTTTCTCTACTCACAGTCTATGACCTGACAGCCTCGTAGTCAAGTCACCAATCAGAGCGTGCGATTGCTCATATCCAGTGAATGTGGACAGAATAAACATTTCATATCCTCCATACAACTCTGAGCAAGTTGTTACCATAGAAACACTATATTCTAACGAGTGCATTAACAGTCTATAAACTGAATCCAAACATAGCTGTTAGAGGTTTAGTGATGTTTTCTGCGAGGAAAGGTTTAGCGTTTTGTGGAAGGGAGTCTCCAGTGTCAGTGCTTTGTAACACTTGGCAAGTTTTCCTGGGAAGGATAAAGAGATGCTGGTGAAAGGACGAGGATTTGTAATGACTGGAAGTGATAACAGGAACTAACTTGTTTTACAGACAACAATAAAACTGACATAAAAGTAAGACACGCGTCTTGAATTAATACATTTACTGGAAAATAATTACGCTCCCTCATGACACTCGGGACACTTGGTTGTACATCTCCATCCATCCATTTTCTACTGCTTATCCGGATCCGGGTCACGGGGGTAGCAGCCTAAGCAGAGCAGCCCAGACTTCCCTCTCCTCAGCCACCTCCACCAGCTCTTCCAGGGGAATGCCAAGGCATTCCCAGGCCAGCCAAGAGATGTAATCTCTCCAGAGTGTCCTGGGTCTGCCCCAGGGTCTCCTCTTGGTGGGGCATGCCCAGAGAACCTCTCTTGGGAGGCATCCAGGGGGCATCCTAACAAGGTGCCCGAACCACCTCAACTGACTCCTTGACACTAACTTAACATGGTGGAGGGGTTTGAGTGCTTCAGGGATTCTAGGAGCTATGTTGTCTAGGGGCATTTGCCCCTGGTAGGGTCTCCCAAGGCAAACAGGTCCTAGATGAGAGGTCAGACAAAGAGCGGTTCAGAATGACCCTTATGAGAGGAAAAGCAGGTATCCAAGTACCCTTGCCCAGACCAGGGATACCGGGGCCCCACCCTGGAGCCAGGCCTGGGGTAGGGGCTCATCGGCAAGTGCCTGGTGGCCAGGCCTATATCCGTGGGGCCCGGCCAGACCCAGCCTGAATGAGCAACACGGAACCACTCTTCTGTGGACCCACCACCCGCAGGAGGTGCTATAAGGGTCCGGTGCACTGTGGATCGGGTAGCAGCCAAAGGCGGAGGCCCTGGCATACTGATCCCCGGCTGACAAAACTGGCTTTTGGAACATGGAATGTCACCTCTCTGGTGGGAAAGGAGCCTGAGCTTGTGTGCGAGGTTGAGCGGTACCGACTAGATATAGTTGGGCTCACCTCAACGCATAGCTTGGGTTCTGGAACCAATTTCCTGGAGAGGATTTGGACTCTCTTCTATGCTGGAGTTGCCAAAGGTGAGCGGTGCTGGGCAGGGGCGGGGCTATTGGTAGCCCCCCTGTTCGGCACGCTAACATCGGAGTTCTCCCCAGTGAATGAGAGGGTCGTTTCCCTGTGCCTTCGGGTTGGGGAACGGTTTCTGACTGTCATTTGAAATTGTGCACCAAATGGTAGTTCAGAGTACCCGGCCTTCTTGAAGTCTTTGAGTGGGGTGCTAGACAGTGCACCAGGAGGGGACTTGATTTGTTTTACTGGGGGACTTCAATGCTCACGTGGGCAATGATGGTGAGACCTGGAGGAGTGTGATTGGGAGGAATGGCCTACCCGATCTGAACCTGAGCGGTGTTCTGTTGTTGGACTTCTGTGCCATGCATGGTTTGGCCATAACGAACACCATGTTCGAGCATAAGGGTGTCCATAAGTGCACGTGGCACGAGGACACCCTAGGCTGTAGATCAGTGATTGACTTTGCCATCATTTCATCTGCTCTACAACCATACAGTTATGTTCAAAATAATAGCAGTCCCTCAACAGTAGCAAGATAAATCTCTGTTTTTGTTAAAATTTCAATCTTTACACCGCAAGCAAGTTTCTGGAGGGTATAGTAAAAGGTATAGAAAACCAACAGACCCAACAGGCCTGCCGTGCATGCTACTGATTCTGTGAAATTGAATGATTAGCTGAAAGGGGTGTGTTCAAAAAAATAGCAGTGGTGAGTTCAATTAGGGAGGGCATTGATTTTGTGAAAAAAAAGGTGTTAACAGGTGGTCCTTATTTAAGGATCAAGGCAACTGACATTGCATATGCTGACTGTCCTGCATTGGTCCTGAAAAACCAAGTAAAATGGGTCGTTCAAGACACTGTTCTGATGAAGAGCGGCTTTTAATCAAGAAATGGATAAAAGAGGGGAAAACCTACAAAGAAGTGCAGAAACTTATAGGCTGTTCAGCTAAAATTATATCAAACACTTTAAAATGGCAGCCAAAACCAGAAAGACGAGGAAGAAAAAGAAAAACAACTTCTCGAATGGATCGGAGAATAACCAAACTGGCAAAGGCTCAGCCAATGATCAGCTCCAGGAGGATCAAAGAAGATCTAAACTTGCCTGTGAGTACTGGTACAATCAGACGACGTCTATGTGAAGCCAATCTACCAGCAAGAAGCCCCTGCAAAGTCCCATTGTTAAAGAAAAGACGTGCTGAAGTGGCTACAATTTGCCAAAGAGCACATTGACTGGCCTGAAAAGAAATGGCGTAATATTTTGTGGACAGATGAAAGTAAGATTGTTCTTTTTGGGTCTAAGGGTCACAGACAGTTTGTCAGACGTCCTGCAAACACAGAATTCAAGCCACAGTACAAAGTGAAGACTGTTAAGCATGGTGGTGCAAGCATCACGATATGGGGATGTTTTTCATACTACGGTGTTGGTCCTATTTACCGCATACCAGGGATCATGGATCAGTTTGAGTACATCAGGATACTGGAAGAAGTCATGTTGCCATATGCTGAAGAGGAAATGCCTTTGAAGTGGGTGTTTCAACAAGACAATGACCCCAAACACACCAGCAAGTGAGCAAAATCATGGTTCCAGACAAACAGCATCCAACTAATGGAGTGGCCAGCACAATCCCCGGACCTCAATCCCATAGAAAACTTGTGGGCTGACATAAAAAATGCTGTTCATGAGGCAAAAGCAAGAAATGCAGAGGAATTGTGGAACGTAGTACAATTGACCTGGGCTGCAATACCTGTTGACCATTGCCAGAAGTTGGTCGACTCCATGCACCACAGATGCGAAGCAGTTATCAGAAACCATGGTTATGCAACAAAATATTAGTTTAGGATACTCAGCAAAGTTGAATTTTCAAGAATTTCTTAGTTTGTATGGTACATTTTTGAGTTTCCAAAGAAAGATGTCAACACTGCTATTTTTTTGAACATTACATTTCTTGACTTGGGCGGCACGGTGGTGTAGTGGTTAGCGCTGTCGCCTCACAGCAAGAAGGTCCTGGGTTCGAGCCCTGGGCCCGGCGAGGGCCTTTCTGTGTGGAGTTTGCATGTTCTCCCCGTGTCCGCGTGGGTTTCCTCCGGGTGCTCCGGTTTCCCCCACAGTCCAAAGACATGCAGGTTAGGTTAACTGGTGACTCTAAATTGAGCGTAGGTGTGAATGTGAGTGTGAATGGTTGTCTGTGTCTATGTGTCAGCCCTGTGATGACCTGGCGACTTGTCCAGGGTGTACCCCGCCTTTCGCCCGTAGTCAGCTGGGATAGGCTCCAGCTTGCCTGCGACCCTGTAGAAGGATAAAGCGGCTAGAGATAATGAGATGAGATTTCTTGACTTTCTGTGAAATATTATGAAATGTAATTACTTTTTCCAATTTTCTTGCTTTGAAATAGAATGTGCAGTATGCCCAATGCATTTGTGTTCATTAAAGTACAATTTATTTGAAGAATTTTGACATTTACTCGCCTTTTTAAAGACACTGCTATTATTTTGAGCACAACTGTATGTCTTGGACATGCTGGTGAAGAGAGGAGCAGAGCTGTCAACTGAACACTACCTGGTGGCTGTACATCTCGTCCACACTAATTTCTGATCTATGCTGAAGCCAGGTCTGTTTAGAAAGTGTTGAAAGATGTTTCACAGCGCCGAGATCTGAGTGCTCTCCATGTTATCTTAATTCCTACCAGGACTCTTAACACACATTAACACAAGCGCAGAGCCAGAAAGAGCAGATACAGAACCTTGATTCGAGGCAGAGCTCATTAGAAGCTCTCTCTGTCTCTCTGCATGTGTGTGTGTAGCGCTGCTTACTTTCACTGTGGGTTTACTAGACCACTTTAGGATTAATGGGCAGCTCTTTTTCATTTTCCCATCGTTCAGTTGCGTTGTCAGCTCTCCTGCACGTATCTTGCTCCAAGCAAGGCAGACCGTTTCGGCTTTATTGTGTCAGCATGACTTTCCCATGCTAAACGTCTCACACCAGGGGACCCCAGCTACCCGCTAACCACTAACCATCCACACACACACACACATACACGCACACCTCGCTCCATCATCCCCTCCCTCCTACTGTTCAGAATGATGACCGAAAAGCTTTTTACACTCAACAAACCCGATGCTTTGGTGGACAGGCTCTTTCCTGCATCCATATGTGTGAATCCCAGATCATGTTTTTATTTTTGTGGCTTACCTCCCTGCTGAGTTTACTGGACTCTGATGGCGTGTGTGAAGTGTGTGTGTGTGTTTAGCAGAGATGCTCTCTACCTCCTTTCTTCCTCTTGTGCTCCCACTCATGTGACACAGCTGCAGCATGAGGTCAGCTCTCGCCTCTTGGAGCTGAGCATGAACATGGCAGAACGTTTCTCCTGTCTATGAAGGCCAGTGATGCGTGTGTGAGTCATGTCCTTGTGATCTGCAGATAATTAATCTATCAGGCACGCAGTATAATGGTCATTAATCTTCAGTAGATGTGTTATCCTGATCAGGGTTGGAGTGGTTCAGCAGCTTAGGAATGCTGAGCCTGGATGGGATGGGATGGGATGCATACACACACACACAGACTCTCAGTTTAGAGTTCTGTACAGCATCATTAATGCAACTGTCCCGTTCTCTCATCATTCCAGCAGTGCCTGATCCTCATTTCACGTTGTACACATCTTGTTTCTTCAACCAACCTCTTTCGTTGACGTTTCTTCATGTTTGCATGCAGTGATTTTCACATAAATAGGAATAAACAGCGGATCCCAAATGAACAGCTTCGATGCAATAAATTATTGTGAAAGATGTAAGACAAGCTGGGGCGAAAAAACCTGAATAATGATTAAACAAGGGAAAGTATAGCTCATCTCATTATCTCTAGCCACTTTATCCTGTCCTACAGGGTCGCAGGCAAGCTGGAGCCTATCCCAGCTGACTACAGGTGAAAGGCGGGGTACACCCTGGACAAGTCGCCAGGTCATCACAGGGCTGACACATAGACACAGACAACCATTCACACCTATGGTCAATTTAGAGTCACCAGTTAACCTAACCTGCATGTCTTTGGACTGTGAGGGAAACTGGAGCACCCGGAGGAAACCCACGCGGACAACATGCAAACTCCACACAGAAAGGCCCTCGCCGGTCACGGGGCTCGAACCTGGACCTTCCTGCTGTGAGGCAACAGCGCTAACCACTACGCCACTGGAAAGTATAGCTGTTGTGCCAAAATAATACTCCAGCAAACGTTTAAAGCGGTCTTTGAAGGAATAGAATTATTTAAGTAAAAAATGAAACGAATTAGAAGTCAGGATGTTTTTTTTTTTAATTTGCCTGATTCATCGTGTACAAAACGTCAAAGTTTAGGGTTTGAGATCAGCAACATACATGAAATCATTACACGTCATCATCACCACTGTTTGGTTTGAATTCATTTGAATTTTATCATATCCCTTTTTTTAATACGTATTTTAAAAATTAGCTCATTTATTGCATGTAACGACAAGCTAGTTCCTGTGGCATGGATTTTAAGATACTTTTAAAAAATCTAATAAATTTGGTCGTGCAAAAAAATGTATTCATGTCAGGATCTTTCGAGATTTTTAATCGAGTAAAAGATAAATTTTTTTTCAAAGAAATTTTAATTGACTCCCAGCTCGGAGCTGAATGCCACTCACTGCATCGTTATGAAAAATGCCAAACAGTGGGCAAGGGGCATCAAAGGGGCGTGTAAACTATTGTGAACAACGAGGTTCGATCAGCATATATTTGAAAATGAGTGCGGTTTCACAGACACTCCCTCAAGGGTGTGGGCTGGAGGTGGGAGTCATTCTTTTTTTTTTTTAAATAAAAATTTCATGATGGAGAGAAGTACCAAAATAGCCAACTCTACATTAGCATCGGCCTGCGAGGTTGAGATGATTTTAACCAGTAGGTGGTGCTTTGAGCCATTTCAACCCATAAAATGTCTAATTTTATTTTATATGAATTAGCTAAAAACAAAAAAATCAGCTCAAACACCACATTTAAGTGTGCAGTGCCTCTTTAAATCATACAGTTCGAAGCCATCGGACTACCCAGCCATTTTATTTGCACTTGATGCTAATACTCCCCCCAGAAAGAAGAACTACTTTTAGATTTTGAAATATCTTCCGAGTAGGCGATTCGGGTTTTTTGGCGGTTCCTTGCAAAGCCATGGTAATGAGATTTACAACGTGCACTCTTGGCCAGAGGGAGTGAAAGAGAGGCGGACAGGAGCAGAGAGAGAGAAATGGAAATCCAGCGATGTACAGGAGGGGGAAGAGAAAAGCAATGTCTGACCTAATGTCTCTCTGTGATTGTTTGTCTGCTTGACCTGCCTTTAACCACAAACAAGAACAGAATAAAAGAGAAGAAGAACATCTGCTGCTTTTGATCTACACCGACAGCAGCTCCTGGATTTCCCCATGAGTGTACACCGCTGCTGCGATTCTGCTACCTTAAAATCCGCCTCTGTGTGTTCAGGGATCCCCAATGTGAGTGAAGTGGGGACAGGAAAAAAAGAAAGAATTAATAACGGATCCGTCTTCCAAACCACCAACGCAGGGTCCGGCTGCCAGGTTTTCACAAGAGCATCCGTTCATTCAATCAGGACTCTTTAAAACCAGTATCTCTCACTCGCTCTCTGCCATCATACTGTCACATGTCCTGAATTTCTCATCAAAAACGTCAACGTTTTCCCCGAACGTTAGTTACTTTGCAAATTAACTTGCCTCACTACTTAACATCAGAAGATTAATGCTAAAGAGGCAACAAAAACAGTAGCAACGCTAACTACTAGTGCATCAGCGCACGTCGATCATTAACTGCATGTCCAAATTGCATATTTGTTATCTTGTGGTCCACAAGGCTCTTGGGTTTCCCATTTCTGCTTGTGGAGTTCAAAAGGATGACCAGAAATGTCACCTCTGTCTGAAATAAAACATACCAGGACATGCTGCTGTAAGAAAAAAAAATTCAACGACAATAAATCAGTCAATGATGTGTTTCTGTTTTGTGTCACAAACACTCGAGACTCCTTCCATTAGTGCGCTGAAATATCTCCTTCCAGAAAACTCCGTCTTGAAGTGTGGATTCCCTGTGTTCGTTGTTACGATAGAAACCATCATATTAGAAGGAGCGCATTAATATAATCATGTGTTTTGAATTACCGAAGTTAAATCAACACCTTCTGACCAATCAGGATTGAGAATTCAACATATAATTCAACATATAAACACCTCAAATGCTGCATTTTGGAAGATCTTGCCTCTCAACCCAAATGAGATTCATCACGGGCAATATTTTGACATTCCAGGTCTTAAGGACCTTAGCATGAGGATTCATTCATTCATTCATTCATTCATTCATCAGCTTGGCTTGTGTGGGGCCCAATGGATTTGCAACCACGAGATAGATAACGCTGTTCATCAATAAAGCAGTGGCGGCTCAATGGGCCCAGGCTCTGGGTTCCTGATTGGAGGACTGCGATTTCAAGTCCCAGCGCTGCCAATGTTGGGCCCTTAAACCTATTGGCTCAACAGTGACCCCATGTAGAGCTGCAAGATCATGGTAATGCTGTCCATAAATATGATCAACTTTTTTTTTTTTAACTGATTTCTGGCCTGCGACAAGTTCAAGTTTCTTCAAATTTTAGCTAAATAAGTACAAAAATGTATGCACCCGCATATAGCTAAGTAGCTAGTCTAGGCGGGTTTCTCATCTCATCTCATTATCTGTAGCCGCTTTATCCTGTTCTACAGGGTCACAGGCAAGCTGGAGCCTATCCCAGCTGACTACGGGCGAAAGGCGGGGTACACCCTGGACAAGTCGCCAGGTCATCACAGGGCTGACACATAGACACAGACAACCATTCACACTCACATTCACACCTACGGTCAATTTAGAGTCACCAGTTAACCTAACCTGCATGTCTTTGGACTGTGGGGGAAACCGGAGCACCTGGAGGAAACCCACGCGGACACGGGGAGAACATGCAAACTCCACACAGAAAGGCCCTCGCTGGCCACGGGACTCGAACCCGGACCTTCTTGCTGTGAGGCGACAGCGCTAACCACTACACCACTAGGCGGGTTTGTAAATACAAATATCTAAATATAAGATCTAAAACAAAGCTTCAATCGGAAATTTTATACAAAACAGATTTTGTTTTCTTTACAAGAAAACAAACTCTCCTCCTCTTCCCTTCTTTTCTTGACAAAGACAAATTTTTAAATTTTATTTTACAAAACAGATTTTCCAACGGGTGGCACGGTGGTGTAGTGGTTAGTGCTGTCGCCTCACAGCAAGAAGGTCCGGGTTCGAGCCCCGTGGCTGGCGAGGGCCTTTCTGTGTGGAGTTTGCATGTTCTCCGGGTGCTCCGGTTTCCCCCACAAATCAAATCAAGTTTATTTGTACAGCGCTTTTAACAATAAACATTGTCGCAAAGCAGCTTTACAGAATTTGAACGACTTAAAACATGAGCTAATTTTATCCCTAATCTATCCCCAATGAGCAAGCCTGTGGCGACGGTGGCAAGGAAAAACTCCCTCAGACGACATGAGGAAGAAACCTCGAGAGGAACCAGACTCAAAAGGGAACCCATCCTCATTTGGGCAACAACAGACAGCCTGACTATAATATTAACAGTTTTAACAGGTATAACCCTCAACTGTCCTCATGGGGCCGTCCTTCACAGGAGTGGGGCGATAAAACTCCGACCAGACACAGGGCACCAGGATGGATCAAGCAGGTCCGAGGGGCAGAAGAGGCCAGCATCTCAATCCCAGGATCAACATGTAACTCAGAGGGACAGATTGGGGGGGGGGGGAAGAAAACACGTTGTTAGGTATGCCCTAAAAATGACAAGTATATGGTAAAAAATATATCATGACCTGCTCTGGCTGGATGCTTGATTGGGTGATGGGAGCACACTCCTCAGCAATGATGAGATGCAGATGGGACTCTGCACACACAGTCCAAAGACATGCAGGTTAGGTTAACTGGTGACTCTAAATTGACCGTAGGTGTGAATGTGAGTGTGAATGGATGTCTGTGTCTATGTGTCAGCCCTGTGATGACCTGGCGACTTGTCCAGGGTGTACCCCGCCTTTCACCCGTAGTCAGCTGGGATAGGCTTCAGCTTGCCTGTGACCCTGCAGAAGGATAAAGCGACTAGAGATAATGAAATGAGATGAGATTTTCCAACAAAAAACAGATTGACAAAATCTAGATCTATAAATATATATGAGACGAATATTTATATTATTAAGAACTAAAACAAATTATCAAGGTCAACTTCGTATCCTGACTTGGTTATGCAACTTAAAAGGAGTTGCCTAATATATTGGCAAAAGTTCTTTTGAGGTTGTGTTCTAATATGGGCAGGTGTTCTGTTTCATATGCAAACACCAATGCGAGAAAAATAATTTTTTTTGGATGTCTGTTCTTGCATATTGGAAATAAAAGATGTTTAGAGGTTGATGACCTTGTGTTATAGGAATGAACTGAATCAACAAAAGAAAATAAGTTACGGATATTTGAAGGCGCATGATTGGAAACTACATCATACATTAATTTTGCAATAGACTCAATAAAACTTGATGGAATGGGAAGGACATTCGCTCTCATAAATAGAGGTAGAGCACTTTTTCACTTATCGGCAAAAATATATCCATTTGAGTGCTTTCTTTTGCAATATAAGCAATTTATTTAAACTCGGTTTTTTGGCTTGTCCCCATACTAATGCCAGAAGAAAGATACGGTTGAACGAGTGCTTTCTATGTCATCAAAAGTGTCGAAGAAGGAATGTAATGTCTCAGTTTGGCTACAGTTTTGTCCTCAGATGGTTCTCATGTCATGCTCTGGCTTTGCTAGTGTTTATAAATGAATAAGAGCTGCTTCTTCTTCGGAACTGGTTCAACAGATAAAAGACAGAGAAAAGGAGAGGACGTTAATCATTTCCATAGCATTCAATGAAATCCTCATGTTCCTTGGTTGTCTAAAAGATGGACATGTTTACGTCGTCATGCGCGAGACAAAAAGACGGGACAAATAAACACCAGCCATTATCACATGACGTACAGAGCCGGAGTGTGAGAGCTGTGGTTTGGCTTCACTGGTGTCTTACTCTCTCAATTTTCAAGGTTGACACCTTTGATTGGACAGTCATGACTCGCAGAATAACATCCGGTCTTCGTTTATGCTCTGTGTTTATTTCTAACTAACAGCAAACAGATTGCTTCAGAGTTATGAACTGCAGGAGATGTTTTTGATTCTCTGAGGAAATCAGTGATGGATTTGGACTGGATGTTGTTCATGGGGATTGATTGTAATAGTTGATGCTATAAACTTCTACGGAAACTAATCAGAAAGTTTGTAGCGCCTATAAAATGTCCAAGTTCCTCAAATTGTAAGAAGGCACCATATTTCTTCTTCCTCTTCTTATGTCATACCGAGAGTTAAAGCTTTCAAGGTTTTCCCAGGAGGCAAGCAGTGTTCTATTATTGTCTGGAAAGAAAGCCTGGATTTGCTCAACATTTCAGGCTTTACCAGTTTGTTCTGGCAGGTCATGTCTGGCTTGAAATGTGCATGTGTGCACTTCATGTCTACATCTGACCTTAAAGTGGAAAGAAGTTTGAGAAAAATCAGTGAGTTTCTCCGATTTTGTAGTTAAAAATTACAAGACGATGTTCAGGCTGCTGTATCCTAGCTGTGCATGTATCTGCATAGTTTTTTTGCTCTGGACATGATGCTGAATTTGGAACAGACTCTACTTCAAGAGGGAATATATATATTATATATAGGGTTACTCAAAATTATGTTAACACTAATGGATTATTTTTTCTCCTGAATGTGTGGTGCGTCATGACCGCTGCTGGCGTAATTGGGGCCTTACTTTTTTGACACCCCAACAGTGACGTCAGACATCTACTTACAGATGGTGCAGCAGTACACCATCGATGAGCTTCCACTACAGATCCGATTGGTGGGGAATTTCCAACAGGATGGCGCACCGCTGCATTTTGGCTGTACTGTTCGTGCTTATCTCGACCACACATTTCCAGGTCGATGGATAGGTCACGGTGGACCATTGCTGTGGCCTCCACGCTCCCATGATTTGACGTCCTGTGATTTCTGGTTATGGGGTATGGTGAAGGAGCGCGTGTATAGCAGGAAAGTTCGTGATATCAATGACCTCAAGGACAGAGGTATCATCTATTCCCCGCGAAATATGTGGCTTGAAATGCTACTGTTGCTCACTGGTTTTTGTGTGTTGAACATGATGGCAAACAGGTTGAGACCGTCCTGTAAATCATCTTGCACATATGATGTATGTTTTGTGAAGAAATGGTTTCTACCATTTAAGTGTTAACATAATTTTGACTAACCTTGTATATATAATATTAATATTATATAAGACACTGAAATATCTAACAGCTAAGATGAGAGAAGCTGTGACAACACCAGAACACAATGAAGTATGGTAGTGGTAACATCATTTTCAGCATTACCCTCTTGGCCTCTTGGGTTTTTTTCCTCTCTCTCTGTCTCTCTGCCTTAATGCCATTCTTCCTGACATTTGTTTGCGTTCTGTGAGTTGTTCAAAGTTCAGGATGTGTGTTTAGTTAGAACCAACTTGACAGTGATTGATACTTTTTTCAGAACTTTGTCCTGGACTTGTTCTGATAGCACTTTTGGACTTCATGATGCCATTTGTTTAAGTCTCATCTCATCTCATTATCTGTAGCCGCTTTATCCTGTTCTACAGGGTCGCAGGCAAGCTGGAGCCTATCCCAGCTGACTACGGGCGAAAGGCGGGGTACACCCTGGACAAGTCGCCAGGTCATCACAGGGCTGACACATAGACACAGACAACCATTCACACTCACATTCACACCTACGCTCAATTTAGAGTCACCAGTTAACCTAACCTGCATGTCTTTGGACTGTGGGGGAAACCGGAGCACCCGGAGGAAACCCACGCGGACAAGGGAAGAACATGCAAACTCCGCACAGAAAGGCCCTCGCCGGCCACGGGGCTCGAACCCGGACCTTCTTGCTGTGAGGTGACAGCGCTAACCACCACACCACCGTGCCGCCCATTTGTTTAAGTATGGACTCTTAAAAAAAAAAATCCGGGAGCATGTGGATGGATGGATGACATGACAATAACTGCAGACAGGCTGACTGTCCAACAGTCCAGTTATGTGACTTTTGATGGCAACTGGTTGCTGGCTGCAATCAAACCGAGTTCGTAGTTTCGCACACCGTAATACAACTTTTACAGCAGTCACAACTTTTAAGTTTATTTGTAAAATGATTTTACACAGCATGTTCTCCCCGTGTCCGCGTGGGTTTCCTCCGGGTGCTCCGGTTTCCCCCACAGTCCAAAGACATGCAGGTTAGGTTAACTGGTGACTCTAAATTGACCGTAGGTGTGAATGTGAGAGTGAATGGTTGTCTGTGTCTATGTGTCAGCCCTGTGATGACCTGGCGACTTGTCCAGGGTGTACCCCGCCTTTCGCCCGTAGTCAGCTGGGATAGGCTCCAGCTTGCCTGCGACCCTGTAGAAGGATAAAGCGGCTAGAGATAATGAGATGAGATGAGATGAGATTTTACACAGCCCTACGATGACCTGGCGACTTGTCCAGGGTGTACCCCACCTCTCGCCCAGAGTCAGCTGGGATAGGCTCCAGCTTGCCTGTGACCCTGTAGAACAGGATAAGCGGCTACAGATAATGGATTAGATGGGATGATTTTACACACCTCATTTTCCCTTCATTTGGTACAGATTCATAAAATATAATCCCAATTAAATCAATCAATTTCATTTACAGGTCACAAAACTACAATTTGGACAAGTCGGACTTGCTTTTTGATAACATACAGGTGTTTTTCCAGAGGTTTGAAGTAACATTAATGAGCTCCAAGACGTCATTGAGTGTCAGTTGGGAAAAAAAAAAAAAAAATATATATATATATATATATATATATATATATATATATATATATATATATATATATATATATATATATATATATTCTGTAAAAATATATTACCCACCCAGATTTTATTACTTCATTGATTGGTGTAGAAGTTGTTTTTGACAGGGTGACAATGATAAAAGTAACACGAGCTTGCCTTTTAAAACTGCATCATGACACTTATTACTAAGCTGTTACAATACATCATGTTGCCAGATCCAGTGGCATGGAGATACTGCTTGGATCTGATTTCAAACTGGCTGGATTTTCCCACAAACGCACAGGAATTCGAGTCGATTCATTCCGACTGTGAACTGAGCTGTAACAGGTAATCTGAATCAAACTCACAGGGGTCCCATTGGTTTTGGAAAGACTGTTATTTCCAGTTGCCATGATGACCAGAGTCCATTTTGAAGCAAATTCACAGGTAAACAAAGCTTACAAAAACCTTGACTTTCCATTTATCCATTAATTATTAAGCACTTCATCCACCGAACAAATATTTCATTCAGGCAGTTTAACCTCAGGGATGGACAAATCAGAAGCCTGCAGTTTTTAGTTTGTTGTTGTTCAACAGACCAGAAGATTCAACAACCAGTAAAAGGTTCTGAAATGCTAACTAGACTCGAATAATATTTTGTGCATGACGTAAGAAGAAGAAGGCAGCTTTATTTGTCACATGCACACTCAAGCACAGTGAAATTCGTCCTCTGCATTTTCACAGTGAACACATGCATGCACGCACGCACACACACACACACACACACACACACACGTGAGCAATGAGCACACACACATATACCCAGAGCAGTGGGCAGCTATGCTACAGCGCCCGGGGAGGAGCTGGGGGTGAGGTGCCTTGCTCAAGGGCACTTCAGCCCAAGGCTGCCCCATGTTAACCTAACCTTTGAACTGTGGGGGAAACTGGAGCACCAAAAGAAAACCCACGCAGACACAGGGAGAACATGCAAACTCCACACAGAAAGGCTCGTCAGCCACTGGGCTTGAACCCAGAACCACTAACCACGACACCATCGTGCCGCCCAGGATGTCCCGTAAGGACAGAACACAACAGCTCATAGCTGAGCCATTGGCCAAACACAATGTGTTCCATGATCATACACTCCTTTCCCTTCATCTGTATTAAGACATAACTATTTAACGAGCACTATTAAATTTTTCAAGCTACCACTTTTTAGCCTGGACAATTAGATTTCCTGGGGAACCAAAACATTTGGGCAAACATCTCATCTCATTATCTGTAGCTGCTTTATCCTGTTCTACAGGGTCGCAGACAAGCTGGAGCCTATCCCAGCTGACTACGGGCGAAAGGTGGGGTACACCCTGGACAAGTCGCCAGGTCATCACAGGGCTGACACATAGACACAGACAACCATTCACACTCACACCTACGCTCAATTTAGAGTCACCAGTTAACCGAACCTGCATGTCTTTGGACTGTGGGGGAAACTGGAGCATCCGGAGGAAACCCACGGGGAGAACATGCAAACTCTGCACAGAAAGGCCCTCGCCGGTCACGGGGCTTGAACCTGGACCTTCTTGCTGTGAGGTGACAGCACTAACCACCACACCACCGTGCCGCCCTTGGGCAAATGTTACATTTAAATCCGCTGCATTAATGATTGGTCCACTTATGATTTCTTTTTATGTAGGTGATTCAAGGGCTTGATGGAGCCATCAAGCTAGATGAAAAGTGACCCATGGCACAAGGCACATTACATCACAAATCAATAATGACCAATTTGACAACAATGCTATTTAATTCAGTCCAAAAAATATGCATTAACAGCTGTCTTAAAAGCATCCATATTTGGAGTAGTGGGAAATACAGATGTTGGTAGAGTTCCACATTGGGTGGCATGGTGGTGTAGTTGTTAGCACTGTCATCTCACAGCAAGAAGGTTCTGGGTTCGACCCCAGCGGCTAGTGGGGGCCTTTCTGTGTGGAGTTTGCATGTTTTCCCCATGTCAGGGTAGGTTTCCTCTGGGTGCTCTGGTTTCCCCCACAGTTCAAGACATGCAGTTATGGTAGGCTGCTGTGGGGCGGCCTTGGGCTGAAGTGCCCTTGAGCAAGGTACTTAACCCCTGACTGCTCCCCAGGCACTGTAGTGTGGCTGCCCACTGCTCTGGGTGTGTGTGTTCACTGCTTCAGATGGGTTAAATGCAGAGGATGAATCTCACTGTGCTTGACGTGTGCATGTGACAAAGGTTTCTTCTTCTTCCTACTTGTTCTAGGAATATAGGAAGAGAGATAGAGCTTGGTGTTAAACTTTGGTATGTTCAGAGCAAATGAGTGGCCACGCAGTCAATCAAGTTCCTCTTCCTCTGGGTACACCCGTTGGCAATATTCTGGTCAGCTCAACAGATGGTTGCAGGAAGTAATGATGGTAGAAAATACACAGTGAAGAGATGATTCTCCAGTGGGAAGATGCCCGTCTTACAGGGGTCATCATTGTTTAAAAGATGGAGAGCTTTCCTCTGCAGCCTATCTAATAATTTTAGTGCTGTGGTACCTAATCCACTCTACATTGGGGAAGCATACTCCATGAGAGGTCGAACGTAGGCCTTGTAAATGGTGATGCGAGCTTGTAGAGGAAGTAGATTTTTTTTGTACAACCCAAGATGTATATTCTCTTTGCCGTTTTTTGGCGATACCTTATATGTTCCGAGTCCATGACAGGGTGTTGGTGACTCAAGCAGGGTTATGCTCTGCACAGGTTTCAGCTTACTTTACATAAAAAAAAGAGAGTACGGTGATTTTGGATTTGCTGTCTGCTGATGATCATCTCCTCAGTTTTACTTAGGTTGAAGGTGACACACCAGTTGGAAGCCCACTTTTCAATTTCATCCAAGTCGCCTTGGAGACTCTCTAAACATGTGGTTTTATGTCGCAGGTTTTTTTATGACAATGTGGAGTGTTGTCTGCAAATAGATGCAAATCATCTTCTAGTTGTAGAGCCAGGTCATCAGTGTACATTAAGAGCAGCAAGGGGCCCGAGTCCACTCCCTTGAGAGACACCAGCAAATAAGGGACTTGTTGAAGAGATAAATCCATCAAGTACCACAGTCTGCTGCCTGTTGCATAAAACCTTGTTTAGTATACATGAAGGTTTATTATTCAGCTTGAGTCATCAGCTGAATTAATGATGTCCTGCTATGATTGTACATGATGTACTATAATCACTGAATCATGGTTCTTTTGAAATAACTGAAGCCTAATGAGACATTCTACCAACATCCGGTACATATTAGTCACATAATGCATTGCCAGACTACTTTTGGCTATTACTAGTAAGAAGGTGTACTTGGCTTACTAAAGCATGTTGGCTTAAAGCCGAGTTTTCTTATAATAGCAAAGGGTCAAGATGATTGGAAAGAGGAAGCTGATGAAGATCAGCAGGAAGGTTCATTCCAGAGGTCTGTTCTCTCTCTTCCATCAGAAAACCCTTATATTTTTTTTTCTACAGACAGAGAGGCCAAACACCATGAGCACCCTCAAGACTTATTCTGGCTGTGGGTTTATCAGCAGATAAGCAGCTCACTAAACATAACCGGAGCAACACATCATCAAAATCTGTTTTATGTTGATTCTTGCAAGCATGTTGGCCTTCTGCTGCGAACTGCAACCCACACTGTTGATGGTTGCTGGACTTGCGGAAGAAAAATGTTCTTTCTTTCTCAGATGGTTTCACTGGCTTGAGATAAGGACATTGAACTCATTCCTTACATGGCATATGGGTGCCCAAAGGAAACCAGACACCTGATCTGGACAGCACAGCGTTTGCGGAATAGAAGTGGATGATTTAAAATGCGTGATTCGTCTGGAACTTGGTGAAATGATCTTGTTCAGTCTGGTTATGGGAAATCCCAGTGAAGGTTTAGTCAGTGCCCTTCCTCAAATAAACAGCTTTGTGAACTGGATTTCACAAAACCTGAAGGGTATTTTCACCAGTACATTATTCCTCCATTTTAACATGATTTCATACTGTATAACTGTCATTATGTGGGACTGACTGCATTAACATTATTAAGTTGGTGCTTCATTAAGAAGCTCCATTTTCATTTATCCTTATAATCAACTACTCTAATACACTTCACTATACACAATACATCTTTAAGATGAAAACCTTTAATCATTGGACGGCATGGTGGTGTAGTGGTTCGCACTGTCGCCTCACAGCAAGAAGGTCCTGGGTTCAAGCCCAGCGGCCGGCAAGGGCCTTTCTGTGTGGAGTTTGCATGTTGTCCATGTGGGTTTCCTCCGGGTGCTCTGGTTTCCCCAACAGTCCAAAGACATGCAGGTTAGGTTAACTGGTGGCTCTAAATTGACCGTAGGTGTGAATGTGAGCATGAATGGTTGTCTATGCGTCAGCCCTGTGATGACCTGGCGACTTGTCCAGGGTGTACCCTGCCTCTCGCCCATAGTCAGCTGGGATAGGCTCCAGCTTGCCTGCGACCCTGTAGGACAGGATAAGTGGCTACAGATAATGGATGGATAGACTTTAGTCATCACATGCATTATAGTACAATTCTGCCGTGCAAAGGCAAACTGCGGTCCTGGACTGTCTTTTGCCACCAACACAATATGCAGATACCACAGTTTGCCTTTGCACACCAGAATTATTTTCTTTGCATTCCTAAGTAAATTGGTGTCAGAGCACAGGGTCAGCTATGATATGCCCCCCCCCCCCCCCCCCCCCCCAGAGCAGATAGGGTTATGGGCCTTGCTTAAGCACCTAAAATTGGCAACTTGGTGGCTTAAAACCCCCCACCTTCCCATCTTAAACTGATGCCATGTCATGCTACTTCATAGCTACGTTAACTAGCCATCAACATTATGGGACAACTGGGAAGTTTATCAGGAGCTCATATGGCCAAGTTATCCAATATTGACGTACCTTCATGAGAAGGTTTTATCCACTATGTTGAAACACTGAAATCTGCTCAGCTTCTGTGCCCTGTGTTTTGCCAGTACAATCTATTTTTGTCAGCTTTGCCATCTTAATCATGTAGCTACATTTGCACTGCATAGAAATTAGTTCCTAAATATGGTGATTGCAAGAGAAAAATCACGTGACTCTGACACTATGATTTACATTAAGAGGGACTGAAACGCTAAGATGGGATCATTAATTTTATGCAGCTCCTGAGTGGGATGCAGTAGCTTAGTGGTTAAGGTACTCTGCAAATAACGTGGTTGTTGGAATGGATGGTTGCGAGGTTCATGTCTCCTTATCATGCCTACCAGAAATCCACTGGTATGCCCTTGAGCAAGATCTCTGCTGCTCGATCTGGCCGTGTGGCTTGCATTTTTCATATCCTGCAAGAAACTTTGGATAAAGTCATTGACCACTCGAATTATCCATCTAGTAGCTTGTATAAGCACGCAGTTTGGTGGTTTTGCAGCATCTTTACTTCCTGAAAATCTATTTCTCAGGAACATTAGTAAGAGGGTGATGTTTAATGGCATGAAACCAGTGACCTTGTGGTTACACTGTGTTTATATTCAGCCAAGATCCAAAGGATCTTCTAAAATATATACACAGCTGCAGAAGCAAGGATATCCTTTAGTTTGCAAATTTGCAATCTGAAAAACAACAACCTCAAAGAAGCTCACAAAACCAAGAAGTAGTACAAAAGCAGCAATGCAAAAGGTTAAACCTGGTACTATTGTGTGTGCTTTGATCCTTTCTTGGAACCAGCATTGTAGTCGAGTCACTAAACATCGACTCCGAGTCCAGTCTCAAGTCCCCAGTGCTCAAGTCCAAGTCAAGTCCGAGTCATTAAAAAAAAATTCGAGTCGAGTCCACTATTGATCTGAATCGAGTCCGAGTCGAGTCCAAGACTCCAACTGCACCATTTGACAGTGGCTGTTTCAGCGCCATTAACATTAGTTTGTTCCTGAACATGACGTATGAACAGGTGAATGTGCATTCTCTTTGTCAGGGAGTGTGAAATATTCGGTCAGAGATGGTTGGGAGACAGATGTAAGTGCAGAAGGTGTGTTTATTAATACAAGTGAAGACAGGTAAACAATCCAGAACGGCAGGCAAAATCATAAAACAGGCACAAACAGGCTATCACAGACTCGGCAGAATCAAAGACGAGAAACAGGAAATCGGGGATCAGGAAACCAAACAAAGAAATAAGGCTCAGTAATGTGTCAGCAATGCAACTCAATACTTCGCAAAGTAAGTCTGTTTTCACAGTTTTTATATAGGTGCGCTGATTGTGCCTTAATCCTGTGCAGGTGCGAGTCGTTTACGGCACGCGTGAGAGCCTGCTTGGCATGTGCGCTGTCCGGAGCATGCCCGAAAGTCTGTCTGATGAACGCACCAAGGCACGCAGGTGTGACACTCTTAGACGAAATTAGTACAACATTAATGTAGATATAAACATCTTATGCCAAATTATTATGGCATGTTCCAAAAAATAAAGAAAACATCCGAGTCCTCGTCTCCATTTTCCGAGTCCCAATGCAGTTAATGCACGAGTCTGAGTCATCAGTCACGAGTCTTTAAAATTAGGGCACGAGTCAGACTCGAGTACTACAAGCCTGGTTGGAACTGTTAAAATCCTAATGCAGGAAGAATTGCCATTGCTAATTCCAAGGTGCTAACATTGCATTGCAGAGGGTGAAAAAAAGGGTACTAAGCAAACCCTCGAGTGGACAAGACCATTTATCTTTCAATAAGTAGTGACTCCATTTTTTTTAACCAAATAGAAGATACTCCAGTCCTGCCTTGGTGTTTCTGAGACTCATGAGGGTTTTTTAAAAATTAATTTTATTTATTTATTTATTTATTTATTTGGGGGGGGGGGGGGGTGTTGTTCCTTTGGGGAAAAGTTTTATGCAGAACTGTATAAAGTGGGTTCCCATTCGTTCAGTCAAGATTGCAAGTAAAATCCTTTCAGAAAGAAAGGTCTCTTTTAACCAGTCAAAGAGCGTACAGAGAAAAATCAATGAAGCGCTCTCCTAGATATGATCTTTTCTGGAGGGAATGGAGAAATCGGGGCCATTTGGATAGAAGAAGGAAACTTATTCTTCCAATTTGAAGCCAAGACCCTGAAGCAAAAAGATTTTGCTTAAAGCCAGCTTCACAGGGCATGATTTTCAGTCCAATTTCACTGTCGCAATTCTTTGGTCCTGAGTTGACACCAATGCCAGTGAGACCAAAGACGGGCAAGAGTTCTTTCCACAAGTCTGGATCATACCGACTGATGATGTAAGCAAATGCAAGCACCTGTTTGACCAAGCCACTTCCCAAAAGACTTTCAAAAATGTATCAAGTCAGGAAGTCAAGTTATCATTCACATAGTTCCTCATCCTCCTTCTCCAAACCTTCAAACTTTCAGCAAACATTTCTGCAGTCGTTCCAACCGTAATATCTTTTTTTTAATTTTTTTTTTATTAAATGTGGTTCTGATTTGGACAGGGTTCCAATCTGGTTTATAGCTGTGTAATGATCCATGACATTTCTTCTGCAGACACAAGATCGCTGTTTGCTTTTTCTAGATAAACTCATGCATGCACACTGGTGAAATAGGAACTCGATGACAAAACTAGCAGAAAAGTAATGATTTCTCCACTAATACATGCAGTACATTAGTTCGCCCCCAATATTTACCCAATATCTTCAAAAAGAAAAGAAATTACAACACACTGGCATGGATTTGACTGTTCATCAAGCTCCCCAGCTAGGACATGATTCAATACCAAAAATGCAAATGAAAATTTTCCATGCTTGGCCCAGCTTGAACACATCACAAGCATGTTTTAACCATGAGAAAGATGGGAAAAGGTGTGTCTGAGTGTGTGTGTGGGTCTTTCTAATCACAAACAAGCAGCAGTGCTTCCTCAAATGCTCCACAAAACATCTGGAACCGTGTCCAATGCTCCAATTTCACTTCCACTCCATGACCTGCACTCCAAGTCAAAATAAACAGAAAAAAAAGAGAAAGACTCCAGGAGGAAGTGCTGAATAAGTGAGTATAACACTCCTGAATATGGAGTTTATTTGCTAGGCTACTGGTTATGGAGGGAGTATGATAATCAGCACTGCTTTTGAAGGGGTAATCTGATTTTCATTCATTGGGCAGGATGGGAGGGTGCCGGTCTGATGACCACAGGGACGAGTCACTGTGTCCGTATCGGAGCCGTTCCTGACTCTCCCATAAACAAAGTGGGTGAACAGGACGTAATCTACATCCTTCCACTTCCAGCATATGCATGAGGACGAGGCGAAAGCAGAGCAGATGCTGAGAGAAATGGAGGGGAAAGATGGAAAGATCAGCAGAAGTTTAAGTTCACATAAAAGGATGGAAGGAACTGAGTAAGGAGGGAAGGAGAAGGCCAGGCTGGTCAGGGGGGTCATGCAAGAACAAAAAGAAAGCTATATCAGACTTTGTATTTGCCAAAATCACAGAATATTGCAAACGTGGACTGTAGCATTACTTGTTTCTCGAGGGAGACCATCAAGAGAACATCAAATGGCCTTTTGTGCATCTTTCAGACAGAAAAGCGAAAGTCGTGCTCCTTTAAACTTACAGTTCAGGACTTAAATTCAAAACTGAGGTTTTGAGGAATCAGGTGACGCAGCTGATTTTCTGGGTTGCCTGTTCAGATCAACATTAAAAGGTCACACCTCCTAAAGCCTGGCGCACACGGGCAATTTTTTGACGCAAGCAAAAAATCGCTTCATATGCGGATGTTTGCGACGGTGATTTTTTCGTTGCTTGCGACAGATCGCAAGTATCAAACATGCTTGATATTCTGCGTCAAAAAAACCGCCAGTTGCTGACTTGTTGCAGAGATATCGCCGCATGTGTCTTTGCAATAACGAAGTGATCGCCTCCAAAGGCTAAGCCAATCCCCGCCCGCGAAGTAGTCACGTGATTTCCATGTGACTTGGATCCCCCTCTTCAAATCGCCCACTGGTCACCAATAACGTGCACACGCAGCTACCCGAGAGGGGGAAAAAATCGTCCGAAAATGCGTCCAAAAATCGCAGTATGCTTGCGACGAGAAGTTGCCCATGTGCGCCAGGCTTTAGTTGCCAGAATGGTTTTTCAATAACCTTTAAACAACCATCTTGAAAAACACGAACACTTGTGCGCTTTCAAACATTTTAAAGCCTTTAAAATACAGACTAAAAATGCAGTTTTTCTCTTTGATATCAAATGCAAATGTCATACAATATAATAAAAATATAAAAATTAAAAATAAAGACCAATAGCATGGCAAGCATTGAAATAAACTGCTAACTAGGAAACTAGTATGCTCCCAGTACAGTATCCTGCTGCATGAATCAATGCAAATTTGGTTTTATGAAACAAAATGGCTTCCACTCATTATTCAGTAGCTTATAAAACAGCACTGGATGCACATCCTATTATCTCATCTCTCATCTCATCATCTGTAGCCGCTTTATCCTGTTCTACAGGGTCGCAGGCAAGCTGGATCCTATCCCAGCTGACTACGGGCGAAAGGCGGGGTACACCCTGGACAAGTCGCCAGGTCATCACAGGGCTGACACATAGACACAGACAACCATTCACACTCACATTCACACCTACGCTCAATTTAGAGTCACCAGTTAACCTAACCTGCATGTCTTTGGACTGTGGGGGAAACCGGAGCACCCGGAGGAAACCCACGCGGACACGGGGAGAACATGCAAACTCCGCACAGAAAGGCCCTCGCCGGCCACGGGGCTCGAACCCGGACCTTTTTGCTGTGAGGCGACAGCGATAACCACTACACCCCCGTGCCGCCCACATCCTATTATTTTGCATTTATTTGTTTCTAACATTTTTTTAATACTTAAAGGAGCCATATGATGTGAAATCAAGGTCAAGAAATTGTGCACAGGATGTAGCCTAATTGATCAAATTTTAACCAGCTGTTTCAATTTCTTGAGGAAATAAAATGATTCCAATACTGTACCTCACTCAAGCCAGTACAACACAAGAATAATCTAATCTAGGCCCAAGATCAGAATCATGCGTCACTGAGATGCGCATCAAACCCCACCTCATATGTGACGCTCCTGGACATCTGCCTTCCTTTAATTACTCTACGTCTGAGGTCTGAAAATTGAGCTGCACAATTTTTCTCTTAAATCCTTGCCATGTACACGTTACTCAATTCTGTATACACAGCTCAGTGTCCATCCAAGATACAACCATGATCCTAAAAGTCTAATCATGTCTGTTTGACAGGTTCATTCACTTTCATCAAGTGGTGTGCGTTTGAGGGGACCTCCTTGAGAATCTCGCCTCAGTGATGAGCAATGGCAGAGTTTCACAAACCCTTTATAGAAACTGTGTTAAGTCTGAAATGACTGGATTTTTAAAGTGTGTTTGGGGAACTTCCTCCGAAATGTAAAACAGGACACACAGCTGTATCTATTCTTTTCGATAGTACGGCTCTTGAACAACTGCTCCAGCAAGATCCCTTCTGGCTTCCTCTAAACACAGCCTGATCTCACTCTGAAAGTCATAATACATTCTTCTCCAGCTCTTGGATCTTCTCCAATCTCTGTCATCACGTTGCAATTTTGTTAAAGGGTTTTGGTGAGATTTTTATTTTTTTTTTTTAAACTGTGGACAAGCCAAGTGCTATGCCACTTTTATTCAGCAAATATGGTCCCAATTTGACCACAAGCCTAACTTTGATTCTGGTTATAGAAAATAATACATACATTACCGGCCACCTACAGAACCTCCATCTGGTTTTGTCCAGATGCAGATGGATCCTTGCTGGCGATTAATCCAATGGGAACTCAGTAAATGAAGTAGCACCAAAAAAAAAGAAAAAAAATTCTGTAATGTCTGAGGTCTTGTATTCACACGCACAGCTTATGTTCTCCGTCCAAACCCAACTGACCGACCGTGACATCTGGTCGAATTAAAAGGGACGGAGGTTTTAATTTTAATGAGGAAATGTAAAACGTACCTTATAGGGAGGCTGTGACTCCACACTGCAGATGAATGTGAACAAAACCCAAGACAGCGTGAAATTAAATCTTCCACTCTACTTAAAGGAAGCACTCTGGGTCAACCATATTTGGTGCAAACCTGAAGTAATGATTTTGATTTCAGATTTGGTTGGGGAAAAAAGGGCTGTGAAATCGAAAAGCAGTGAAAAACATCATTATGCTTCTTTGCTCCATTTGTACTACCGTGTGTGTCTGGAAGATACCAAATGTCCTACTTGGAAATTGAATAAAAACAGAAAATCAGTCGTAATTAGAAATGGGAAACCCGTATAATTTCAGGAATTCCCTGCTTTGTATCTTCTTGGTATGGGTGTAGAACATATTTTAGGTACAGTGAACAAGTTTCGCTTTTAATTGTGTGGGGTTTTTTGGCAAGAAATTTTTCTCCTAATTTGATGGTCTATTCCCTCCACGCCAACTCTTCTCTCAAGCTGGAGCTCTCTTTCGCCTGGACAACAAGTTACATCATCAAATTCACATATTTTGGAAACTCTGAGCTCTCTTTGGGCTTGAATGAAAATCTGTCATGTCTTCTCAGCTGTGTAAGTCTCAAGATGTAGAATTGGGAGTTTTGAACAGAGTGTGAGTCCAAAAATAATAAAAAAAACTTTTCTAAACTCTGGATTCTGGATCATACACGAGTTCCTGAAACATGAATTTCCCAAATGGATCTTTTAGAGCTGTATATTTTATCAGAAATGTTTCTGAGTCAGAAACCATTCTTTTGGTCTTGTTTTTCTGGATAAGCAGCTACTACGACTGAGCAAAGGCTGCAGTTGCCTTTAATGCTTAACAATTTGAGATGAACTTCTGATTATAAATAAGACCGTTAGAAGCGGATGTGTTTTGTCTGCACTTGTGCTTCGTGTTAACACTTTGACGTGTGTCAGACTCTGAACTGATATCCGTTTTGAACTTAAAAGAGGAGACAAAATGCACACTTCTTTGTCTTTAATTTTCTGCCGCCGTTGTCACTTTATTTTTTAACAAGCCATGCTGTCACTTCATTAATTACACCAAGAGGATAACTGGAAAAATAAATCAAAGAAAGAAAGAAAACTCTTCCTTAAACTTGACCCGTTTTTTTCCCATCCATTGATCAGTTTTGCTGCTGTGTACTTCAAGTGCTTGGTTTGACTCACTGGAATCGTTCAGCTGCTGTACATAAGTTTAAGTAGAGATCCTGCGTTCCAGTTGTTGTTTGCACCTAACTGCAAGACACAAACATTCCTGCTTGTTTTTAATATAGCAAAGAAAAACTGACTTCCTTCCTTTCCCATCTTCCGACAAGCATCCAAACAGAGTCAAGTCATATTTACTTTTTCTCCATCTGGTATATACGATCTTCTGATGAGCACTCGAATACAGCAAGACTCACAGATTTGTTCAATATGGTACTGAAAATTTTCGCCTGAAATTCGGTTACTCAGGTTCTGCACTCATTTAAGGCTCTTAGCCCAAAACCAGTCGAGTGTCATCTGTTCATCTGTTGCCCTTTTGTGACTCATGAGTCACTACTGTAAGGAAAAAATCCGTAGCAAAGCTCAAACAGTTTCAAATGAGTTTTGTTTAATAGGCCCACTGAAAAGGTCACACAACCACAGGATAATCATGAGATTAATTCAAATTAGAAATGGGGACATATTAAGACAACACCAACCATGTAACATATTCGTGGTTGGATATTCTAGAATAGGAGAGTACAAAATTCATAAGGTTTTGTAACTCAAGGGCTCACCACAACTAATAACGAAGCCACTTCCAGAGGTCACTCTGGAAAATCATGGCTGGAATCAAAGTAAACAAATGAAATCAGTTCCCAAATTTCCATTAGCATTAAAAATGTAAAAACATCCAACTCTTGTTTTCAGCGCGTTCAAACTGAGCAGCTGTCAGTAATTTTGTTTGAACCCAACTGCGAGGTCAAACTTTGCAACTGTGGTCCGACGACTGATGCCCCTTTTTCACCAAAGCAGTTCCAGGGCTGGTTCGGGGCCAGTGCTTAGTTTGGAACCGGGTTTTCTGTTTCCACTGACAAAGAACTGGCTCTGGGGCCAGAAAAACCGGTTCCAGGCTAGCACCAACTCTCTGCTGGGCCAGAGGAAAGAACTGCTTACATCAGCGGGGGGGGGCGGAGTTGTTAAGACCAACAACAATAACAAGACCGCGAAAGATCGCCATTTTTAAGCGACAAGAAGCAGCAGCTGTACAAATGCGAAGCCATCTATTATTATTATTATTGTTGTTGTTGTTGCTGCTGCTGCTTCTTCCTTGTTTTTGCTTCGATATTCGCGCCAAGGTTTATGCAAACGTAGCGACGTAACTGACGTATACAGCGAGGTAACTGACGTATACAACGACGTAACTGACGTATACAGCGACCTAATGACGTGGCTTCCGTTAGCACCGCGAGCTATGGAAAAGCAAACTGGTTCTCAGCTGGTTCGCAAGTTGAACGAGTTGTGAACCAGCACCAGCACTGGCCCCGAACCAGCCCTGGAACTGATTTGGTGGAAAAGAGGTATGAGTGGAATCTACTGGATGACTTTATGAACTTTAGATTAGTTACGAGCAACAAGATTAAAAAGTCTTGAATCCTCTTCCTCAAATCCTGAGTAGCATGATCTCTTCATCTGCTGCGAACGTGAAGTCATGAGTCGACAACTCTTATTAGTACTTTGCAAGGAAACAACCAAATGGAAAAACTCCACCAATTCCCATGGCAACCGTGACCGTACGTCCGTCATGTTCTGATCTGAAACCTGGCTTCCTTTGTCTGACATGACGAAAGTTTTTTTTTTTAACTCCAATAACAGTCTGCTTTATGGAAAGCTTTGAAACTTCAGAGTGATCCAGAAATATATGAGGAAGAAAAATGTCCCTTTAGAAAAGATTCAAACAGCTGGCCTCATGTTGCAGCAGCTTTGTTGCGCTGTGGCCATCCAATCATTCCTAATTTGAGCCAAAGAATAACAAAATGACAGGGTGTATAATTTAGGGACAGAAACCAGATCACAGTGCTTCAGGAGTGTCTGAAGAGCAAACAGCACCTCTGGGCTCGAAGATTAGTGAGCCTGTCTGATTCATTTGCATTTGGCACAAACATTAAAAGAGTGTGGTGTGCACTTAAAATGTGCACTTGGAGTGCTTTCACATATGCGTTAACGTTTAGTCTGTTTGAATTGAACCCTAGTGTGTTTGTTCCCTTGATGTAATTTGTTTAGGCAGGTGAGAACACAGCACGGTTGCCGACCAAAACAGCTGTCTGAAACACCTTGGGTTGGAGCATTTTTTAATTTTATTTTTTCAGTAAAACCACAAAAGAAAGTATATTCGTAACTAAATTGCACCTTGTTCTTGTGCTTTGGCTAGTATCACAGCAGAAGGAGGGAAATTATTAAGATCGTATTGTCCTGTCCCATGTTGCCTAAGGAGATCCCCTTAGCCCCTTTGATAAGTACACTTAATAGGACAACATTTCCTTTCCTTTGGTCTTTTATCAGTATCTGGAGCTTCCTTTGAGGTCAGAGCTTTTGCTCCCTCCTTTTTAGAAGGACACTGAGCTCATTCAGTTCAATTTTATTTGTAGAGCACGTTCAACAGTCAACTATGTCAAAAAGCAACTTTAAAGAAATCTGGATTTGGATTGAGATTGTGAATGAGCAAGACAAAGGAGACTGTGTTGAAGAAAATGCTCAGAGACAGCAAGAAACCTTGAGAGGAACCAGACTCAAAAGAGAACCCATCCTCTTCTGGGTGACAGCAGATAGTGAGATGAAAATCACCATACATGTCAACCTATACGGATTGTCCGGAAATTATACGGATTTTAGCTCATTTCAAGGGCGTACGGGCGTATAAACAAAGTCTTATGGATTTTCAGAATTTTCTGACCTCAATTTATTTTGTGTATCTTACTTGAACATCATCAGCTGATCGTCGCAAAAACATACAAAAGCTCGATTTATAGACAAAGAACAGCATGTATGCAGGGGCAGATAACCCAGACTATGTGAAACCGGATGTTTATTCCTCAAGCCTCGTGCAGTATCGCGACTGCGAGACTTCGCTCGTTCCGGTCATGCTACGATCTGCATTTAAACGCGCCAAACGGTCATTGTTTGAACGATTTTCTCATTGTGCAGAGCGACATTATTTACACCTGAGAGATTTTGAATAGCATCTGCTGAGTGAAAGAATGGGAACACCGAGAAAGAAAATGAGATATGGCGGGCGGTATCTTCCTGAATGGAAGGAGACATTTAATGGTGTCATTGTTCAGGCGAAAAATGAGGAGTACGCGCACTGCACAGTTTGTGTACGAGATATAAAAGTTGCGGCGTCTGGAGTTTACGACGTGAGGTCCAAACTACATCAGCGAAATTTGCACCAGAAACAGAATCAGCCGCAAATGACGATGTTTGCAAAGCCTAAGACCGATGATCAACCAACAAGTGCAATAAGAGCAGAAGTTACGATCTGTAATTTTATTGCTCAGCACAATTTGCCGCTAGCCGTCGCGGACCACCTGACAGAATTGTTGCAGCGGATTTGCACGGACAGTACGATTGCGAAACCTATCAGCTGTAGGCGCACCAAAACAACGCAAATAATCAAAAAGAACTTGGCCCCCGAAGCTACACTACCGATCATCCAGCACTGCCGGACGTCGCCATTTTACTTGATGATTGACGAATCCAATGACAAAAAGACGGACAAGCGACTGGTTGTTTTGGTGCAGATCTTCGACATAAACAGAGGGGCGAAGTCAAGAATCATAGACATGCCCGTGTGCAGTCTCTTCCATTCTGATTCAACCCGCAGTGTGAGCACTGCTATCATTTGGCAATAAAAGGAGGCACAGATTTATGCAATACTCACGGGGCGGCTACACACACAGTAATCAAAATGTAAATGAAATGCGAGATTTAAAAGAACACCAGTTTGTTGTTTTCTCAAGGCATAAACTGTTGCTATTGTTATAGCGAGGGCTTGGCTCTAGTTTTCTGCACAACTGGAGATTTCACTGATGTAAGCAGAACATAATTTCCTTTAATTCAGGGGTGGGCAATTATTTTTTCCATGGGGCCACATGAGAAACAGAAAATTTTGTGGAGGGCCGGACCAAAAGGCTGAACTAAATTCTGCATAATATTAATTGTATTTCTTTATATAAAGCAGTAAATAACATAGCTTGTAAAAACAGCTAAGACTGGTAAGAGTCTGGAAAAAACGAGGTTGCCTTACAAAAAATGTCATTTATTCAATCAAATTTCCCAAAACAATGGTTAACAAAATGTGAACGTTTGTACCATTTTTTTTCAGTCACATTCACCCCAAAACACAATAAAGACATCACAATATTGTCTTTCGACTCCAAATATCAAGCAAGATACATCATATTATAATAATGATGCCCACATTTGTAGTCTAATCACCTCATTTGGGGTTTTTCAGTTTATTTGTTCAGTGAGAGAAATCTAGTCTCTGTTGGTCTTTAACGAGTGCATCAGAGTCAGGTTGAATGTCTGAGGTGGAGATGCGAAGCACAGCTGACAGAGTCGATTCGGTGTAGGAATCAGATCTTTTTTTTATTGAATTCAAACATAAACAGAATTATTTTATATTACAACATAAAATAACATCTCCTCTGAAAATATAATCTAAAAAGAAAACTTATCAAATACATACATATATATATATATATATATATATATATATATATATATATATATATATATATATACAATATATGTAAAATGGAAAAAAAACAAACAAAAAAACAAGGGGTTTATGAAAGGTTAACTTGTGCTATGAATGTGTACAGTATATTTGCATGAGGATTGTTTATATATTTCAGACATTTTTGTAACAAGGACAGTTCATTCTTAAGAGCAGGCCATGAAGGGGGGGATTTGGCATATCGACACTTGTATATGTAATATTTTGTAAAAATAATGAGATTATTCACCAAAAAGTAGGAATCAGATCTACAGATCGGCTCGGGCTCCGGCGCCTGCTGGTGACGTCACACTATGTGATTGGCTGGACCGTTTGAAGGATGACGTGCAAGTTTGTGGTTGGTCTGGACAAATTACGGAAGTAGTTATCGCGGGATTAGGTTTCGTGGGATTTCATGTCATGTTCATGTCGCGCGCATTGCGTTTTTGTTGAACACAACTTCAAAATAAAAGCAATGCACATTCAGTCCATGCATGAGGTAAAATTAGAAAATACGTTTATTTTGTAATTTCTAATTAACCTTACGCGGGCCGGTCAGAATGAACCAAAGGGCCGGATGCGGCCCGCGGGACGGAAAATGCCCAGGTCTGCTTTAATTGCTCATTTGAGGATCTTCATCGTATAATCTAACATGCACAGCCCCCATTATCTCATGTCATGTTCCCGACTTTGGAAAAGATTTTATTTAGATCATCACATTACGACAAGTAACGAGACTGTCAATGATGGCGTAGCTCACTCTTGTCCTGTCTAGTCCAGAAGGAACGATCTGAAGTGGGACACCTTGCACAATAAATGTTGCAAGCTATATACACAAGCTATCTATTAGAAGCGATTTCTATTACTTGTATATTATCCACCCTAGGAATACCGACCTATTCGCCAGAAAGAATCCAAAACAACGAGGAATTGACCGAGAAGAAGCGATTTTTGTTGAACTGCTCATTAAGGCTTAATTTGTCCATAAGTTCATTAAAAACTGTAATTCAGCAAATCTGGGTAGAAGTTATATGCATCCTAGGTACCCCTACCTTCCTGCCAAGAAGAATAAAAGTCGGTGAAGACTTGAGAGAGAAGAAGCAATTTGTGTGGAAACTGCTCGCTAGGGCTTCATTACTCCATATCTTCATTATTAATTGGAATTATGCAAATTTGGATAGAAGCACCCCAGGCAGACCCACCTTCCTGCCAAAAAGAATAAAAATCAGTGAAGAACTGAGAGAGAAGAAGTGTTTTTTGTGAAATGTGGACGACGCCGAACAGACGATGGACAACACATGATAGCATAGCTCATCATCCGTATGAGCTAATAACCTTAAAAGACAGCTGAACTCACAATGTTGGAAACTGTTCTCATCCCAGGAAGGAGTCTTTATGATCACAGCAGCAGTTCTTTGGAGCAAATCTACAGCATCCAGATGAGACCATCCCTTGAAGCATGTGTTCAATGACTTTTGCCTTCAAGGTATCCATGTAGGACCATCCACAACAGCACAAGTCAGCCAACAAGATTAAAATCCTTCAAGATTTGTCATGCACTGGAGGGAAAACTGCTCCAATTTCAGCTTTGTGTGTGACGCAGACCCATTTGTTCATTTGACAAATGACGTGTTGATTCAGGCAGAAACCAACATTTCTTGTGGAAACGTAAAATGTACCCTGTATCAGTCTGTGTGTCTTTAGTGGCTGTTGAAAAGCTTGGGCAGATGGATGGGTGCAGGAAACCGCAGACGCAAAAGAGATGTAAGGCAGCATTTGGTATACAAACTACAAAGGAAGAGTGTGGTCTTGTGAAAGAGACGAAAATAAAGTCTGAACCCCGAGTCTGATTCAGGAGAGATTCTGCTGCCGTTGGCTGGAAATCTGGGGACTGGATGACAGAAGGAGCATCTCAATAGAAACAGGCAATTTCATTATAAAAATCAGACACTCTACCCGTCATATAACTACGAGATTCATTGTACTGCACATATAAAAAGAAACCACTTCCTAATGGTGGGTCATTTTATCAGAAGGCAGCTGTGTAGCAGATTTTTTTTTCTGTCATTAAAGCATCATTACTTGATTGTGGAATTTTATTCAAGCTTAAGTGGCTGATAATTAACTTTTTTTAATGTTTCCTTTTCAAGCGTAGTTGACAAAATACATGATCTTGTGGTTATGCTCTTAGAAAAGAAGGGTTATCTGTACAAATAACCCTTCATTCCCAGGCTGTCTGAACAGCTCACTCATTGGCCATCTTCAAATGACTGTCTGTCTGAATGAAGACCGAAGACTCTTCATCAAGGACTTCAATAGTTTAAAAAAAAAATTGAATTGTGTCATGTTAGAAAAAAAAAAAGATTCCTCAAAAAAGTTTTTCGATGATTACCAGATCAACTTTTTATGAATGGGGAAATCCACTGATGTAGCATTTTGTATGGAATCTTTAAGGGTTCCCAAACTAAAACCATCTAAAAAAGGTTTTACTTGTACCCTTTTGTTGTGGAGTTTGAGATTAGTCAACAAACAAGATCTTGGTTATAATCTTAGAAAAAAAGCATTCCTCAAGCATTCTTATGATGGTAACCAGTTCTATTCAGAACCCTTTCTGGACCTTCTGATATAGAGTTCTGCATGGAATCTTCAAGGGTTCCTCTTGAACAAACCAAAGGTTCCTCACAAAGTTATTTGACCCCTTTGTTGTACATTTCTTGATTAGTTGACTAACTACATGTAATAGTTATGCTTTTAAGATATTTAAAAAAAAAAAAGGTTTCTCAAGGGTTCTCCATAAAGTCCTTCAGGTTTCCCTTTGAGTAACAAACCATTCAGTCATCACTTTGCTACAATAGGCCGCTCTATGTCAGTTAACCCCAATCGTGGGTCAACCCTGACACAAGGTAGGAGTAGCAGTTCCTTCTGCTTTAATTCTATATCTCCAATTGACGTCCAGCGGGTCATTGATAGCATAAGATCTGGATGTAGTGCTGGCCCAGATGACCTGGATATAAGGTTCTTTAAAATGGCCTCTCATGTTTTGTCATTCCCTTTAGCTGATTTATTTAATTTATCCTTAACATGTGAAATACCTTCCTCATGGAAAAGCATTAGAGTAATCCCTCTTCATAAGGGCGGTACCACTTCTGACATGAATAATTACAGACCAATTTCAATAATTAATAGTATATCAAAAATATTTGAAAAGCTAATATTCGATCAGCTATCCACATATCTCACAGACCACAACATACTATCGCAACATCAATCAGGCTTCCTGGCTACTCAACCACCACTGCTCTCCTAAAATTATCTAATGATATAATGTCAGCGGCAGACAGCAACATGACTACCGGGGCCATATTTATTGACTTTTCTAAGGTGTTTGACATGGTCGACCACTACCTTTTATTAGATAAGTTATATGCTATTGGCCTCTCCAACAAGTCTTTATTATTTTTTAATTCATTTTTTCATAATAGAACTCAGTGTGTTTCCTTTTAGGGTAGTGAATCCAAATTTAAATTAATTGACAAGGGTGTTCCTCAAGGTTCATCGTTGGGTCCGCTTTTGTTTTCAATTTTTATTAATGATCTGCCTCAAATATGCTCTGATAGTCAAATTCATTTATATGCCGATGACACTGTATTGTACTCTTCCGGTGCCAGTATTTCTCAAATTCAGCATTCTCTCCAATCAGACTTCAACAAAGTGCAACAGTGGTTTCTTTCAAATAAACTTCTCCTGAATAAGGAAAAATCGTACAGTATGCTTTTTTGTACTCGACCTGGCTCTCTGTCATTGACTAATTGGTCAATCACTCTTCTTGATGGAACACTACTTGAAAGAGTGGAGGAGTTTAAATGGGTGTCTGGCTTGACTCTCAGCTATCCTTCAAACCCCATATTAATGCAATCTCCAAAAAAATAACCGGTTGTTTAAAATCTCTTTATCGTTCAGTAGACTGCTTTTCACAAGAAGTCCGGAAAAGAATTGTAACCCAGTTAATTCTTCCAATATTTGATTATGCGGATGTTGTCTATGGCAACACCTTTGAAACACATCTTCGCCCTCTCAATGTACTATATAACAGTCTTTGTAGATTTGTACTTAGATGTCCGTATAGGACACATCACTGTGTGATGTATGAAACTTTGGACTGGCCAGCTGCAGCTCCATTGGTCAACCCTAATTTTCAAATGTATTCACTTAAAGGCTCCTCCTTACTTGAAACAGTTATTAACTCCTCTAAGCTCTCATTACAGTTTACGGCACATTGACCATTTGTTTCTAGTTACACCTAGAATTCGCAAAGAAATTGGTCGTCGTGCATTTAAGGCTGCATCCACACGACAACGGCAACGAGATGTTATTTAAAAATATATCGCGTCCAAATGGGCAACGATCAGTAAAATATCAGGTCCATATGGCAACGCAACGCTTGCTGAAAA
Source organism: Neoarius graeffei (assembly GCF_027579695.1). Taxonomy (NCBI): domain Eukaryota; kingdom Metazoa; phylum Chordata; class Actinopteri; order Siluriformes; family Ariidae; genus Neoarius; species Neoarius graeffei. Next base: position 50,190,268 of record NC_083594.1, on the reverse strand, counting down.
TGAAGCAATACACATGCCACACCTCTAGGGGCGCTGTAAGACGGTCCCTTTGAAGACACCAGAACAATAGAAGAAATAAGGACGCATGCGCATAAACTATTATGCGCGAGACTTCATATTAGCCACAAAGTCAGGAAAATCTGTTTGTAAAATTACATTATAATGACCAAATTCAATGAAAAGTATTTTTCCAGTCTCACCTGTGAAAGGTAATCCCATGTGATCTCGTTTGGACGGTAAACCTGTTGGTACAGTTAAACGCAGCTAATCTTTATTCTCTGCTTTGACCTATCCAATATGGCGGCAAGGATGACGTATGATTCTACGCGGAAGGCGGCGTCTTTAATGGTCCGGAATAAATTGAATGCTACACGTTGATGGATTAATTTGTTGTTTCTCACCTGTGAAAGGTAATCCCATGTGATCTTGTTTGGACGGTAAACCTGTTGGTACAGTTAAACACAGCACATGAATCTTTATTCTCCGCTTTGACCTATCCAATATGGCGGCAAGGATGACGTATGATTCTACACGGAAGGCGGCGTCTTTAATGGTCCGGAATAAATTGAATGCTACACGTTGATGGATTAATTTGCTCTTCTTCTACGCCCTTTTTGAGGAATGTATTGTAGGACTTAAACCATCATCTGAAGAGGTGAGATCACTCCTTTTTTTCCCTATTTTTGCTGGCGGGATTGACTCTGCCCTAAGGGCAGAGTCTCTCTCTCACTTTGCACCATTACACAATAAATATTCACAGTGAAAATATTTTGTAAGCGCGTTTCATGAACCAAGTTATAGGATTTGTTGACAACTCGCATCGAGTTCGTTACACTTCTACCCGGCGTGAAGCACTCATAGTCATGTGGTTGTGATGTCATCGTAAACAAATCCATTCTACTCATCCAGACGACTTCACAATGGCAACATTGCCAGATCTTTCCACTCTGGAACCCGTTCTCAAAAAGATTGCGTTTTGGGCACCCAAAACACCGGTGCCGTGTGGACGCCAGGCCTAAACGATAAGCAATTGTATCGGAGTCACCTGAATCCGTTGCCGTGTGGACAGGGCCTGAGTTTAAAGCACCATCAGACTGGAACAGTCTTCCTTCAACACTCAGGTCCATTTCTTCCTTTCATATTTTCAGATCATCTCTAATCACTCATTTTCAAACATCCTGCTCCTGTTTCTGAATGTTTTTTGCTTGTTTGTTTTTGTTTTTCCTCTCTTTCTTGGATTAGTTGTGCTGATACTGTATGATACCGTATATAAATGACATTATTGTAGTATGCTGGGTGGGGGTAGTGGGGTAGTTTGGAGAGCAACGTTGGTAAGTGTGTGAGTGTGTTTATGTGTATATGTCTATTGTGTATATGTTTAGTGTGTGTATTCAAGTCCTGTTTTTCTTTTTTTGTATTGTCATTAGGACCCCCTTGAAAATGAGATGCCACATCTCAAGGGGTTATCCTCAAAATAAATAAATAAAAATAAATAAAATAAAACCAAAGCTTCTCCAAGAAGCTTTTTTTACGTTATTTATGCTATGTTATTTTTAGACCCTAAAATAACATAGAACCTGAAATTTTCCCCTAGAGGGACAAATCCAAGCACATAATTATCGAGTCCAAACCTGATGTCTCAGGATATCAGATACTTTCATTTGAGTAAAGTAACATTTTTGAGTAAAGTAACAAGCCTTGTTTCCCAGTGCAAGTGGACTTTCCCAGTGAATTGAAACTGATGGCAGCATAAAGGCCAGAAACTTTGGCATCATTGTAATATCTCACCGTCACTCACTGCTCTGTTTCTCAAACCACTGAGAAAAGAAAAATCAACTCGTTAAAAATGTTCAGCAAAAATAATCTTGGCTCTCTCAATCTTTCAAAGCCATTAACGTGAATGAATTGTGGTGTTGAGCTATTGTATTATCATTTAGAAATAAATGATGACCAAGGCATGGCCAAGACTTTGAGGTTTTTGAGACCAAGTCAAGGCCAAGACCAGACCAGTGAGTGTGAGGAGGGACAGGGAGAAGTGACCAGGGGCGCAGATAGGATTTTTGAACTGGGGGGGACTGAGCTGTCAGCAAATGATTCCATTTTGTGTGTAATATATATACACACACTAAGTTTGGGGGCACTTTGAAATGTTCTTATTTTTGAAAGAAAAGCACTGTTCTTATCAATGAAGATCACTAATCAGAAATCCACTCTATACATTGCTAATGTGGTAAATGACTATTCTAGCTGCAAATGTCTGGTTTTTGGTGCAATATCTCCATAGGTGTATAGAGGCCCATTTCCAGCAACTCTCACTCCAGTGTTCTAATGGTACAATGTGTTTGCTCATTGCCTCAGAAGGCTAATGGATGATTAGAAAACCCTTGTACAATCATGTTAGCACAGCTGAAAACAGTTTAGCTCTTTAGAGACGCTATAAAACTGACCTTCCTTTGAGCAGATTGAGTTTCTGGAGCATCACATTTGTGGGGTCGATTAAATGCTCAAAATGGCCAGAAAAATGTCTTGACTATATTTTCTATTCATTTTACAACTTATGGTGGTAAATAAAATTGTGACTTTTCATGGAAAACACAAAATTGTCTGGGTGACCCCAAACTTTTGAACGGTAGTGTGTATACATGTTATTTCACCTCCCTCACTGCCATCACCAGGAACTACCTGCAGGCCAGGACAATGATAACATTTTAACATAGCCTATGGAAATCCAAAGTTTACACATTACCATCACGCACAGAAATTGCAAAACTGCAAAACTAGTTTTAAAACCGCTAAGTTCCAACTGTTAAACATAGCGAGAGGCTGGGCTACGTGTGTGTGTGTAAAGTGTAAACCAGTGCATCCTGACTTTCTAACTATGCCTGTGTGTTGCGTGAGCAGCAGTCAGTCAACAACTCTTCGCAAAGTTTCCTTATGAAACAATATGCTCGCTGAAATTATGGCAGGGAACGCCAGATTAAACATTAAAACTGCCTTCTGAGCACTGTATCTACAGGCTACCACCGAAAGAAGGAGGCTACCAGAAAGGCATCTCTACTCCGTACGATTTTACTTTCACTACGACATTACTTTGAACAGACTATCAAAAAATTGCAAGGTGATATGATAAAGTAAGGCACAGTTTACTAAGGCAGCTGGGCCATAGAAGGTTCACGCTGCACGCTGCATGCTGCACGCTACACGCTACACGTTCACGTGAAGAACCGGACCCTGGGCCATTAAACTTCATGCTTGGATGTTCACGTGTTGCGTCTGTTCTACTTTGACCGAGTAACCAACAATATGGACTCTTCGGATGACGACGATTGCCTCATTCTGCTTTTACTGAGACAGAGGAAGAGAAAAAGGAACAGAATTTGGAGCCGAGAACACTTCCTTCTGAGAGAAACCCGTGGTGAATTTCACCGAACATTCTATAATCTGCTTGACAATCCCGATGAAGAACTATTTTTCAATTATACCATTCAATTATATTTTTTCTGAAGTTTTCCCCTGAAAGCATAGAGTTATCTCCCTAGACCCGTTCTGATTGGCTGGCGCGGCGGTGACCGCATGCATTGACTGGAATTTCCATCTTCACGCCTAGAAAAAAGTGTGCATGTTCATTTCACGCTTCACGCGTGAAGTGTGCAGCGTGCAGCGTGCAACGTGAACGCCATTCTATGGCCCAGAGCAAGTCATGCTACGTTTGTCCACTTTTCTTTACACGCATGTAGCGTGTAGTGTGCAGCATGCAGCGTGCAGCGTGAACCTTCTATGGCCCAGCTGCCTTACAGTCGTTGTTTTTTGAAAAAACGATGCAATCGTTTTCTGCCTTTTGGCACCCTTCATCATGCCGTGTTGGGGTCCTGAACTAGCAGGAGCTGTCCCCGATATACCTGTCAAACTTGTTGTGGGTAACCATAGCAACCAAGCTCGAGCTCGCAACCTGTGCAGTCTGTGCAGTTGCAACTATGTATGTATTTCGAGGACCACAATGGAAATAAGTATTTTTACTTTTTGTGTTATCCTCCACAATATTTATATTTATATGTTCACATGTTATGTATATGTTTCTATTGTGAAATAAATCAATTAAAAAAAATGTACTGCTGTGCACCTCAATAAACCGAATGGTAATTAGTCTTTTGATTTTTCCGTGAGGTTTGCCTTATGCAAAGAAAGACAGCATAGACGTTTTTTCCTCCCTATAAGTGGGGGGGACCGAACAAGGTGAATTTAAATCTGGGTGGGACGAATCCCCCTGTCCCCCCCTCTATTTGCGCCCGTGGTCAAGTGACCACCATTAACAGTAAGAAAAATTTCCAATTCGCAAAGAGATCACATTATAGGTTGCATTTGAACCAGGAAGTTTTACATCCAATCACAGTAACGATGTTAACAAATAAATCAGACAATGCACAGGCTATTTAGTGATATCCCTACAGTTGTGGTCTTGACAGGTCTTAAAATAAAATTTCTCAAGTCCTCGTTGTCCGAGAAAGAGAAAAGACTGAGTAAAAATGTGGTCGATTCTGAGAAGAAACCGAGACCTTCAAAAGGTGGTCTTGAGACCAAGACCAATCTCAAGTCCTACAACACTAAGTGAATGTTTCAAAAGCACAGTACAAACTATAGAGATCACTGGTGGTCCTAAACTGGTGTTTTGTGATTCTAGTTCTCCTAGATGTCTGAGATCTAATTTGGGTGTTAACACCATTAGCTTATGACCCACATATGAAAAACAACTCCATGTGTAGTACACGAACTGCATAACTTCAGCTTTTATTGCTCCTGCTTTGGGACTGCTGATGCTCCACAAATACTCTTTGCTACGTGGCCTTCCCCTAAACCTCTGGCCACAGACTTTCACACTAAGCTGACCTCTGACCCTGACTGACCCTGCTGCTTCTGAAATCTAGAATTCACATAGACATCCTCGAAATAGCTCACACACTTGCCCGTAAATGCACTTTCCGATAAATGTTTCCCCAGAAAGACAAGTAGGCAAACCCCTCAGGATTCTAGCGTCAACATTATATTTTCTACATATAGGCCATTTTTCATCCAACATACTTGGTCATTAACTTTGGTTTACGGTTTTTTTTTTTTTTTGGGGGGGGGGTGTCAATGTAGCACCCTGGAGACCTGGTTGTTCTTCAGTGAGAACTCTTAAAGGTTCTGCATGGAACCATCCAACAGAGATTTCCTTTTTCAGACATTTCAAGGTCCCCTTTTTTGCAGACATGTACAACATTGTTTCTTCAGCATTACCTTCTCCCAAATAGCAAAATAACAAAAGGAACTAAATAAATACACTTTTGTCCAAACCTCTAGCTGAACAGTAGGGAATTGCGGGTAGACGGCAACAGGGGTTTTGATGTTTCTACCATTGTTCTATTCGGCAACAGAAATGTTTGCAGCAGACATTCTGTGGCTATAATGTCAATGCCTTAGGGAGGTACAGAGAGAAAGAAAGCCACCAGACTGAATTTCTTCATTCTCACAGCTGTCGTTTCAGCATCAATTCACTGTAGTCCTTTCCTCTGCCAGCTGGACAGAGCAAGAAATCACATTTCTGTTCTTGCTTCATCAGCACAAAAACAGAGGCTTAGAAAATGCAGTTTATTGAGCGTACAACATACAATCATAGAAAATATGAAATGGATTAGTATTGAGTTGTACAAGTGGCCCAAATTTGTGTTTCATAAGGCAAGCATTGGTGGATCCTAAGCCTATCCCAGTAACAATGGTCATGAGAAAGGAAAACACCCTGAATGGTATACCAGTCCATCACAGGGCAACCTTCATTGACACTTTCCCATTGACTGGCAATTTAGAGTAGTCAATCCACCTACTGGCAAATATTTAGGAGATGGGAAGAAACTGGAGAACCCAAAGGACACCCCTGCTGACACAGAGGAACAAGCAAAAATCGCTGTAAAATCAGGTAGTAAACCATGTTCAGCATCAAACCGATGACCCTGGAGCTGTGAGGCATGACCGTGCCACCCAGGAATATATTACTGACAAGTTCACTCCAGAGAGTCGACTCCATTGTTACTTTATACCTGAAAAGCAACGAAACCAAAAATGACCATTTTTGGATTCCACTCATGTACCAAGGTTGATGCACAAATATTTACAAATTCATTAAACAAATAAAAGCCATCATTTCTGCATGAAGTTAATACTGTTTTTCCCCACTATAAGGCTCTGTGATATAAAATAAAGCATGTCGGGATGATGTTCATAATTGAAATATTGTGCAAAGTCCACAGCTGAATTTTTGAGCTATAGTTTAGCAGCTTGGCCAAGACTCTCTGATCCCTCTGGAGTCATATGATAGTCACTACGGGGTTAGACGGAGGAAGATGGGATGGATTTTTTTATGATTCTTTTCTGGCTCACTGCATCTCTTGCTCCATTTCACTGTTTCTTTCATTGGCTCCCTCTCATCCTCTCCAACATAGAATTTTCAGTTTTAAGAATTCCCTCCCAAGAGATCAAGCTAATATTGGATCTAAGTGTTTCTCGTGTTGTTTGGAGATTACAAGTTTTGCCCAATGTGGCATGCCATCTGTCATCGGGAGTCTGGGAAAGCAAAACTCGCCCTGCTCTCTGGGTGGGAAGAATGGTTTTACTCTTTTCCTTGTTGAATAAGAAACACGAGCCAATAACAGGAGTATGTGACTCCATTTGTGGGTGGGAATTGGCAATGGTGAAAATTTGACAGGAAATTTTTGGAACGCTCTTTATCCAACCTTTTTCGTTCAGCTCTGTTCACCAAGGCTGGCCAGACGGGGAGCATTAAGCTCCTGGTGGCATAGCCACCCACTTATGTAAGTATACATGGTCTCAATCCACTAAGGGGATTCAAAAGAGCAAGAAAGATGTTTACAAGAACCACCTTCTATGAAAACTGACCAGGGTCCAGCAGGCTTGTAGTACTTGAGTGCAGGGCTTGGACTCGAGTCCGACTCGTGCCCTAATTTCAAGGACTCATGACTCGACTTGGACTTGAGCACTGACGACTCGGACTTGTGCATTAACTGCATTAGGACTCGTAAATTGGAGACGAGGACTCTGATTTTTTCTTTATTTTTTGTAACATGCCATAATAATTTGGCATAAGGTATTTATATCTGCATTAATTTTGTATTAATTTCGTGCAAGAGTGTCACACCTGCGTGCCTTTCCTCATGCATCAGATAGACTCTCGGGTGTGCTCTGGACAGCACGTACGCCAAGTGGACTCTTGCGCACGCCATAAACGACTCGCACCTGCACAGGATTAAGGTGCAATCAGCGCACCTTTATAAAAACTGTGAAAATACACTTTGCAAAGTACTGAGTTGCGTTGCTGACACACTACTGAGCCTTATTTCCTTGTTTGGTTTCCTGTTCTCCGATTTCCTGGTTCTTGTCTTTGATTCTGCTGAGTCTACGATGGCCTGTTTTTGCCTCGCCCGACCTGTTGCCTGTTTCACTGTTTTACGATTTTGCCTGCCGTTCTGGATTGTTTACTTGTCTTCACTTGTATTAATAAACACACCTTCTGCACTTACATCCATCTCCCAACCATCTCTGACAGAATACTTCACACTCCATGACAAAAAGAAGCACATTCACCTGTTCATACGTCATGTTCAGGAACAAACTAATGTTAATGGTGCTGAAACAGCCACTGTCAAATGGTGCGGTTGGAGTGTTGGACTCGACTCGGACTCGATTCAGATTAATAGTGGACCTGACTCAAATTTTTTTTAATGACTTGGATTTGAACACTGGGGACTCGAGACTGGACTAGGACTCGAGGTTTAGTGACTCGACTACAACACTGGGGTCCAGATTAAAAGAGGGGGTAGTTAGTATCAGTCGAATTTCTTGCAGGTTCACGATATAAAATGCAACTGCCCCTGCTCTTAATTCATGAGAATCGTTTTCATGAGACTCAACAAATCTCTTCCCTCATTCACCCTCTCAATTACCTTTCCATTTCTCTCCCAGCTCACTCTCTCTTCCTTTTAGGCTGCAATTTCTTGGGTCAGGCTCATCCACAGCCACAGAATGGGATTCTTGACCCAGAAGATTGAACTTGATATCGTGACTAGGGTCAGAACTTGAGCAGCAGCTGGAACAGGGCAGAAATTACTCATCCACCACGTCCTTTGCCAGTTGGACGAGGTGAGATTTGCATCACTGCTAGTGTTTGGTAGTGGAGCTGTCTTGCATCATGTACACTGCAGAAGAGACACATCTCAGAGTATCACGACAGCATCTGTAAGGCTAAAAAAACCCTTCCTGATGATCCGTAAGACTGCCAAGAATAAAAGAAGGATTAGTCTGTGGGGAACAAACAGAAACAAATAAAGGGTCTTCTACTGTAGTGCTGATGTGTTAAAGAATCTGTGTGGAATAAAATAAAAAGAGGTTATACTGTATTTCCATCATATCCCAGGTGTTCCCTAAGAAGGGTCTTTAAAGACTGCATTAAAGTGAAGTTATTAGGTGTCATGTGAAGGGTTTGGGAGAATGCAATGGTGGTGTTGGACAGGATTGATCTTTCCTCTACATGTCTGGTGCATAAAACCACAATACCCTTTGCTCTTGCTTTCGTTATCAACCAAGCATGATTTGATTCATTGGTTATCTTGTGATTTGACTTCTCTTACTAGTCTTTGTACTACTTTCCTTCAAGACCATCATCACGATTTCATCCTCATCAGAGATGTCTTCGTTCATTAAATTTCCTCAGCATATCACTCATACTCCCCCAACCAGTCTTTCATTTTAAACACATACTGTACCCTCTAAAACCTGGCTAAGTGCAGAGTGATTAGCTCTCGTCAGCCCGAGCCTAGCCCTAAAGTATACATAAATATTTTTGTCGGATTCGAAGAAGGACCGACAGCTTCCACGGAGGCAGACGTGCAATAAGAAACATCCTGTGAGAAGGCGGTGCACGGTTTGAGAAAGCAAGAATTTGAAGGTTATCATTTGAAACCTCACACTCATTTGCGAGTTAGGATGTCCTCACTCTAATCTTTGTGTATAAATCTTGACAGAACCCTGTTCGACTAAATTGTACCATTCCAGAGAGTGGAGGGTGGGGAGATTTGAGATGTGTCTGCCTTTGGAAAAGACCACAAACAGCTGGGTTGTGTAGTGTTCAGAGACACACTGTTGACCCAGAATCCATGATCAGTGGTTGAGTATAGAAGAAACATTGTGCTTCTTCACCAAGGCAATTTTAAGATGTTATATAGGGTTGGGGATCATTTGAAATTTCTTGATTCTGATTTTGCTTATCGAGTCCTGGTCTTATAAATTCCCTGTTTCAGTTCTAAAATGATTTAAAGAAAAAAGGTCAAAACATAACTTTTGACCATTTACTGCAGTCTCACACTGTTTTGACATTAGCCATGCATGCTAGCTCTTATTTCAACAAATGGACTGGCAGATAGCCACACACATCCTTGCAGAGATGTAGACTTTGTTTGCAATAACAAAAAGGGTTATCACAAAACAAATAAGCAGAACCTAATTTTTTTTTTCCAGGGACCCAGTACTTGGCATTTTGGATTCGGTTCCAATTTGGAATTAAGTTTCGGTTCCCAAACCTGTTTCTTAAAACCATCCCAGCATGAAAGTGGTAGAAAAAGTATAACGTTGAACCCAAAAGACAAAGTTGCATTTCTAAACCAGTGGTTTTCAGTCTTCATTCATTTATAAGATTTGGTCAGTTTTTCATCCCATCCAAGAAGGAGCCACACCTCATTCTACTCATTTCATCAATGTATCTTGCTTTGCAAATGATTATTAGATGTGGCTCCTCTTTGACTAACATGAATACCTGCAATCACATGAGCTCTTCATTGGGAAAAAATGGAAACCCCAATTCATTTACAGTGATTTATCCTGGTCAGGGTTCAAGCAGAGCCAAATCCCATCCCCAGGAAATACAATGCAGGAATATGCCAGTGGCACCAACTTGGCATCACCAATCCAGCCACAAGCATGTATGTTTTGGGGATGTGTGAGGAAACCCACACAGAGATGGTGAGAACATGTAAAACTCTGCACAGACCAGTAAACCGAACTCCAACTCGAACCGCAGACCTTGGAACTGGAGACAGATCCTGGAGGTGACAAAACTACTATGCATCGTAATGCATTGGGTATCATGCCTCATAATTCTTACCTCCTTTTTTTTGTTGTTGTTGCCTAAATTTTTTACTGAAGGGTGAAATTCTTGTTCAGACCAATTGGCCAATGCTGGTGCTTGTTCCAATTATTGTTTATAAGTTTGTGTTGGCCTGATTGCAATGAAATGGGTCAGAGATCGTTCTCAGACCGAGTTATCAAGTCAGCAGGAACAGGATTAGCCTCTATCATGCCAATCACACATGCACTGTTTCCCAAACCCAGACACACCCATTCACCCTTTACCCTTAGACAAAGGCAACACTGTCTTCCAAGGACAAGTACTTTCCTTGAAATGTCTTCCTACAAACTTTAGCCATCTGTTTTTAGGATTTGATCCTGGAAAAAGGACCTTTTAATTAGTCTGTGAATTTACCCTATTGAACAGACCACCCAAGACATTAATGGCCAAGATCTGGAGTTTTGAATGCATGTCCACTCTTGGGAGAAGCGTAGCCCCATAACTCTGATTTGAAATATCTCTTGAAAAGACACTCGTGTGTCCATAAAGTCTGGTGTGGGTTGAAGTAAAATGTGTCTCAATGAAGTTATACTGCCAATCCATTGAGCATTAAATCAAGTCAAGCCATCAACAAACACAATTATGTCCTTTCCTCAGTGTTAACTACAACCAGCCCTTCTCTGACGCACAGTCCCATTTCAAAAATCGTGATTACATGATGAGGGTTTGGTCTTTGAGAATTCGCAGGGTGACTCCAAGGAACGCTTTAGGGCATCAGCGCTTTAAAAGCTTGGCAAATTGCCCCTCTGTGCTTTGAAAATATGGGCCAACTTGCAGAGTTCAAGCTTACTGCTCCTTATCTACCGTCATCAGACTTGAGGGGAAGTAAAGTTTACACAGACGTGAGGTCACTCGGGATACATGATCAAAACCAGAGTCAAGCCTCTAAGAGTCACCAACCACTCCTCACTTTGGGATTGCAGATACAATGCCAATCAACATTCTGAGGTACAATGTGGAATAAATGGGGCTCATGTGGCACAGCAAGCACCATCCAAGTAGACATATCAGGTGAAAATTCAAATTCAGTCCAAACTGCTTGAACATGCTCTTATTGAATTCAGGACTGAATGCAGAACAACATACTTTTTACAGAATTAAAATGCTTATCTGTTCTTGAGATATTACAAATCAAAGATTGAAAAAAAATGGCTTAATTTTTAGAAAAATGCTGTAATATGCTGTATGAGGATCACATGGTCCAAAATGGGCCTCATTCACCAATGAGATCAAATGTTTTTTCTTAATAACTTTTCTATTTTTCAAGATATTTACATGGAAATTGGCAGGAACATAGATGGTTGCATACCGAATACAAAGTTTGAAAAAGTAGTAAAAACCAATTGTGCAAATTAGTATTTTATTCATATTAATTATGTTAATTACGTAAAAAAAAAGTTACACTCAATCAAAAAGATTATTTCTAATCCCCTCTTTGTCCTCTGTAGGCCTTTGCATTTCTCAAAAATAGGGCCTACTAGTGTTTATATGAAAGAATATAAATGATAATATTCACAGCTGGCGGCACGGTGGTGTAGTGGTTAGTGCTGTCGCCTCACAGCAAGAAGGTCCGGGTTCGAGCCCCATGGCCGGCGAGGGCCTTTCTGTGCGGAGTTTGCATGTTCTCCCCGTGTCCGCGTGGGTTTCCTCCGGGTGCTCCGGTTTCCCCCACAGTCCAAAGACATGCAGGTTAGGTTAACTGGTGACTCTAAATTGACCGTAGGTGTGAATGTGAGTGTGAATGGTTGTCTGTGTCTATGTGTCAGCCCTGTGATGACCTGGCGACTTGTCCAGGGTGTACCCCGCCTTTTGCCCGTAGTCAGCTGGGATAGGCGCCAGCTTGCCTGCAACTCTGTAGAACAGGATAAAGCGGCTAGAGATAATGAGATGAGATATTCACAGCTTTCAAGGCGAACCTCAAAAAAACTGTCTGATCCACATCCAATAATCAACTCCAATTAACTGAACTGAAATCGACACTCACATTTCTGACTTCCAGTTTTTTAAAATATCATTCCAACCACTAAGATCTCAATATTTTCCATCAAAACAACTCCAGTTATATTCTAAAATAGTTATTTATTTACATGAATCGGTTTGATTTGAAAAAATAAGTCAGTAAAGTTATGAAAACTGATTTCAAAGTCTCCTGTGAAGCAGAACATCAAAACTAGTAGATGGAACATTTTGCTGAATGCTTCATCAGAAACAGTGAGAGCGAGAGAACATTCATATAAAAGTTATCTGATTGATATTCATGAGTAATCCAGTCGGAAACTGATCAGGAGAGAGAGAGAGAGAGAGAGAGCCTGACCGCTTTCCCGTGACTCAAAAAGCACCGGCGGTTTCCTGACGTCACGCAAGCAGAGAATTTACTCTGTTGTACCAACTTCAACCTGCCATTACTCCCAAAGTACTGAACAGATCTTAATGAGATACATTTCTTTGGAAAGGAGCGATTATAAGCTTCTTAATTATAGTATTCATGATCGAAAATGTTCAAGAGTTAAACAGTGACAGATTTGGAAACTTTGATGAGTGTCTGCATGCACAATTTTCACAGCACAGCCAGCGAGCATCTGATACGCTTAACACAAGTTCCATGTACTACCTTTAGATGTTATTTGGTACTTTGGGGTTCTCAGGGACTGCAATGCAAAGCCCCTCATCAAAAATCATTCTCATTCATTATCTCTAGCCGCTTTATCCTGTTCTACAGGGTCGCAGGCAAGCTGGAGCCTATCCCAGCTGACTACGGGCGAAAGGCGGGGTACACCCTGGACAAGTCGCCAGGTCATCACAGGGCTGACACATAGACACAGACAACCATTCACACTCACATTCACACCTACGCTCAATTTAGAGTCACCAGTTAACCTAACCTGCATGTCTTTGGACTGTGGGGGAAACCGGAGCACCCAGAGGAAACCCACGCGGACACGGGGAGAACATGCAAACTCCACACAGAAAGGCCCTCGCCGGCCACGGGGCTCGAACCCGGACCTTCTTGCTGTGAGGCGACAGCGCTAACCACTACACCACCGTGCCGCCCTCATCAAAAATCAAACTGGAAAATACTGAAATTGAAAAAGTGTTACTTTTCGAACCCAAAAGTCGAATATTTTCCCATAACAGCACACAAATGTTTTATTCCTCTTGTACTACAGTATTATTAACAAAACAAAAACATTAGCTTGTCATGTTACTAAGAAATTGGAAAGCACAAAGTTGTCAGTTCTCAAGACCTTTACAAAGCAACACTTGAGACCTGTTCCATAAATGCTAAATCAGTGCCTCCTTCACCTCCAGAAACCTTCACGTCAACAAATCACACATTTTTCATTGCATTTTATTCTTTTCATAACACAGAATTTTTATATATTTATTGAAGAACTTCTAATGTGTTAATTTTTACCCATTTATAGTTAATGTTGTGAAATGTCTGAAAAAACAAGTTGGCTCCTGTTATCTGGTGTTGACCTGGATGCTACCTAAAGGAGTTCCCACATGTCCTGCGCCATGTGTGTCACTTGCTCGAACCTTTGAAGAGCATCAAAGCCTCCCAAAACTCCCTCATTCAACACAAATCTGAATGAGAACCAGAACCCATTAAACGGATGATGGGAATGCAGTGAAACGTCTCCTGAGTGCACAAAGTTATACAGTCAGGTGCATCGAGTCTTGATTTTCTACAACCCCGATTCCAAAAAAGTTGGGATAAAGTACAAATTGTAAATAAAAACGGAATGCAGTGATGTGGAAGTTTCAAAATTCCATATTTTATTCAGGATAGAACATAGATGACATATCAAATGTTTAAACTGAGAAAATGTATCATTTAAAGAGAAAAACTAGGTGATTTTAAATTTCATGACAACAACACATCTCAAAAAAGTTGGGACAAGGCCATATTTACCACTGTGAGACATCCCCTTTTCTCTTTACAACAGTCTGTAAACGTCTGGGGACTGAGGAGACAAGTTGCTCAAGTTTAGGGATAGGAATGTTAACCCATTCTTGTCTAATGTAGGATTCTAGTTGCTCAACTGTCTTAGGTCTTTTTTGTCGTATCTTCCGTTTTATGACGCGCTAAATGTTTTCTATGGGTGAAAGATCTGGACTGCAGGCTGGCCAGTTCAGTACCCGGACCCTTCTTCTACGCAGCCATGATGCTGTAATTGATGCAGTATGTGGTTTGGCATTTGTCATATCGGAAAATGCAAGGTCTTCCCTGAAAGAGACGTCGTCTGGATGGGAGCATATGTTGCTCTAGAACCTGGATAGACCTTTCAGCATTGATGGTGTCTTTCCAGATGTGTAAGCTGCCCATGCCACACGCACTAATGCAACCCCATACCATCAGAGATGCAGGCTTCTGAACTGAGCGCTGATAACAACTCGGGTCGTCCTTCTCCTCTTTAGTCTGAATGACACGGCGTCCCTGATTTCCATGAAGAACTTCAAATTTTGATTCATCTGACCACAGAACAGTTTTCCACTTTGCCACAGTCCATTTTAAATGAGCCTTGGCCCAGAGAAGACGTCTGCGCTTCTGGATCATGTTTAGATACGGCTTCTTCTTTGAACTATAGAGTTTTAGCTGGCAACGGCGGATGGCACGGTGAATTGTGTTCACAGACAATGTTCTCTGGAAATATTCCTGAGCCATTTTGTGATTTTCAATGCAGAAGCATGCCTGTATGTGATGCAGTGCCGTCTAAGGCCCGAAGATCACGGGCACCCAGTATGGTTTTCCGGCCTTGACCCTTACGCACAGCGATTCTTCCAGATTCTCTGAATCTTTTGATGATATTATGCACTGTAGATGATGATATATTCAAACTCTTTGCAATTTTACACTGTCGAACTCCTTTCTGATATTGCTCCACTATTTGTCGGTGCAGAATTAGGGGGATTGGTGATCCTCTTCCCATCTTTACTTCTGAGAGCCGCTGCCACTCTAGATGCTCTTTTTATACCCAGTCATGTTAATGACCTATTGCCAATTGACCTAATGAGTTGCAATTTGGTTCTCCAGCTGTTCCTTTTTTGTACCTTTAACTTTTCCAACCTCTTATTGCCCCGTCCCAACTTTTTTGAGATGTGTTGCTGTCATGAAATTTCAAATGAGCCAATATTTGGCATGAAATTTCAAAATGTCTCACTTTCGACATTTGATATGCTGTCTATGTTCTATTGTGAATACAATATCAGTTTTTGAGATTTGTAAACTATTGGATTCCGTTTTTATTTACAATTTGTACTTTGTCCCAACTTTTTGGAATCGGGGTTGTACAAGAACATAGTCATTACACGTTTCACAGTTCAGCAATTTTGATCACAATTTCCATTTCTACTGCATGAAGACGTCTCCATCCTCCTCTGTCTTACAGTGTTTCTAATTTTTCCAACTATACAGCTGTTAAAGGAACCGTCTTTGATGTAAGCCTATGGTTTGAGTGCATCATACATTACCCAGCAGATAATGAGGGTAAAGAGGCAACTCTGGGAAATTTTATGGCTGTGTGCGCAGTGTGTGTAGTGTCCTCGTATGCCAATATCAAAGTGGATTCCTCAGGGCAAAAGTATGTCCCATGATGCGATTGTTCTTAGTTGCACACCTGCACAAAACCGCACTGGGGTCTCTAAATGAGTGTGCGTTTATATGGGAGACTGTTAGCAACGGCCTTCACATGTGAAAACATTTTGCTGTTTTATGTGGCTGAGGGACAAATGGCAGAAATCACACGTGCATTTTTTTTCGAACATGTGCTTTCTCAGCTTGTTTTGCGTCGCGTATACGCTCCTTCCTTCATAATTACCGATAGACCAGACATGCCTTTTTCAAGTCACTCAGGGCTTTTTTGTCCATTCTGTAAACTTAAATATGTTTGTACATGTTTCAATGATTAAAATAATCTCCTGAATTGTCGGCTATTGGTTGATCCGTTGATTAGACCTACACGCTTATGATCTTTTCGGAATAAAACAACTTGATGAGTGCTTAAAGGTCCTCTGTGTAAGAATTTGTAAAATGTTTGGTTAAAACGTTAAAAAATGACTCAAAATTATCAACAGAATGTCAAGAAATAACAGCTTTGATATTTTTTTTCAAGACATGTACGTAGGGATAGCTATTGAAATTAGCATGCTAACCAGCTAGCCCTGAGACAGGATGCACTGTCCATCTCATAATACTACTTTGTACCTCAAGAGGTGATGGTGAGTCACTGTGGTGTCCAGTAGAGCCCTGCACTCCCGCAGGAGTCCCGCGGGACCCGCGGGACCTGACGCAAAGCAGTGCGGCGCGGGACAAATTTTGAAAGCTCATCGCGGGCGCGGGCGGGAGGGAGAGTGCACAATGTGGGAGCGGGCGGGAGAGGTGATAAGCTGCAGTCCCGCTAACTAAAAACATGTTTAAAATAAAATTTATAAGTTATTAATTTATGTCTATCATATATAATTTGTGCTGGATATTTTATTTGGCATTAATAAAAACATTTTAAGATGCCTAAATTTGTGGACATGGTCTAATCTCGCGTACGTTTCCGATTCCTTTCCGCTTTTCCGTGTTTGAGATCTCCGATCATGGCAGAAGAGCAGAGCTCCTCTAGTGAAGCTCACAATGGGTATCTCTGTAAAGCCTCAATTATGAAAATCATAATTCTTTGCGGGAGCGGGCGGGAGCGGGACTGCACAATGCGGGAGCGGGCGGGAGCGGGACTGAAAATTCTGTCCCATGCAGACCTCTAGTGTCCAGTCTGCCCTCAATCCAAAATGAGAGAAGTCATCATGCGTTGCTGGCAGCTACATACACATTAGCCTCTGAGCTCAGACTGCCATAAACGAAAGAAAAGAGAAGCAAATGGGTCACTGGAATTGACAGAAACTTCTGGAGTCCACAGAAATGTGGATTTGCGGTTTCCATTTTGTGTGTCAGCATGTTGTGAAAGCTGAATCGCAATGCCAAACACTAAACAGTGGAAGATTGGATTACAGAGTGTCCACTCGCATACCCGGACTCATTTTTGGACCGAGTGCATACACTTTGCCTGAGTTTAAAAGTTACAAATTCCTCGAAGCTTGTGAACAGTTTTTTTTTTCTTTTAGTGGCCATGTGGAAGATCTGCTAATTCACAAGCCGGCAACTGCAAGAGTACATTCACAAAAAGGTAAAGTGGCACTCCTCTTTTCGGCCTGATTATTAAACCGACGATATCATTCAAAAACATTCAGCGATGTGGTTATTTTACTGAGTCAAGGCAGTGTGTTAAACCAGTCACATCTCATCTCATCTCATCTCATTATCTCTAGCCGCTTTATCCTGTTCTACAGGGTCGCAGGCAAGCTGGAGCCTATCCCAGCTGACTACGGGCGAAAGGCGGGGTACACCCTGGACAAGTCGCCAGGTCATCACAGGGCTGACACATAGACACAGACAACCATTCACACTCACATTCACACCTACGCTCAATTTAGAGTCACCAGTTAACCTAACCTGCATGTCTTTGGACTGTGGGGGAAACCGGAGCACCCGGAGGAAACCCACGCGGACACGGGGAGAACATGCAAACTCCACACAGAAAGTCCCTCACCAGCCACGGGGCTCGAACCCGGACCTTCTTGCTGTGAGGCGACAGCGCTAACCACTACACCACCGTCCCGCCACCAGTCACATTATTATTCAAAAAAACAAAAAGGTTACATATCTGCCATGTCACAAGCCATGGCAGTCTCAAGCACTACTGATGTGCAAATTGATATGAATGTTTTCTTGCTAAAAACTGAGCTGATGCACTACAGGTGTGCAAACTTGATTCTTTTCCAATAACCACACATCCCAAAGTGTTTTATTCCTCTCACACTGCAGCAATTTGCAAACGTTGACTTTTTTATGCGTTAAAAAAATGTATGTTGTACTTTTTAAAAAAAAAATCAATTTATGGTTAAAGTTCAAAGCACAAACTTGCTCCAGCTTGAAGACTTTCCCTGTGTTAAGCTCTGACACTGGAGACTCCTTCCATAAATGGTAGCTAATCAGCTCCTTCTACAAAACTCCACCATGCCGACAATTCCACACTTTTTAAACATGTTTATGTGGTATTTCTATCACACAAATCTCTCAGTAAGTTATTACAACAGAAATGAGAAGATGAGAACAAGTGCATTAATATAAACACGGACTTGAAACTACTGTCAAAGCTGCAGTTACAGAACACGAATCAACATCTTCTGATGAAGTAGATTTGAGAATCTAACAACAATGTGGTATTTAAAAATGCTACCTTGATACAAATGATTATTTTGTTTGGCTCTTTACAAGCATAAGTATTTGTGTGGTTCTAACTTTTACTATTTTGGCTCAAAATTATAAAAGTCAGAGCACAAGCACTGGTTCCTTACTCTTTTGTTTTAATGCTATTTCCATTTAGAAAATTATAGACTTAGACTTAGACAAAACTTTATTTATCTCTGAAGGGCAATTAGAAGGGCGAAGAGCGGTACATTAAAAGAGCAAGAAAATAAAATCACAAAAATGGGTGGGGAAAAAAACGTATTATGTACAATATACAATGGCAGGCCTGTTGCCAGTAACAAAGTAAAAGAAAAAATAAATAAATTAATTTAAAAAAGGCAGCAGATAAAATATGGCAAATAAATAAAATGACGCGTGGATAAAATTAAAATGACAATATGATTAGAGTGACATTGTAGTTAAAGTGACAAGGTGATATTGTAATATTGCACTTCAGGACATGTGATATTGCACAAGAGTATTGTACAGAAGCCTTAAGTTATTGTAACTGTCTTAGACTTCTTAGAGTTCAGGAGGAGAATAACACTTGGAACAAAGGTTGCTCTCCTCCTCTGGGTCTTACAGGCCGGACAGCGGAACCTGCGACCAGATGGCAGCTGCTCAAATGCCGGGAACAAAGCATGAGTCGAGTCCTTAAGGATTCGACGAGCCAGGCCGCTAGCCTGCTGCTCGTACACAGTATTCAGGTGGCGAGCAGGAAGTCCAATAATCTTAGAACACACCTTGACAATATTATGCAGGCGGTTCCTATCCTGTACAATAATGGAGTAATACCAACAGCATATAGAAAAAGCTAAAACACTTTCAATGAATGTATAATAGAATGTCAACAAGATGTTCTGACTGACAGTTTCCTTAGTAGGTCCATCCTCTGGTGGCACTTCCTCAGGATCCCTTCTGTGTTGGAAGAGAACCTCAGTTGGCAGTCCAGAATGGTTCCCAGGTATTTATATTCCTCAACTGTCTCGACCGGAAAACCGTGGACCATAGTGGTGACAGCCGCCGCCAGTTCCCTTTGGCTGCTGGAGAAGGTCACCACCATCTCCTTAGTTTCACTAACATTCAACTCCAGGCAGGAAGAGTCACACCACTCTACGAACTGCTGAAGAGATTTATGGCATTTAAATCCACGAGAAAAAGGCAAACAAGCAAAACATCATAAGCACAGCTGTTCTCGAAATAATTATCATGTTAATTAGATTTGACTAAAACTAGTCATAAGTTCACCACATCCCATCCCGACATTTGGAGTTTTTCATTCTCCAGTTCTTTTCGTTTTTCTCTTCAGACCTCCATGTTTTGATGTTTACAATCAGAAACCATTGTGTTTACCACTCCGCCGTTAGAAACAAACAACTTCAATTTAGCACAGCGGTGTAATTGGAAATAATTAGCGACTTCTCAATCACGTGGTCAAATTAGACACATCCTTTTGGCTGTTGCCAATTTCCTCGCTTTCCCATCTGGAAAACCATGTACAGTATTTACCTTTTACATGAACACAAAAATAATGCGCTATTTTATAAAGCTGTGACGCGTATAATAGACATCTCATAAACAACTCATTATAAGTCTTGGGAACAACTAGGCCAGCTATTTTCCCAAATAATCTTTGTGCACTCTTTTAGCTACCCCTATTCCGCCTGTCAGTGGTATCATCCGTCGTCATGGATACATGAAATGGATTCAACTTTTTGAGAATTAGAGTCCAAAAATATAAATTATGAAAAGTGTTTGGAATTTTGTTGTATTTTGAGTGTATATACAGGGTTTTACGGTAAACACCAGGCACTTGGATAATGTACAGACACTAGAAAAGTTTGAATGCACATAATTAGTCTACTGAAGCCTTTTCCTATTATACAATGTTGGTTTTGAATGAGTTTGATCAATGAGAACAATACATTTTTATAGAAATATTAACTATTAAATCCTCCAAAACAATGAACATCTCAGTTCTATCATTCACTTTTATTGTTTTAACAGTGTGTTGTTTTTTCACAGCCTGTAAAATCACTGCGGGGAAAAAATATGCAAGAAAAAATAAAGCTAAGATTAAAAAAGGTTACATTTAGATTAAAAAAATAATAAACCAAGGAGCTCCTAAAGTCCTGAAAGGTGATACTTAAAAAAAAAATCTTGTGTGCAAGAGATAACTTGTTCCCATGAGGTAATAACTTGTGCATTCAAGATAAATAAAATAAGGTGAAGTTATTATCTTGTGAGAGCAAGTTATCTTGTGTACACAAGTTATTATCTTGTGTACAAAAGATAATTATTTTTTGCGCAAAAAGATAACTTGTTCCCACAAGATAATAACACTTAAATCATCTTGTTTCACAAGATAACTAAGGTAAGGTAAAGTTATTATCTTGTGGGAGCAAGTTATTATCTTGTGTTCACAAGATAATTATCTTTTGTGCAAAATATAACTTGCTCCCACAAGATAACAACTTGTAACTTAAAACCCCAATTCCAAAAATGTTGGGACAAAGTACAAATTGTAAATAAAAACAGAATGCAGTGATGTGGAAGTTTCAAAATTCCATATTTTATTCAGAATAGAGCATAGATGACATATCAAATGTTTAAACTGAGAAAATGTATCATTTAAAGAGAAAAATTAGGCGATTTTAAATTTCATGACAACAACACATCTCAAAAAAGTTGGGACAAGGCCATGTTTACCACTGTGAGACATCCCCTTTTCTCTTTACAACAGTCTGTAAACGTCTGGGGACTGAGGAGACAAGTTGCTCAAGTTTAGGGATAGGAATGTTAACCCATTCTTGTCTAATGTAGGATTCTAGTTGCTCAACTGTCTTAGGGCTTTTTTGTCGTATCTTCCATTTTATGATGCGCCAAATGTTTTCTATGGGTGAAAGATCTGGACTGCAGGCTGGCCAGTTCAGTATCTGGACCCTTCTTCTACGCAGCCATGATGCTGTAATTGATGCAGTATGTGGTTTGGCATTGTCATGTTGGAAAATGCAAGGTCTTCCCTGAAAGAGCCGTCGTCTGGATGGGAGCATATGTTGCTCTAGAACCTGGATATACCTTTCAGCATTGATGGTGTCTTTCCAGATGTGTAAGCTGCCCATGCCACACGCACTAATGCAACCCCATACCATCAGAGATGCAGGCTTCTGAACTGAGTGCTGATAACAACTTGGGTCGTCCTTCTCCTCTTTAGTCCAAATGACACAGCGTCCCTGATTTCCATAAAGAACTTCAAATTTTGATTCGTCTGACCACAGAACAGTTTTCCACTTTGCCACAGTCCATTTTAAATGAGCCTTGGCCCAGAGAAGACGTCTGCGCTTCTGGATCATGTTTAGATACGGCTTCTTCTTTGAACTATAGAGTTTTAGCTAGCAACGGCGGATGGCACGGTGAATTGTGTTCACAGATAACGTTCTCTGGAAATATTCCTGAGCCCATTTTGTGATTTCCAATACAGAAGCATGCCTGTATGTGATGCAGTGCCATCTAAGGGCCCGAAGATCACGGGCACCCAGTATGGTTTTCCAGCCTTGACCCTTACGCACAGAGATTCTTCCAGATTCTCTGAATCTTTTGATGATATTATGCACTGTAGATGATGATATGTTCAAACTCTTTGCAATTTTACACTGTCGAACTCCTTTCTGATATTGCTCCACTATTTGTCGGCGCAGAATTAGGGGGATTGGTGATCCTCTTCCCATCTTTACTTCTGAGAGCCACTGCCACTCCAAGATGCTCTTTTTATACCCAGTCATGTTAATGACCTATTGCCAATTGACCTAATGAGTTGCAATTTGGTCCTCCAGCTGTTCCTTTTTTGTACCTTTAACTTTTCCAGCCTCTTATTGCCCCGTCCCAACTTTTTTGAGATGTGTTGCTGTCATGAAATTTCAAATGAGCCAATATTTGGCATGAAATTTCAAAGTGTCTCACTTTCGACATTTGATATGTTGTCTGTGTTCTATTGTGAATACAATATCAGTTTTTGAGATTTGTAAATTATTGCATTCCATTTTTATTTACAATTTGTACTTTGTCCCAACTTTTTTTGGAATCGGGGTTGTATTATCTTGTTCTCACAAGATAATAACTTGTACACACAAGATATATAAAATCAGGTAGAGTGATTATCTCATGGGAGCAAGTTATTATCTTGTGCCCAAAAGATAACTTGTTCCCACAAGATAATAACTTATTATCTTGTGTGCACAAGATAATAATTTGTTCACACAAGATAAATAAAATAAGGTAATCTACCTGTGTAAATTACTTGTCGGAACAAGTTACTATCTTGTGATTATAATTTTGTGTGTACAAGTTTGTTTTTTATCACCTTTCAGGATTTTATGGAATCCATATGAACCATATATCATTATAATGATCAGAATTAAAGCTCTCAGATGTTGTAATCGGGCGGCACGGTGGTGTAGTGGTTAGTGCTGTCACCTCACAGCAAGAAGGTCCGGGTTCGAGCCCCGTGGCTGGCGAGGGCCTTTCTGTGCGGAGTTTGCATGTTCTCCCCGTGTCCACGTGGGTTTCCTCCGGGTGCTCCGGTTTCCCCCACAGTCCAAAGACATGCAGGTTAGGTTAACTGTCTCGTCTCGTCTCGTCTCGTCTTCTTCCGCTTATCCAGGACCGGGTCGCGGAGGCAGCAGTCTAAGCATGGAAGCCCAAACTTCCCTTTCCCCAGACACCTCGGCCAGCTCCTCGGGAAGAACACCGAGGCGTTCCCAGGCCAGCCGAGAGACATAGTCCCTCCAGCGTGTCCTGGGTCTTCCCCGGGGCCTCCTCCCGGGGGGACATGCCTGGAACACCTCCCCAGGGAGGCGTCCAGGAGGCATCCGAAAAAGATGCCCGAGCCACCTCAGCTGGTTCCTCTCGATGTGGAGGAGCAGCGGCTCTACTCCGAGCTCCTCCCGAGTGACTGTGCTTCTCACCCTATCTCTAAGGGAGCGCCCAGCCACCCTGCGAAGGAAACTCATTTCAGCCGCTTGTATCCGCGATCTTGTTCTTTCTGTCATTACCCAAAGCTCATGACCATAGGTGAGAGTCGGAACGTAGATCGACCGGTAAATTGAGAGCTTCGCCTTTTGGCTCAGCTCCTTCTTCACCACGACGGACCGGTAAAGCGACCGCATCACTGCGGAGGCTGCACCGATCCGCCTGTCGATCTCACGCTCCATCCTTCCCTCACTCGTGAACAAGATCCCGAGATACTTAAACTCCTCCACTTGAGGCAGGACTTCTCCACCAACCTGGAGAGGGCAAGCCACCCTTTTCCGGTCGAGAACCATGGCCTCGGACTTGGAGGTGCTGATTCTCATCCCAGCCGCTTCACACTCGACTGCAAACCGCCCCAGTGCATGCTGAAGGTCCTGGTTTGAAGAAGCCAACAGGACAACATCATCCGCAAAAAGCAGAGATGAAATCCTGTGGTTCCCAAACAGGATTCCTTCCGGCCCCTGGCTGCGCCTAGAAATTCTGTCCATAAAAATTATGAACAGAACCGGTGACAAAGGGCAGCCCTGACGGAGTCCAACATGCACTGGGAACAGGTCTGACTTACTGCCGGCAATGCGAACCAGACTCCTGCTCCGTTCGTACAGGGACCGGACAGCCCTTAGCAAAGAGCCCCGAACCCCATACTCCCGAAGCACCCCCCACAGAATACCACGGGGGACACGGTCGAATGCCTTCTCCAGATCCACAAAGCACATGTGGACTGGTTGGGCAAACTCCCATGAACCCTCGAGCACCCTATGAAGGGTATAGAGCTGGTCCAGTGTTCCGCGACCAGGACGAAAACCGCATTGTTCCTCCTGGATCCGAGGTTCGACTATCGGTCGAATTCTCCTCTCCAGTACCCTGGAGTAAACTTTCCCTGGGAGGCTGAGAAGTGTGATTCCCCTATAATTGGAGCACACTCTCCGGTCCCCTTTCTTAAAAAGAGGGACCACCACCCCAGTCTGCCACTCCAGAGGCACTGTCCCCGACCGCCACGCGATGTTGCAGAGGCGTGTCAACCAAGACAGCCCCACAACATCCAGAGACTTGAGATACTCAGGGCGGATCTCATCCACCCCCGGTGCCTTGCCACCGAGGAGCTTGCAAACCACCTCAGTGACTTCGGCTTGGGTAATGGACGAGTCCACCTCTGAGTCATCAGCCTCAGTCTCCTCAGTGGAAGACATGACGGTGGGATTGAGGAGATCCTCAAAGTATTCCTTCCACCGCCCGACAATGTCCCCAGTCGAGGTCAACAGCTCCCCACCCGCACTGTAAACAGTGTTGGCAGAGTACTGCTTCCCCCTCCTGAGGCGCCGGACGGTTTGCCAGAATTTCTTCGAGGCCGACCGATAGTCCTTCTCCATGGCCTCCCCGAACTCCTCCCAGTTCCGAGTTTTTGCCTCCGCAACTGCCCGAGCTGCAGCACGCCTGGCCTGCCGATACCCGTCGGCTGCCTCAGGAGTCCCGGAGGTCAACATGGCCCGATAGGACTCCTTCTTCAGCTTGACGGCATCCCTTACTTCCGGTGTCCACCACCGGGTTCGGGGATTGCCGCCACGACAGGCACCGGAGACCTTGCGGCCACAGCTCCGAACAGCTGCGTCCACAATGGAGGTAGAGAACATGGTCCACTCAGACTCAATGTCCCCCGCCTCCCTCGGAAGCTGGGAAAAGCTCTCCCGGAGGTGGGAGTTAAAGACCTCCCCAACAGAGTGCTCGGCCAGACGTTCCCAGCAGACCCTCACCATACGTTTGGGCCTGCCAGGTCTGTCCAGCTTCCTCCTCCGCCAGCGGATCCAACTCACCACCAGGTGGTGATCAGTTGACAACTCAGCCCCTCTCTTCACCCGAGTGTCCAAGACATAGGGTCGGAGATCAGATGACACGACTACAAAGTCGATCATCGACCTCCGACCTAAGGTGTCCTGGTGCCACGTGCACTTATGGACACTCCTATGCTCGAACATGGTGTTCGTTATGGACAAACTGTGACTAGCACAGAAGTCCAATAACAAAACACCACTCGGGTTCAGATCGGGGAGGCCGTTCCTCCCAACCACGCCCCTCCAGGTGTCACTGTCATCGCCCACGTGAGCATTGAAGTCCCCCAGTAGCACAATGGAGTCCCCAGTCTGAGCACCCCTCAGTACCTCTCCCAGGGACTCCAAGAAGGCCGGATACTCTATACTGCTATTTGGCCCGTAGGCACAAACAACAGCAAGAGCCCTCTCCCCAATCCGAAGGCGCAGAGAGGCGACCCTCTCGTTCACTGGGGTAAACTCCAACACATGGCGGCTGAGCTGGGGAGCTATAAGGAAGCCCACACCAGCCCGCCGCCGCTCACCATGGGCGACTCCAGAGAAGTGGAAAGTCCAGCCCCTCTCGAGGAGCTGGGTTCCAGAGCCCAAGCTGTGCGTGGAGGTGAGCCCGACTATCTCTAGCCGGTACCTCTCAACCTCCCGCACAAGCTCAGGCTCCTTCCCCCCCAGCGAAGTGACATTCCATGTCCCAACAGCCAGCCGCTGTGTCCGGGGGTCAGGTCGTCGAGGCCCCTGCCTTCGACTGCCACCCAATCCACACTGCACCAAACCCCTACTGCTACCTCTGTGGGTGGTGAACCCACAGGAGGTCGGGCCCACGTCGCCTCTTCGGGCTGAGCCCGGCCGGGCCCCATGGGCAAAGGCCCGACCACCAAGCGCTCGCATACGAGCCCCAACCCCGGGCCTGGCTCCAGGGTGGGGCCCCGGCTGCGTCCTACCGGGCGACGTCACGGTCCTGGATTTTTTCTCCATAGGGGTTTTTTGGTGAACTGCTCTTGGTCTGGCCTGTCACCTAGGACCTGTCTGCCTTGGGAAACCCTAACAGGGGCATAATGCCCCCGACAACATAGCTCCTAGGATCATTCAAGCACACAAACCCCTCCACCACAATAAGGTGGCAGTTCTAGGAGGGGGTTAACTGGTGACTCTAAATTGACCGTAGGTGTGAATGTGAGTGTGAATGGTTGTCTGTGTCTATGTGTCAGCCCTGTGATGACCTGGCGACTTGTCCAGGGTGTACCCCGCCTTTCGCCCGTAGTCAGCTGGGATAGGCTCCAGCTTGCCTGCGACCCTGTAGAAGGATAAAGCGGCTAGAGATAATGAGATGAGATGAGATCTTGTGTGCACAAGATAATAATTTGTTCACACAAGATAAATAAAATAAGGTAATCTACCTGTGTAAATTACTTGTCGGAACAAGTTACTATCTTGTGATTATAATTATCTTGTGTTGTAATCAACAGTAACTTGGGCTGTCTTGTCACTGAAAGCTGTTAACTCAGTAACTTTATGCTGTCTAACTGGATTCCAAGCAGTTTGTGGACAGAAGATTGGAAGGAAAACTTGGATGGATGGATGGATGGATGGATGGATGGATGGATGGATGGATGGATGTGTATGCACTGATGCAAGTTATCTTCTGGGTTATTATCTTGTGCCCAAAAGATAACTTGTTCCCACAAGATAATAACTTGTAACTTATTATCTTGTGTGCACAAGATAATAATTTGTTCACACAAGAAAAATAAAATAAGGTAATCTACCCATGTAAATTACTTGTCGGAACAAGTTACTATCTTGTGATTATAATTATCTTGTGTGTACAAGTTTGTTTTTTTATCACCTTTCGGGATTTTATGGAATCCATATAAACCATATATCATTATAATGATCAGAATTAAAGCTCTCAGATGTTGTAATCAACAGTAACTTGGGCTGTCTTGTCACCGAAAGCTGTTAACTCAGTAACTTTATGCTGTCTAACTGGATTCCGAGCAGTTTGTGGAAGAAGAATGGAAGGAAAACTTGGATGGATGGATGGATGGATGTGTATGCACTGATGTTGTGCCCATATCTGTCAGAGCACCGTGCACGTGTTAACACTTTAATCCTGATATCTAAATTGAGGTGTGGTGCTGTTATGATCTCGATCCGTGGTGTGCTGCATGGAGAAGCCCAAGCTCCGCCTGCGCACCAGAATCTTCTTCCTCACACACCTTGGTCTGGCCTTTTCCTCGACCCCGCCCCGTTGATCTGAAACTTCTCAGAACCGGGACACCGGAGCCCACCTCGGCCACCGTGACTCAACTCCCATCCACACCCTCCTCCTCCTCCTCCTCCTTCATCCTCTCCCTCCCTTCCTCCCTCCTTCCTCTCCCACCCTTTAACAGGCTACATTATTGAAGTTTACGAAGAACTCGGACAGAGCTCGCGGACCCCGGCGCACGCTCGCGACCATGTAATCCGCCCCTGAGCGCAGCAGCAGCACACGCGAGACGAGCCGCGCGCGCGCCGGAAAAGAAAACCCACGCGGATTCGTGGATTTGCGCGCGCTGTTTACGCACTTTTCATTTTGCCGATTAATCATGCGCGCTTTTCTTTGGGGTCTGGGTTTATTCATCATCCTAAATCCC
This sequence comes from Neoarius graeffei, assembly GCF_027579695.1. Lineage (NCBI taxonomy): Eukaryota > Metazoa > Chordata > Actinopteri > Siluriformes > Ariidae > Neoarius > Neoarius graeffei. Next base: position 50,162,257 of record NC_083594.1, on the reverse strand, counting down.
GACTTTGTGAATGGGACCCGGAGAGATCCGGGACGCTCGAGAAAAGGTAAGGAAAACTTTTTTTTTTTTTTTACCCCCGAACAAGTTGTCATGTCATTCATTCTCGGCTTCCCGTTAGATCGCGCGCTCCACCTCGGAGAGAATGAATGAATGAATTTCTACTCGTGCACGTGAAAACTTCGGACCGGTTTGACAACGGTTCCGTTTCAGACAAGAATTCTGCGCTATTTGATGCAGAACGATTATGATCACGGTATTCACGGTATCATCACCGAATATTCAATTCAACATCAGGACGCACGACATGAAACAGTCCGGTATTTATCCCTGAGCTCTTCTACACAGGTTCGATCTGCATCAATGACAAATATCGCGATATCGATTATCAAAGACGAATTGACAGTTCTCCTGCAAGTATTCTTCAGCTTTCAAGTTACACGATATAAATGTACCTAGAACATACCCAGTGTAATCTACCGTACATGCACTCCAGAGACAAGGAAAGGTAGACTTTAGTCTCAACTTATTTTATTTTTTTTTACAATAGGGGTGCGAAAAGTTTCACTCAGACCCCAAAGTGATTATGCGTGATTGTGCATGCGTTCTATCTTGCATAAGTATGGTTATGAAAGAAAGCATAACATCTGCACTCATCCACAGCCAGATCACTGGAGCACACCGGAGCGCACGAGATCGTGACGCCCATCAGAGTGACCGAGGCCGGGGACGCGTTGCCCGTGAGCGCGCACTTCAAACGCAGGACGCGGAGCGCCGATCAGGACACGGAACCGGGACACTGGGAATCCGAGCACGTGCATTACAGACTGTCCGCCTTCGGTCGGGATTATCACCTGAACCTGACGCTCGAGGCGGGATTTATTGCGCCGCTTTATACCGTAACCGTCCTTGGAACGAGGAACCGAACGCGCGAGGAGGAGGAGGAGGACGAAACGGTGTACCGGCACTGTTTTTATAAAGGACACGTGAACGGAGAAACGGAGCACGCCGCTGTTATCAGCCTCTGTTCCGGCCTGGTGAGTGCCAAAAACCTTTTTCCTGTTTGGTAATGCGCGTGCGCAAAAACAAACAAACAAACAAACAAACAAACAAACAGGTGCTGAAAATGACTGAAGGACGCAGTGTGATCATTTGCATATGAAAGTGTGTGACATCAAGGTGAAGAAACAAACTGAAATATTCATTCATTCATTCACTGATCTTCAGGAAGTGCTTTATCCTGTTCAGGGTCGCATGGGATCAGAGCCCATCCTGGGAACACATCCAAGATGGGGCAACAGTCCATCATAGTGCACACACCATGCACACACACAGGGACTATTTAGAATCACATATCCACATACTTGCATGATTTTGGGACATAGAGAGAACATGGGGCGGCACGGTGGTGTCGTGGTTAGCGCTGTCGCCTCACAGCAAGAAGGTCCGGGTTCGAGCCCCGTGGCCGGCGAGGGCCTTTCTGTGCGGAGTTTGCATGTTCTCCCCGTGTCCGCGTGGGTTTCCTCCGGGTGCTCCGGTTTCCCCCACAGTCCAAAGACATGCAGGTTAGGTTAACTGGTGACTCTAAATTGAGCGTAGGTGTGAATGTGAGTGTGAATGGTTGTCTGTGTCTATGTGTCAGCCCTGTGATGACCTGGCGACTTGTCCAGGGTGTACCCTGCCTTTCGCCCGTAGTCAGCTGGGATAGACTCCAGCTTGCCTGCGACCCTGTAGAACAGGATAAAGCAGCGAGAGATAATGAGATGAGAGATGAGAGAACATGGGAAACTCACAGACACACACCTGAGCTCAGGATCAAACCAGGAAGTGTGGAGATACAAGGCGGCAACAATGGCTACCTGCTGTTCATCAGCCTCAACCAGGGGTGTGTAAAGGGTAGGAAGGTGGGTACATGAGGGAAATAGGGTTAGGGGAAATACACTTGTCCATTATTAACCTGTCAGGAGACCCTGGCTGTTGTACTGACAGCCCTAATCACATCCTCATATGCAGCCTACACTGTCAGAAATAGGGGTACTGTAGGAGGCCATTTCTGTCCCCTAAGGTACAATCTACATTAATGTACCCCCCAGGGCTCATTATTGGACTTCACAGTACACTGTAAAAATGATTTGTTGTTTTAACTTAAAAAAAAGTTGGTACCTGGGCTGCCTTAAAATTTTGAGTTCATATCTCATCATCTCGAGCCGCTTTATCCTGTCCTACAGGGTCGCGGGCAAGCTGGAGCCTATCGCAGCTAACTACAGGCGAAAGGCGGGGTACACCCTGGACAAGTCACCAAGTCATCACAGGGCTGACACATAGACACAGACAACCATTCACACTCACATTCACACCTACGCTCAATTTAGAGTCACCAGTTAACCTAACCTGCATGTCTTTGGACGAAACCAGAGCACCCCCACACGGACAACATGCAAACTCCGTACAGAAAGGCCCTCGCCGGCCACGGGGCTCAAACCCGGACCTTCTTGCTGTGAGGCGACAGCGCTAACCACTACACCACCGTGCCACCTGAAATTCATATAGTAAGTTAAATTGTTCACCTCGTTGTGTTAACTTACTATATTAATTTCAATGAACTCAAAATTTTAAGGCAGCCAGGTACTAACTTTTTTAAGTTAAAACAATAAATCATTTTTTACAGTGTATCTACCGTATGTGTACCTTTTTAAGGTAAAAAGATGTCCATATATGTTCCCAAGCAGTATATAAATGGTACAAATCAGTACCTTAGAGGGTCAAGCCATTGCACCCTGAAAAGTATAATGTACTTTGCTTTCTGAGTGTGTACCCATCCTTATAACCAAAACTTTATCTTGGGACGTTCTTCAGCATCATCTGGGATCATCACTTGTCCCTTTCTAAACACACTGAGTGAGCATTTGGTTAAACCATGAACCGAGGAAACACACCTCCATTTTTTTAGCAGTTGTACCAAAAAGCATGCTAAACACACACACACAAAAGCATTTATGTTTTTTTTTTTTTGACTGCTGGACTCTTAATTAAGTGCAGATTGCAATTCACTCATGACACAATCTACACACAGAACTGAGCAGCTGAAGGTTAGTTAAGGACAATACTCAAGGGTACAGCGTTCGCAGATATGCATGCATACGTCAGCACAATACGTGCAATTTACATCTCACTGACATGCAAATGACCTCGTTTTGGCCTATAAGGGTAGATATCAGGACACAGCAGGTGATTTAGTTGATTTCTTTAATATCCAAGCTCTCACCATGTGACAAGCACGTTCACACAACTTCCCTTTCATATTTAATTGAAATATTTTTTTTTCTGTGGTGTTGTTTCAGCTGTAACATACTCCAGCCAGGAAATTAATTCTAACTTGCTATAAAAAGCAGTCTATTAATAATAATATGCATCAAAAACAACATATTCAAGATGCACTAATTTATGCACAATTTATGCAAATTGTGCCAACGCTGGTGAGATGTGCATGTGCTCTGGGTTAGCCCAGTGTTCCCAGGGGTAGCCTCTGGCCCTGACCAGGAAAAAAGTGAATGAATGGTGAACTGTAGTGAATAGTAGTGTATATAGTATATACCGTAGCTGTGCATGTTTCTGGCTCTTTAAAAAAGCTGAATCTGGAGAATGTTCTCTCAACAAGTTTTTATAAAATCCATATCTCTAATGGCCTCGATACACATTCATAACAGATTATAACATATTCATAAGGGATTCTACACATTGTTCTAATTGTTCCTGAACATGCATGACATTTTGGAGCAAACTTTTCAAATGCATTATCAATTTTTAATTAGTCGTGTTGGTAACACAATGTATTTCATCCATCCAGTATCTGTAACCGCTTATCCTGTGCAGGGTCGTGGGCAAGCTGGAGCCTATCCCAGCTGACTATGGGCGAGAGGCGGGGTACACCCTGGGCAAGTCACCAAATCATGGCAGGGCTGACACATGGAGACAAACAACCATTTACACTCATATTCACACCTACGTTAATTTAAAATCACCAATTAACCAAACCCGCATGTCTTTGGACTGTGGGGGAAACCGGAGCAAACCCACGGGGAGAACATGCAAACTCCACACAGAAAGGCCCCCGTCAGCCACTGGGCTCGAACCCAGAACCTTCTTGCCGTGAGGCCACAGTGCTAACCACTACACCACCATATATTATCAATAGCAAACAAATCCAACCCCACTTCATAAAAGTGAATTATATCTCATGCTGCTTCCAATTTATAAGGTGTTATACATCATGTAGCTGTCCATGATGTACACAAGTAAAGGAAATGTTTTAGCACTGATTTACTTGTTAAAACATCATGGACCGTCTTGATGCGTGTGCAACCTAATGAGCTATACATGTGGCCTTCGTTGAAAGTGTTCCTCATGCACTTTTCAGTGAGACCCACCAAGGAGAGTTTTCCAAAGAACATAAAAATCCATTATAATGTATCTCAAGTGTGTCTAATTGTAGTTCTCTAAGGTGAAATTAAGACCACCCCACTTATTTAACCAGTGATCACTCTGATTACTTAAAGACCAGGTTTATTAGCGCTGGCAAAATGGCAAAGTGGACTGGGATCATGGCCATATTTGCTGAGTAAGAAACACAGAAGAAGTGTGTTTTGACATGGGATTTAATGCTCTCCAGAGCACTGTTATTGTTGGAACGTTCCTCACAGCTTCCTGGTCTTTTGCTCAGGTTCTTAGAAAGACCAGCGCTGTTGGACGTTCTTTACACATGCACTTAGGGAAGTGAGAGCGATTAAATTGAAAGGACTTCTTGGAGCAAACATGAGTCTGCATTTCCAATGACAGTGAATTGATTTTGCATAACACAGACTCGTAATGCTATTGTTGGGATCTTTAGTGAAAAGTTGAGATTATACCCGTCAACCGTTTTATAAAAAAGATAGGAATCAAGATCTTTTTCACAATATCTGTTGGCTGGTCCAAGGTCACCATGAAAGCTTCAGGATGAGGGCTCTTGAGTGGCGCAACAGAAAAGTCTTGACCATATCTTATCGTTGGGATATCTTGAGTTCAAGTCCTGACAATGCTACAGCCATCCATAGCTAGGAGTATCGAGCTGTCTGAAGGTATCTGTGAGCTTAGGTATGCAGAAGAGGGTAGACAGTGCTTCCCTACAAGTGTTTAGCTGTAATGCAGCATGAGAGCTGAAACGATACTGTGGATTCACATGTTGATTGGAAGCTATTGTGAAATTGGAAAGGGCTGGCTGGTGGGAGGGAATTGGCAAATAACTGGATGGGGGGGAAGCAAAAAAAAAAAAACCTCAAGAGAGACTGGGCATCAGCTCCAACTCAAAAAGTCACCTTCATTACTGGAGTCAGATGTCAATTAAAAAAACCTACTTGTGACCTCTCGTGTTTTATGATGGTCGACAGGTGATAGTCTGACACGTTTATTCATTATTTTTTTTGTTTTGCATAATTTGTATGGCTTGTTTTATTGTTGGGTTTTTTCCTTATGCTATTTTATTTTATTTCTTGTACCACTTTATTTGATGTATAGCACTCTTTCCAACATGCGTTGTCACCCATGTGCTTTTTAAATGAATCGTACTTGCTCGTCATCCCACAAATTCTACAAGCCCAAGCACAATCTGCCAAAACATTGGTCTGAATTTCTGTACATTTACTCTGATATGCATTTGAGATGAGGTATTATTATTATAATTACGCAAACCGTTTTCAACTATTGCAGTCTTCTTGAGGATTTCCGCTTTCTTGGTGGCTCTTGCTTTCTTCATGGTACGAGAAGCCACACTTCTTATAAAGGAATGCAGGCCTTACATCTGCAGCGGCAGCGCTTTTCCCCCTCATCAGTTTTCACAACATAAATAATCGCACTACACCATAATTTCCTGATAATCATCGCTTGCATTTGCTATTCTCTGAAGATTAGTTTGTTGATGTGGATGCAATGTACAGTATGTACCCATTTTATAATTGCTACATCATTTATGCAGGACATATTGTTTCGGGGGTAACAGACAAGGGCAATTAACGGCAACCCGTGAAATGTTTGTATGCACCTCTGTGGGCACGCTCCATTTGAACTGGTGCTGTTTTTGCCAGCTTGGCACTTTCAGGTCGTCGGAAGGGGAATATTTTGTGGAGCCTCTTCACATCTACAATGGTGAACATTATGAAGAAGAACACATCAAACCTCATATTATGTACAGAAAAGATGCACACAAGAAGGCCAAAGAAGACACGCTATCATGTGATACAGCAGGTAAGAAAGTTTCATTGAAGTCCTCTCTCTCTCTTTCTCTCTTGCACTTTCTTTCTTTTTTTTAAAGAATGTATTATCTTTGTGAAGACACCACACACTGGATTTCAACATAAAGGCTAGACATTTTGCAGGAGTCTTGCTCAAGTTTCTCAAATGAACTTTGCCGACTTTACCAACATGTCTCGAATGGCAATACGGTTACAACTGCAACGACACGTATTGCTGTATTTAATGAACTTAACAGACAGCTTGAAGCACTTTAAATAAGTATATTTATTTTTTTCGCTGTCCGGTTTCCATCAAATCCTGCGCTCTGATTGGCTGGCGAGCGGGTCCGTATCCTACGATACGGACCCCAGTTACGGACCCCGGTTATGGACCTCTGGCGACTTACTCGTTCACAACAACAACAAACATCGTAGAATTTTTTGTCAACATTTATCTTTTTTTATAAGATTTAATTATAAGATTATCAAAAATCTTATAAATTTTTGCCAGCATTTCTCAGGAGAATAACATTAATTTTACATCATGGATAGCGATAACGACAGTGTTCAGAGCGAAAGCGAATTTTACTACCCCGAGGAAGACAAAATAAAAGAAAACATTTCAGGAGAAAGCTAAAAACCTGTAACTTGCTAACACCGAGCAAAAACATGGCTGAATCCTGAATGACTCAATTTTGTATAAATAGGGGACTACATAGGTGGCAAAATGTAGTTTTTTTCCTGCCATGGAAGTGCACTTGTATACCGAGGAGGAAGCAATTTGCATTATAGCCGTGAATGAGGATTCAAAATGGTGGCTCGGCTCGGTTTTCCCTTTTGGGCGCTCTCGTTTTCTGTTAGAATTTGGTAAAGAAAAAAATAAATATATTATTTACCAGCTTAAGGTCGGGCCGTATGGTGAAATACCGTGACCTCGGCCCAGAGGGCCTCACTCAGTACTTTCAAGACCTCGGTCATGGTATTTCACGATACAGACCTCCCAGCTGGTAAATAACATATATATATCAAAATATTTGTGATGTGCTTCTCAAGGTTTTTTCTGATTTGTTGGTTTGTGTTGTGTTTTCATTATTTCTGTGAGAAGTTAATAGTTATGTGCTGCACTGACGTCACAGAGGGACGTTAATAGCACAACTACAATGGTATTTAATTGTTTTTATTACCTTAGCTTGCGAAGTTAGCGCCTTCATTAATTACCTCAGCTCACTCAGTTATCACTAGTCTTCATTCCATTAAATGGCACATTTAGTGTTCATCTTCATTACCTCAGATCATTCAGCTCACGTTAGTTTCATTACCTCAGCTTGCCAATTTAGCACCTTCATTACCTTAGCTTTGCAAAACCGTTTGTGACATGAATGTGTTCTTTCAGTAAAATGGATAAAAAAGTCCCCAAATCCTAAGTTAGCGCCATAGCCTTCATTAGCTCTACCCACTCAATTCGTGTTAGTATTTGTTACCTCAGCTCATATGATTAGTATTAATATTCATTAGCTTATTGTGCCACATTAGCAACTTTTTTAGCTCTTCATTACCTCAAATCTTTCAGATAGCATTAGCCTTCATTACCTCAGCTCACTCAGTTAGCGTTAGTCTTCATTACCTCAGCTCAGTCAGTTAGCTCAGCTTGCTCAGTTAGTGTTAGTGTTCATTACCTCAGATCACTCAGTTAGCTCAGCTTGCTCAGTTAGCGTTAGTCTTCATTACCTCAGCTCAGTCAGTTAGCTCAGCTTGCTCAGTTAGTGTTAGTGTTCATTACCTCAGATCACTCAGTTAGCTCAGCTTGCTCAGTTAGCGTTAGTGTTCATTACCTCAGCTCACTCAGTTAGCTCAGCTTGCTCAGCTAGCATTAGTCTTCATTACCTCAGATCACTCAGTTAGCTCAGCTTGTCAGTTAGCGTTAGTCTTCATGACCTCAGATCACTCAGTTAGCTCAGCTTGTCAGTTAGCGTTAGTCTTCATTACCTCAGATCACTCAGTTAGCGTTAGTCTTCATTACCTCAGTTTATTCAGCTAGTGTTAGTCTTCATTACCTCAGATCACTCAGTTAGCATTAGTCTTCATTACCTCAGATCACTCAGTTAGCTCAGCTTGCTCAGCTAGCATTAGTCTTCATTACCTCAGATCACTCAGTTAGCGTTAGTCTTCATTACCTCAGACCACTCAGTTAGCTCAGCTTGCTCAGCTAGCGTTAGTCTTCATTACCTCAAATCACTCAGCTAGCGTTAGTCTTCATTACCTCAGATCACTCAGTTAGCTAAGCTTGCTCAGCTAGCGTTAGTCTTCATTACCTCAGATCGCTCAGTTAGCTCAGCTTACTCAGTTAGCGTTAGTCTTCATTACCTCAGATCACTCAGTTAGCTCAGCTTGCTTAGTTAGCATTAGTCTTCATTACCTCAGATCACTCAGTTAGCTCAGCTCAGTCAGTTAGCGTTAGTCTTCATTACCTCAGATCACTCAGTTAGCTCAGCTTGCTCAGTTAGCGTTAGTCTTCATTACCTCAGCTCACTCAGTTAGCTCAGCTTGCTCAGTTAGCGTTAGTCTTCATTACCTCAGCTCACTCAGCTCAGCTTGCTCAGTTAGTGTTAGTCTTCATTACCTCAGCTCACTCAGTTAACTCAGCTTGCTCAGTTAGCATTAGTCTTCATTACCTCAGGTCACTCAGTTACCGTTAGTCTTCATTACCTCAGATCACTCAGTTAGCGTTAGTCTTCATTACCTCAGATCACTCAGTTAGCTCAGCTTGCTCAATTAGCATTAGTCTTCATTACCTCAGATCACTCAGTTAGTGTTAGTCTTCATTACCTCAGGTCACTCAGTTAGCGTTAGTCTTCATTACCTTAGATCACTCAGTTAGCTCAGCTTACTCAATTAGCATTAGTCTTCATTACCTCAGATCACTCAGTTAGTGTTAGTCTTCATTACCTCAGCTCACTCAGTTAACTCAGCTTGCTCAATTAGCATTAGTCTTCATTACCTCAGGTCACTCAGTTACCGTTAGTCTTCATTACCTCAGATCACTCAGTTAGCGTTAGTCTTCATTACCTCAGATCACTCAGTTAGCGTTAGTCTTCATTACCTCAGCTCACTCAGTTAGCTCAGCTTGCTCAATTAGCATTAGTCTTCATTACCTCAGATCACTCAGTTAGCTCAGTTTGCTCAGTTAGCGTTAGTCTTCATTACCTCAGATCACTCAGTTAGCTCAGCTTGCTCAATTAGCATTAGTCTTCATTACCTCAGATCACTCAGTTAGCTCAGCTTGCTTAGTTAGCGTTAGTCTTCATTACCGCAGATCACTCAGCATTAGTCTTCATTACCTCAGCTCACTCAGTTAGCTCAGCTTGCTCAGTTAGCGTTAGTCTTCATTACCTCAGCTCACTCAGTTAGCTCAGCTTGCTCAGTTAGCGTTAGTCTTCATTACCTCAGATCACTCAGTTAGCTCAGCTTGCTCAGTTAGCATTAGTCTTCATTACCTCAGATCACTCAGTTAGCTCAGCTTGCTCAGTTAGCGTTAGTCTTCATTACCGCAGATCACTCAGCATTAGTCTTCATTATCTCAGCTCACTCAGTTAGCTCAGCTTGCTCAGTTAGCGTTAGTCTTCATTACCTCAGATCACTCAGTTAGCTCAGCTTGCTCAGTTAGCGTTAGTCTTCATTACCTCAGATCACTCAGTTAGCTCAGCTTGCTCAATTAGCATTAGTCTTCATTACCTCAGATCACTCAGTTAGCTCAGTTTGCTCAGTTAGCGTTAGTCTTCATTACCTCAGATCACTCAGTTAGCTCAGCTTGCTCAATTAGCATTAGTCTTCATTACCTCAGATCACTCAGTTAGCTCAGCTTGCTCAGTTAGCGTTAGTCTTCATTACCTCAGATCACTCAGTTAGCTCAGCTTGCTCAGTTAGCGTTAGTCTTCATTACCTCAGATCACTCAGCATTAGTCTTCATTACCTCAGCTCACTCAGTTAGCTCAGCTAGCGTTAGTCTTCATTACCTCAGATCACTCAGCATTAGTCTTCATTACCTCAGATCACTCAGTTAGCGTTAGTCTTCATTACCTCAGTTTACTCAGCATTAGTCTTCATTACCTCAGATCACTCAGTTAGCATTAGTCTTCATTACCGCAGATCACTCAGCATTAGTCTTCATTATCTCAGCTCACTCAGTTAGCTCAGCTTGCTCAGTTAGCGTTAGTCTTCATTACCTCAGATCACTCAGTTAGCTCAGCTTGCTCAGTTAGCATTAGTCTTCATTATCTCAGATCACTCAGTTAGCTCAGCTTGCTCAGTTAGCGTTAGTCTTCAGTCTTCATTACCTCAGATCACTCAGCATTAGTCTTCATTACCTCAGATCACTCAGTTAGCGTTAGTCTTCATTACCTCAGTTTACTCAGCATTAGTCTTCATTACCTCAGATCACTCAGTTAGCTCAGCTTGCTCAGTTAGCGTTAGTCTTCATTACCTCAGTTTACTCAGCATTAGTCTTCATTACCTCAGCTCAATCAATTAGCTCAGCTTGCTCAGTTAGCGTTAGTCTTCATTATCTCAGCTCACTCAGTTAACTCAGCTTGCTCAATTAGCATTACCCTACTAACAATTTTTGGTTCCCAGAACGTTCCTGGAACACAAGCCTTTGGTTCCAGTTTGGTTCCGGCTACGTTCCCTGAAAGTCATTTTTGGTTCTGTTTAGGTTGTCACTTGGTTGGCAGGAAAGTTTAATTTTGGTTCCCAGAACGTTACTCATGTGGTTCCCATTTGGTTCCTTCACCGTTCTCACACCATCCCTTTATCCTTGTTCATGTCATGTTTGTTCCCTCAATGTTTCCATATCGTTCCCATAACCTTGTTGGTTAGTCTTCATGACCTCAGATCACTCAGTTAGCTCAGCTTGTCAGTTAGCGTTAGTCTTCATTACCTCAGATCACTCAGTTAGCGTTAGTCTTCATTACCTCAGTTTATTCAGCTAGTGTTAGTCTTCATTACCTCAGATCACTCAGTTAGCATTAGTCTTCATTACCTCAGATCACTCAGTTAGCTCAGCTTGCTCAGCTAGCGTTAATCTTCATTACCTCAGATCACTCAGCATTAGTCTTCATTACCTCAGATCACTCAGTTAGCGTTAGTCTTCATTACCTCAGATCACTCAGCTCAGCTTGCTCAGTTAGCGTTAGTCTTCATTACCTCAGATCACTCAGTTAGCTCAGCTTGCTCAGTTAGCGTTAGTCTTCATTACCTTGGCTTGACAATTTAGCACCTGTTTAGTTTTGCAGAAGTGTTTGTTAAATGAATATGTTCTTACAGTAAAATGGATGAAAAAAAAGTAATGAAATCCTAAGTTAGTGCCTCATTAGCTCTTCCCACTCAGCGAGTGTTCACCTTAGTTACCTCAGCTCACTCGATTAGCACTAATCTTCGTTAGCTTATTGTGCCACATTAGCAACTTTGTTAGCGTTACACACTCAGTTATCACCACAGTATTTATTTCATCAGCTCACTCAGCTCGCGTTGGTCTTCTGATCTTCTTCTTCCATTCTTTCAGCCTGCAAAGTTAGCATCTTCATTTGAATAAAAAAAGTAGAAAAAAAATCCCCAAATCTTAACCAAAATAAAAAAAACAAAAATTTAGAGCACAAATATTGTTATAACTTTCATTTGCTTAGTTCACTAAGTTAAGCATCATGACCTCCATCAGCTCTACTCACGCTTTAGCATTAATTTTCAAGACCTCAGTTCACTCAGTTCATCCTGAATTTGTGATCTCACCTGTAACCTTGCCAAGTTAGCACATTTATTAGCTTGGCTTTGATACAACCTTTGTTCAGTGAGTTTTTTCTACAGTCAAATTGGGTAAAAAATTGTGTTGTTTTTTTTTTGCCAAATTCTGCAAAAAGATTTAGAAAATCAAAAAGGGTGATAATAATAATAATAATAATAATAATAATAATAATAATAATAATAATAATAAACAGTCGAAAGACAGAGTGGAGTGTTCACTTTTATCTGCTCATATACCAGTTATTTATGCTTCTTGTGTAATAGTTTCTTTCCTCCTCACAGATCTGTAATGTTTAGAGAAACTGGTTCAAAAAAATTCTGGTCCTATTTATGGCCTATTTCATTGCTATTTTCAAAAGAATGTCCCCAAATGCAGAACGCTGGAAAAGCCTTTTTTTTTGGTTTAGTGCAGCAGGAAAGAATCATTCCAAATGTTTCTGGTATCGTCTTCCATCTCAGTTTATTGCCACAGAATGCTGTTGACTCTTGCACTTCCTGTGGCCTGCAGATAAGAGAACCTGATAGGCACAATACCACCCGCACCACAGCAAGCGGCTCTGAGGTGAAGTGCTGAACAGTCCAAAGTGTTTGCAAATCTATCGCTATGAAAATAAATTTTAATTGTGTGTAATGTTGTGCAGAAGGGCAAGACGCTGCCGTTTCTTCATCAACCTGAACAGGGCCTTTTGTGTTGGCAGCTAAATCCCTGTGATAGTGTGATATGTCAAAGAAATACATGACATATACGTATACATATAAAGAACACGCATGTAAAGAAATGCTGTCGACCAAAAATGGCTTAAAAATAATGAAATGAAATGTTTCAACATTAAAAAATACTATAAACAGTAATCAGTAAGCCATAATAAATGAAACAAAGTCAAGATTTGGTGTGAGACGAGCCTTTGCTTTAAAAAAAAAAATAGTAGTCTCCGGTACAGTGAGTGCAGTTTTATGCGGAAATGAGCTGTAGGTTTTACTGAGCATCTCGCAGAACCAGCCACAGTTCTTCTGGACACTTTGACTGTCACACACGCTTCTTCAGTTTGCACCAAAACCCAGTAGCCTTCATTATGTTTTCTTTTTTAATCTGAAAAGTGCTCATTTATGGAATGTGCTGCTCAGATACCGTACAAACATTTTTATTTTCTGTAACATTTGGACTCTAAAATGTTTTTGTACTGACTCGATAATGTAGAAGTCATAAAATAGAAATCTATGTGGAAAAATAGGGCGCCTGAGACTTCTGCACAGTACTCTGTATGGGTGGCATGGTGGTGTAGTGGTTCGCGCTGTCGCCTCACAGCAAGAAGGTTCGGGTTCGAGCCCCGTGGCCGGCGAGGGCCTTTCTGTGCGGAGTTTGCATGTTCTCCCTGTGTCCGTGTGGGTTTCCTCCGGGTGCTCCGGTTTCCCCCACAGTCCAAAGACATGCAGGTTAGGTTAACTGGTGACTCTAAATTGAGTGTGAATGGTTGTCTATGTGTCAGCCCTGTGATGACTTGTCCAGGGTGTACCCTGCTTTTCGCCCGTAGTCAGCTGGGATAGGCTCCAGCTTGCCTGTGACCCTGTAGAACAGGATAAAGCAGCTAGAGATAACGAGATGATATATATATATATATATATATATATATTTGCCCAAACTTCCCAAAATGCACCAGGGTACACCTGTGATAACTGGTAGGTTTATGAAAGGCCTATTGTGGTATCTGTTTTTTTAGCAGGAGGATATGTTTCATTGTCTTCAATCATAGGCAGCAAAAAAAAAAAAAAGTTGACTTTTGTGCTTGTCTCATTTTTGGGGTGTTGGTGTGATGTTACAAGAATATGGGATTTGGTTCCCTTGTTTTGCGAAAGGGAAAACTGCTTTTTCTCGACAGTCGTCATTCGGACATACTGTATATTGTATCATACTTTTAGCAAAGTATAAAACTGTTCTTGTATCCCAGAGCTGCAGTGGCCAAATGATGGCAAGATGCCAACTTCACCTAGAACGAACCTGACATCATATTTAGCCTTGTAGCAGATGAAACTTCAAACTTAGCCACAAATAACAATGATAAAGACTTTCCCAAAAAGCTGATGCCTGTTTTTTGTGTCTGCGGTCTTTCAAATGCCACACAGCTGAGGATTCATCCAATGCAAGGCGACAGTATTAGACTGTTTGGCTAAACAACAGATTCACAACAATGTAGAAATAAATTGGTGCCATGTGCATTCTTCAAGCCTGGTGCTGATCTCTTCAACAAATGCTCCACCCCGAAACTCATGAAATATGCTGATACTGAAATATTTCTCATATGTTTCATGACTCTGATGCTAATTTTTTTTTAATTTGTTATTCCTATGAGAAGTTAGTGGTTGTGCCCTATTCTAACATTGTTATTGCCAGCACAGTTCCAATGGCATTTTTATACCATGAAAATATTTCGACGATCTCGGACGTGAGTGATAACCGTCAGGTTTCGTTGTTAGCTCCTAAAGACTAAAGAAAAGAAGTTCTGTTTCTTGCTCACCATTTCCCATCAACATTGACAATGGATCCAATTTGCAAACATTGGATTCAGTGTTCCAGAATGCAATGCAGCTATACGATGCCGTTGCGCTTGGTGAGTTAGCAAGCTACGAGATAACGGGCGCAGTGGTGTTGAAAGTTGAAGCTTTGGAAGCTGATCTGTTTGAGCAGAGGACTAAAACGCCGCTGCATCACTCTCTTTACGTGGAGATGAAACGATGGCTAAGTTAGTCTGTACCACATTCAGCTGGTATTCAAATGGTATTATAGGTAACGTAGGAAGCTGTTCACCAAAGTAAAAACAGACCAAGTAAATAAAAGATGTTTGAACCAAAAACGTCAACTTGGAATTGAATCATAAAATAAATCTTTTGCACAGCAAAATACAGTGATTGATCTGCAAGTCTTTCAGGATGGATTTTCCTCGAAGACTCAGAAAAATGTTCCTCAAGGATTCTTTAGATGTTTAATGGTTCAAGCTTTGCGCTTATTCATGAGGACGTGATGGAGAAAAGCCAGTGTTCTAGCTTTCTAAAAGAGTTCTCCTCAGAGTATTTTCGGAACAGTAAACCCTCTCTTGTAGAGTTCTATAGTGAACCTTCAGGGGGTTTTTTCGCAGAGAGACAAACTTAACCCTTTAGGATGCTAGAGGGCTTGTTTTTGTTTGGACGATAGTGGATAGTGGATCTCCACATTCACTGGATATGAGGAACCGCATGCTCTGATTGGCTACTCTACTACTAGGCTATCAGCTCATATACCGTGAATAGAGAAAAACAAAATGGCGGCGCGTGTAGCTGAACCAACTGAGGATGAAATAAAAACTCTAGTCGAAAACAAAACCCCAAAATTTATCAAGTATGTCAAAGAAACAGAAATGGCGAAAAGAATATAATCCCCCCCCCCCCCCCCCCCACCAAAATTTCCTGTTCCACACTCCAGCCCGGTCGGTGGCGGTAATGCATCTTTAAGTTGGTTTGCCAACCGCCAAAAAAAAAAAACCTCAAGAAGAATAAGAAGAAAAACCCAAAAATACAAAAAAACCAACAGAATATGGAATGAAAGTATTTAATGGTAAGAACGTATCTTTTTTTATTTTTCAAGAATTATTACGATAGCATTTTCCACAAATTGCTTCTGTCATTTCACCGGTTTGTTTACAGTCTCAACGGAAATTATTTTGTCAGACACTGTGGATAAAGTTTTTATTTATCGAATTTGCAAGAAATAAAAATAATGCTCTGTTTCTCAAAATCCAGTGAATGCAGATAGAATAAAATAGTTATTCCACTCAATCTCGTCATACATGGTTTACAGCTAATTCGGTGCTATGCACTTCGTCGGCTATCAGCTCATGTACGACTTGATTTTGTGGAATAACTGTTAAATGTTTTTGTCCAATCATGCCCTTCTGCTCAATTCTTTTTACTCGAAAATTTGCTTTCCATAATGAGTCCAGAGCTGATTTGTAATGTGGTCATGTTTGTTGTTTGTGTTCATATGCCAGGTCATAAAGCAGCTGCTGAGAAAAACATGGTGTCTGGGAGCTTGTTGTCTGATCTGGAGAGCCTCAGTGCTAGGGTTCTCTCCAGCTCTTTACCCTCAACAGATGACAAGCAGCCATCAGCGAACAACAGCAGCAGTGACTCAGGACCTCACAGGAGAGCAAAGCGTTTCCTCTCCTACCCACGCTTCGTGGAAGTCATGGTTGTTGCCGACTACAAGATGGTGGAACATCACAGGAACAACCTCCAGCACTACATTCTAACATTAATGTCGATTGTAAGTTCTGTCTGATGTATGGCATCTGGCCTTGATTTTCTTGCATGCTGTTACTTTATGCATAGATCAAGTATTCGCCCAAGAACGAACTCCAATCCTTCAACACAAACTCTTCTGACTGATATGATGAATGTGAAAAATGAAGAATAAAATCAGGAATGGTCACATAAAATGCATGCTTTTTGGCATGGCTTCCAGGGAGCTGAAGTTGACCTAATTCTGTCTTGGCACAGGCTGCATTCTCTGCAGGTTTCTGGGAGTGCAATCAACTTTCTCAACAGCCGAGAAATATTTCTGCTGCAGTTGACCAACTGTATTATAAATAGAACTGCTGTGCGAGTCCTCCTTGAGAATCTTAGCTCCACGCAGCTGCATTAATTAGAGTTATCTGAGGATAAAATGGCTTTCAGACGTAGAATTATAAATCCGTGGAGGTCAATGTCATGCATGTTATCTTATTTTTTCTTCTTGCCAACATTTTAATCTGAAACTTTGTAAAAGAACGTTTGAAATGTGTGTGCACACATCAGGAGGGTGTTCAGATTTTTTTTTTTCCAAAGCATTTCTCAGGGGATCATTTTGAAAAAGGTACCGTAATATTGCTCTGTTCATGTCCCATTGCAAGCATCAAAACCAAATCCAACCACTTCATTCCTAACCACACACTTTTGCAAAATGGTATTTCGTCACCAACACGAGCCTGTTTTGCTTTGTCTTCATCCAGGTTTCCTCAATCTATAAGGATCCCAGCATTGGCAATCTGATCAACATTGTTATTGTGAAGCTAGTCATAATAAACAATGAGCTGGTAAGATAACAGTCTCTCGGCATTCTCATACATTGTACATGGTTGCGTAGTCTCAGCTATCGCAGCTGGCCGTTTACAAGTTTTCACTGCCCTGCATCTTTATCCAAGACAAAGCATGTCCGTTATCTGAGTCAAAGCATTCAGATAGTTTCATCATCCATTGTTTTTTATAATCAAAGCCTACTGTACTGTTGCTAAAACGTCTTACAGTCATTAGCTTACTGATTACCTTGTAGTCCGGATAGTCTTCGATCATGTCATACACTTCTCTCTCTTTCTACGCAGAAGGGTCCAGTTATCTCTTTCAATGCACAAGCCACTTTAAAGAACTTCTGTGTCTGGCAGCTGGATCAGAACAACCTCGACGACGAACACCATGACCACTACGACACTGCTATCCTCATCACCAGGTCCCGCAGCTTTTACTTCCTCTTAGAAGGAAAGGTTAGCCAAAATGCTAACATGGCTAACTAGGGCATACATGTCAACAGTTAGCATAACTCAACACAGTGGCTACAGAGCAAATTAAATTTGAATACTCAAGTGCCATAATCAAGTATACCATTACAAAACTGGGGGGTTTAAATCTGGATCCCAGTGGCCAATTGGTTGTTGTAGAATTGTATAAAACAGCTCAGGTGTGTGTATGTGTTGTATAAATGTAACCTGAGTGTACTTCTACAGGCAGGATATCTGTCGAGCAAAAGACAAGTGCGACACTTTAGGTAATTTTTTTTTTTTTTTTTAAATATCCATAATATAATGAGCATAGTGGTGATTATTTTTGATTAATAGTACTATTCCTATGAATAACAGTTACGACTTCAGTAATACCAGTTATTCTGTGCTTTGCCAGGTCTTGCAGAGTTGGGCACAGTGTGTGATCCATACAGGAGCTGCAGCATCAGTGAAGATAGCGGCCTGAGTACCGCTTTCACTATTGCTCATGAGCTCGGCCATGTGTAAGTGACCCTTTCCACTACCTGCTACCACTGATTGTCAGTCTTACGCTCATAGCAAATGGGTTTTGTTGCTGGATGTTTGGATAGTTCTACTTGGAACCTGCTCTCAGAGGGTAAAACCATGTTGTAGGCTTTCCATGGAGAGACAACCTTCAGGTGTTCCAATTTAACCCTTAACTCCACGTACGGTACATACTCATCTCCAGCCTTTTTCTTTGTCCCCAAATCTTCTCCACAGTTCTTGACTCTTTTCTTTTGCTGCCGAGTCTTCTTTACTGGTTTCTCATCCTTTTCTTTGGTCCACATGTTTTCCACTGGTTCCCAGTTTTCTTTCCTGGCCTTTAACCTTCTACCCTGGTCATCATTCTTTTTCACAGGTCTTTGGTTTCTGATCTTTAATCTTAAGAATTTTAGATTTAACTAGATCTATATACTAGTCTCCATTTTTCTTCCTTCATCCAGAATTGTCTACACTGGTCTAGAGCCTTTTCCTGTTCTTCCTTATCTTGCTTACGCCAAGTCTTTTGCACTGATCTCTCATCTTTCTTGGTCTTTAACCTTCCATCCTGGTCTTCAGTCTTTTTGAGTGGTCTTTGCGCTTCTCCATTCATTCACAATCTTCCCCTTTGGTTGCTGTAATTTTGACTTGTTCAGTTTCTTTTCAGGGCCCAAATGTTCTCTACCAGTCCAAAATCTTCTCTTTTCTCCAGCCTTATTCACTCCTTCAGAATTACCTCAAATTTCTGTTTTCATGAGTGTTTGGTCTCCATTGATCCACAAGCTTTAATCTTAAGTGCGATACATTTAGCTAGATGTACAGTCTTTGCTAGCTTCTGTTTTTTCCATTCCCTAAAATCATCTAGACTGGTCAAGAGTCTTTTCCTGTGCTTCATCCTCTTCTTTAATGGTTTTCATTGACCTTCTCTGGGGCGGCACGGTGGTGTAGTGGTTAGCGCTGTCGCCTAACAGCAAGAAGGTCCTGGGTTCGAGCCCTGGGGCCAGCAAGGGCCTTTCTGTGTGGAGTTTGCATGTTCTCCCCGTGTCCATGTGGGTTTCCTCCGGGTGCTCCGGTTTCCCCCACAGTCCAAAGACATGCAGGTTAGGTTAACTGGTGACTCTAAATTGACTGTGAGTGTGAATGGTTGTCTGTGTCTATGTGTCAGCCCTGTGATGACCTGGCGACTTGTCCAGGGTGTACCCCACTTTTTGCCCATAGTCAGCTGGGATAGGCTCCAGCTTGCCTGCGACCCTGTAGAAGGATAAAGCGGCTAGAGATAATGAGATGAGATGAGATGAGATTGATCTTCTCTGGTTTAGATCTTTTTTGCTGGTCCCCAAACTTCTTTCTTGGGCTTTATCCTTCTATCCTGGTCTTCAGTCATGTTGACTGATCTCTGGTCTTCAGCATTTGTTCTCCGCTGGTACAAAACCTTCGATGCTTATTCACTTCTTCAAATTTATTTCTAATTTCCAGTGTTCTCTCCTGGCACCTCATAATTTCCCCTGTTCCTTACACACTATCTTGGTTACAGAATGCCTCCCTGATCTACAATCTTCTACTTCTACTAGTGTCCTAGTCCAGTCTTCTATTCTGGTCCCTTGTGTTATTGTTTGATCCCATATTTTCTTCACTAGTCCATGGCATTCTTCATTGCAGTCTTCCTTCTTGGTTCCTGCTTTACTTTCCATGTCCCAGGCGTTCGCCAGTGGCCACCAGTCCTCGACCCTGGTCCAAATTTTTTACCCTTTTCTCCAATTTTCTCCAATCAACACAATAACTCAAATGCACAGATGTTGGATCATTGAAATATTTTGGTGAACCCTTGATCATACCATGATAATAAGCTATAAACTCTGTCTATGCTTGATAAGCAAACCCTCATGAACATATATGTGTTGTAATTTGTTGAGTCTACCGGTTGCAATGTAAGTTGGAGGCAAATGGAAAAACATTGAGCCTTTGAGTGTTCCACGATCAGCAATCCATGGCTAGGATTCAAAGATAGCATCTTTTGTCTTGATATATGACAAGGAAGGATGCTGTTTCTTTCTTCCCTGTTGATCAGAGAGATGATATGTGTGTCAGATGAATCATGTGTTCACCTCCAAACCCAAGACTATCTCAGGTTGCAAACACTCATGGATATGAGCTGAGTCCTTTGGGTGATGGGCAGATTGATGACTTTGGATTATTGTTTTTTCCATCTTCACATTGGCTGTAAAATAACATAAAGTGGGACTGTATTTCACCTGCTGTGTTCATTCTTCCAAACTCTTCCTTCTAGATCGTCGTAGCCCATTCCCTCCTGCTTGTCAGCCTCCTCTATCCATCACTCAGAAGACTAAGATAAGGTTCAATGTTTTTCAGTTGCAAAAACGATATCACATCTACCAGACAAAATAAATTGCAACATATGTTCATGAGGGTTTGCTTATCAGGATGACAGTTGATACCTTATGATCACACCATGATGCCATCACTGTCAACCTGAAACAATGAAGGCTAACATATTGTGTGATTCGTCTGAAACACATACCCTCTATCTTCGCTCTGACCAACAGGGAAGAAAGACATTTTGTCCTTCTTGCCCGGATATATCTCATCTCATTATCTGTAGCCGCTTTATCCTTCTACAGGGTCGCAGGCAAGCTGGAGCCTATCCCAGCTGACTACGGGTGAAAGGCGGGGTACACCCTGGACAAGTCGCCAGGTCATCACAGGGCTGACACATAGACACAGACAACCATTCACACTCACATTCACACCTACGCTCAATTTAGAGTCACCAGTTAACCTAACCTGCATGTCTTTGGACTGTGGGGGAAACCGGAGCACCCGGAGGAAACCCACTCGGACACGGGGAGAACATGCAAACTCCGCACAGAAAGGCCCTTGCCGGCCCCGGGGCTCGAACCCAGGACCTTCTTGCTGTGAGGCGACAGCGCTAACCACTACACCACTGTGCCGCCCCGCCCGGATATATATCAAGGCAAAATATGCTTTGAATTTCTTTGAATCCGAGTCATGGATCATTGAACACGTAACTAGTTCTACCACTTCAGAATACCAAAATTATCTTGATGAACAATTTGGGATGTATAACATCAGGAACTCACTTTTTTTTTGTGAATGCTCAAGTATTTTATTCTTGAACACCCAGAGATTACAGAAGTAGGCTACAGATATGCAGCTTTTTTTTTCCTCACTGAAGCTTTTTGCACTGTAATCATTCATTTATTTCCATTGCGTGCACAAGATGGGATTTTGGAATTCTTTTCTTATCCGGTGGAGGGCTGTGACCTCACTGCTGTAGGCTGAGCAGGGGATTGAGCTCCTGGCGCTATAAGGTGCAAAGCTGTACGCATCACACCTCGCTCCCGCCCTCTCCATTCCCTGCATGACCTCCTTTCAACCACTCAGCTTCACAAACAGCATTGATACCGCTCTGGCTACTGGGTCGTTGAAGTGCTGTTCAAGTCCAAATGTAGAAAGGAAATATTGGGAATCTATAAATTGATCGAAAGAGTCACTGATGCATGTGTATGCATGTGTACATTGTGTTCTGCAGGTTCAACATGCCCCATGATGACAGTAATAAGTGCAAAGAGGACGGTGTTAAGATTCAGCAGCATGTCATGGCCCCCACACTCAACTACTACACCAACCCCTGGATGTGGTCCAAATGCAGCCGAAAATACATCACAGAGTTCCTCGAGTACGTACTGCAAATTATGGTGGCTTTCTGTGAATTCTACACAGTCATAAGCTCATACTCTGTGCAGAATAATGAGACATGTTCAAGAGACGGTTCAATGCACGTTTTAAAAGTAATCTTTTTCACCAAGTTAGTTCAATCAGCTCCAGTCCTCCAAATCTTTGAATTAAACTACATTCAGGGCCATCAACACACACTCAAGGCATTTTTGTGTGTGTGTGTGTGTGTGTGTCTTGTTTTTCTCTTGTTTGTTTTGTTTTCTTCTTGAAGTCTTTTTTATCATCTCTTATCAGCACAGGGTATGGAGAGTGCTTGCTCGACGAGCCCGTGTCCAGGCCGTACCCCCTTCCCCAGCAGCTCCCCGGGCGCATATACAGTGTCAATCAACAATGTGAACTCATATTTGGACCGGGGACACAGGTCTGCCCATATATGGTAAGTCAACACTGTATTGCACTGATTATGATCTGATTTTGGTCTTTTAAACTCTTTGTTAGTAAATCTGCTTACGTTATATGATTATCACTGTATTTCAGAGGAATTTGTGAAATTGTCTTTTTGACATGGGATGACAAAGAAGTGTTTCTCATCTCATCTCATCTCATCTCATCTCATCTCATTATCTGTAGCCACTTTATCCTTCTACAGGGTCGCAGGCAAGCTGGAGCCTATCCCAGCTGACTACAGGTGAAAGGCGGGGTACACCCTGGACAAGTCGCCAGGTCATCACAGGGCTGACACATAGAGACACACAACCATTCACACTCACATTCACACCTACGGTCAATTTAGAGTCACCAGTTAACCTAACCTGCATGTCTTTGGACTGTGGGGGAAACCGGAGCACCCGGAGGAAACCCACGCGGACACGGGGAGAACATGCAAACTCCGCACAGAAAGGCCCTCGCCGGCCCCGGGGCTCAAACCCGGACCTTCTTGCTGTGAGGCGACAGCGCTAACCACTACACCACCGTGCCGCCACAAAGAAGTGTTTAATATTTAAAAGTGAAGATAAAACTGTTCGCATTGACAGGAATATTCAAAAAGAAGAAGAAGCCTTTACTTGTCACATGCACACTTAAGCACAGCAAAATTCCTCCTCTGCATTGAACCCATCCGAAGCAGCACACACACACACACACCCAGAGCAGTAGGCAGCAATGCAACAGCACTCAGGGAGCAGTTGTGGAATAGTCAGGTGCCTTGTTCAAGGGCACTTCAGCCATGATACACAGGAAGGGGAAAGTGCTATTCGTTAACTCAACTCCCCTCACATTTTCCTGCCGGTTCCGGAAACTGAACCAGCAACCTGCTGGACCCAAGACTGCTTCTCTATCCTTCAGGCCATGACTGCTGCATGGCTGAGTTGAATTCAATATTAAATATTCAAGTGATTTATTCCTCACTTTCAACACTTCCAACATCACAAAGAAATCCACCACAGCAATGAAAGATCCTTCGTAATAATGTTAATGTTTTTTATTCTATCCACATTCACTGGATATGAGCAGTCGCACACTCTGATTGGCTACTCTGCAACCAGGCTATCAGCTCATATACCATGAGAAGAGAAAAACAAAATGGCGGAGCGTGTTGCTGAATCAACCGAGGACGAAATAAAAACTTGACTCGAAAACAAAACCCCAAAAAATACAAAAAAAGCAACAGAATATGGAATGAAAGTATTTGATGGTAAGAACGTATCTTTTGTTATTTTTCAAGAATTATTATTATTATCTCATTTTTCACAAATTGCTCCTGTCATTTTGCCGGTTTGTTTACATTCTAAGCAGAAATTATTTTGTTGGACGTTTTGTGTAAAGTTTTTATTTATCGAATTTGCAAAAAATAAAAATAAAAATGCTCTGTTTCTTAAAATTCAGTGAATGTGGATTGAATAAAACAGTTATTCCACTCAATCTCGTCGTACATGGCTTATAGCCGACTCGGTGCTACGTGCCTCGTCGGCTATCAGCTCATGTACGACTCGATTTCGTGGAATAGCTGTTAAATATCACGAATCAAAGTTTTTATCCTGTGTGTTTGAAATTATATGACTATTACAGGTTTAGGAAGGCTTTAAATTTTTGCAGACTGCCCCTTTAATTTATTTTTCATTCCATTGTTGTATTTTATGGCAAATTCTTTATTGTTTATTGTTTCACTGAGCAGGATAGCAGAAATAAAATTTGTAAAAATGCCAGAATGAGAATGGTAATCATGGAAATACTTTATTACTGAATAACTGATCATGGTTTGTTTACATTTTTTATCTTTAAGCAGTAAAATTTCTTGAATTTTTTTCGACTGGTTCAAAAGCTCAAAGAAGTTTGAAAATTACAGCACTGAAATGTCCAAGGAACAATTAAATAAATGTGTAAAGCTATTCTATTCTAAAACAAAACCCCAAAAATTGTTATGAAGTATTTAAAAGAAACAGAAATAGCTGAGGCCGGCACGGTGGTGTAGTGGTTTGCGCTGTCGCCTCACAGCAAGAAGGTCCGGGTTTGAGCCCCGTGGCCGGCGAGGGCCTTTCTGTGCGGAGTTTGCATGTTCTCCCCGTGTCCACGTGGGTTTCCTCCGGGTGCTCCGGTTTCCCCCACAGTCCAAAGACATGCAGGTTAGGTTAACTGGTGACTCTACGGTAAATTGACCGTAGGTGTGAATGTGAATGGTTGTCTGTGTCTATGTGTCAGCCCTGTGATGACCTGGCGACTTGTCCAGGGTGTACCCCGCCTTTCGCCCGTAGTCAGCTGGGATAGGATCCAGCTTGCCTGTGACCCTGTAGAACAGGATAAAGCGGCTAGAGATAATGAGATGAGATGAGAAATAGCATAAAGAATATAGTTCCCCCCCCATATCTCCTGTTCCACACTCCAGCCCAGTTGGTGGTGGTAATGCACCTTTTAAGTTGGTTTGCCAGCTGCCAAAAACCTGAAAGAAGAAGAAAAAAAACAAAATACAAAAAAAAGCAACAGAATATGGAATTAATGTATTTGATTGTAAGAACGTATCTTTTTAAAAAAAATTACATTCTAAGCGGAAATGATTTGGTCGGACGTTTTGTATAAAGTTTTGATTGATCGAATTTGCAAGAAATAAAAATAAAAATGCTCTGTTTCTCAAAATCCAGTGAATGTGGATAGAATAAAACAGTTATTCCACTCAATCTCGTTGTACATGGATTATAGACGACTCGGTGCTACGCGCCTCGTCAGCGATCAGCTCACGTATGACTCGATTTCGTGGAATAGCTGTTAATTATACAGCAGTTCGCACATGTCGTGAAAGCTACATCAAACTGTTAGGAATATCAATTTTTCTCAGTTATGTTGGTAAATTCATAAGAAAAGTCTCCGTACGATGAAAATTCTGTCACCAAACTAATAAATTCATTCTTTAAGCAAAATTCATGTTCATCAGATGTGTACTACCGCACACAGTCATAACCGCAAGATGTGTTGATAAATTGGTTAAAAAAAAGGCTCTGTATCAGAAAAATTACACTGTAATTCGAGCTCGCGTCAACCATAAGTTGATGTTCCATAGCCAGATTGATCCATATGGACACAGCAGTCGTATGCAACATTACCGATTTGTTTAATGACCGAGTGCCACCTTTTCTAGCAAGGCACTGGAATGAAATGCAGATTAAGCATATTTCTGTTGCTGCTGTAATGATTCACTGTCTTGAGTTTTGCTCTCTACATGGACATGCACAAACAGAGGAATGGAGAAGAGCTATTTTAGGTTCCAGTTCTTAGTAGTAGTTACATAACATTGTTAAACAGCACAGTGTAGTACATTGAGTTAGTGGCATTTAAAGTGTTTGTTTAAAGGGTGAGCCCTGTGAGAGAGGGATAGTTACACTGTGTGTGTGTGTGTGTGTTGTGAATGTTTGTGAGGGGGTGGTACTGAGGGTTAACAGTTTGTGTATGTATGTGTGTGTGTGTTTTCTCCAGATGCAGTG
This sequence comes from Neoarius graeffei, assembly GCF_027579695.1. Taxonomy (NCBI): domain Eukaryota; kingdom Metazoa; phylum Chordata; class Actinopteri; order Siluriformes; family Ariidae; genus Neoarius; species Neoarius graeffei. Next base: position 50,136,451 of record NC_083594.1, on the reverse strand, counting down.
TCGACGGCTTTGGTGCACGAGTCCAGAAGGAGCTCAGCGTGGCTGCCGAACCCAGCACATGCCCTGGGCTGACGGCACTGACTGTGGCCACGGAAGGGCAAGTATTCAAGTTACACAAGCACACAAAAATACAAACCGTCAACCAAAATTTCTACATCATACTTTAACAGTTTACACGAAAGCTCCAAACAAGTACAACCTCCTGATTAGGAAACTGAGCCCGTAATACAGATGTCCTGCTGTTCTCTTAGAACTCAATCTCCTCCTCGTTCTTCCAGTTAGTGGAAGTTGAGCTCCAGCAGTCACTAATCCTCACATGTTAGAGGCTCGTCGGCATCGTTTACAATGATGCTGTACATCTGCGCGGAACACCCCTGAACTCGGAGTAGAGTTTGCGCTTGAGTATGGATTTAATCAAAAGATAACAGACATCAAGTCAAGTCAAGTTTATCTGTATAGCGCTTTTAACAATAAACATTGTCGCAAAGCAGCTTTACAGAATTTGAACGACTTAAAATACGAGCTAATTTTATCCCGAATCTATCCCCAACGAGCACGCCTGTGGCGATGGTGGCAAGGAAAAACTCCCTCAGACGACATGAGGAAGAAACCTTGAGAGGAACCAGACCCAAAAGGGAACCCATCCTCATTTGGGTGACAACATGACTATAACGTTAACAGTCCTAACATAAAGTCAGCTTCGTTGATGCTATAAACCCCCCACCGACGGAAACCCGAGCGCAAAACCGTTCACGACAACCGCAGTCCCAAAATCAGCAAGTCAACTGCAGTTACATCCAGCTTTATTCTATCCACATTCACTGGATATGAGCAATCGTGCACTCTGACTGGCTACTCCACTACAATGATATTAGCTCATATACTGTGAGTAGAGAAAAAACAAAATGGTGGACCGTGTTGCTGAAACAACCAAGGACGAAATAAAAACTCTACTCAAAAACAACCCCCCCCCAAAAAAAAAAGCATGGTAAGAACGTATCTTTTTTATTAATTTTTAAAGAATTATTATTATTATTATTATTATTGGGCGGCACGGTGGTGTAGTGGTTAGCGCTGTCGCCTCACAGCAAGAAGGTCCTGGGTTCGAGCCCCGTGGCCGGCGAGGGCCTTTCTGTGCGGAGTTTGCATGTTCTCCCCGTGTCCGCGTGGGTTTCCTCCGGGTGCTCCGGTTTCCCCCACAGTCCAAAGACATGCAGGTTAGGTTAACTGGTGACTCTAAATTGAGCGTAGGTGTGAATGTGAGTGTGAATGGTTGTCTGTGTCTCTGTGTCAGCCCTGTGATGACCTGGCGACTTGTCCAGGGTGTACCCCGCCTTTCGCCCGTAGTCAGCTGGGATAGGCTCCAGCTTGCCTGCGACCCTGTAGAAGGATAAAGCGGCTAGAGATAATGAGATGAGATTTATTATTATTATAGTATTTTTCACAAATTGCTGCTGTCATTTCGCCGGTTTGTCTACATTCTCAGCAGAAATGATTTTGTTGGAGGTTTTATATCAAGTTTTTATTGATCAAATTTGCAAAAAATACAAATAAAAATGCTCCGTTTCTCAAAATCCAGTGAATGTGGATAGAATAAAACAGTTATTCCACTCATTCTCGTCGTACATGGATTATAGGCTATCAGCTCATGTACAACTCAATTTCATGGAATAACTGTTAAATAACTCTGAGAAATACACTACCGTTCAAAAGTTTGGGGTCACTTTGAAATGTCCTTATTTTTGAAAGAAAAGCACTGTTCTTTTCAATGAAGATCACTTTAAACTAATCAGAAATCCACTCTATACATTGCTAATGTGGTAAATGACTATTCTAGCTGCAAATGTGTGGTTTTTGGTGCAATATCTCCATAGGTGTATAGAGGCCCATTTCCAGCAACTCTCACTCCAGTGTTCTAATGGTACAATGTGTTTGCTCATTGCCTCAGAAGGCTAATGGATGATTAGAAAACCCTTGTACAATCATGTTAGCACAGCTGAAAACAGTTGAGCTCTTTAGAGAAGCTATAAAACTGACCTTCCTTTGAGCAGATTGAGTTTCTGGAGCATCACATTTGTGGGGTCGATTAAATGCTCAAAATGGCCAGGAAAATGTCTTGACTATATTTTCTATTCATTTTACAACTTATGGTGGTAAATAAAAGTGTGACTTTTCATGGAAAACAGAAAATTGTCTGGGTGACCCCAAACTTTTGAACGGTAGTGTAACAATAGGATTCTAATGTTTGTTTTGTTCAAATCCCTTCAGTTTGAAACTAAAGTGACTGTACAGAGTAGTATATCAAGCTTAAATTAATCTGCCGTCAGTCTCTCACCCCAGTCTTTCTTTAAACAGCACTGTAAGCATGGTGTTTGCATCCCGAAGGAGCATGACTCGAGGCCGGTGGATGGAGAGTGGGGCATGTGGAGTCCCTTCGGCTCCTGCTCACGCACATGTGGAGGGGGTATCAAGATCGCCAACCGGGACTGCAACAGACCTGCGTAAGCACTGTAGATTGTTGAGTTCTCGTTATCCAGTTTCGAGATGAATGCTTTTTTTTTTTTTTTTTAATGCTTCATTTTGGTTGCCTTGGTAACTGTCGCATAAACCATGAGAAGTTATTCAGAAATACAGTATTTCCATTACTGCCATTCTCATTTTGAAGTTTTTATGAATTTTATTTCCGCTATCCTGCTCGGTGGAACAATAAACAATAATGAATTTGGCACAAAATACAATAATGGAATGAAAAATAAATTAAAGGGGCAGTCTGTAAAATTTTCAAGTCTTCCTAAACCTGTAATGGTCATAAAATTTCAAACATACAGGATAAAAACTTTGATTCATGATCAGTTATTTAACAGTTTATTTAACAATTTATTTATTTATTTATTATATTTAACAGTTATTCCATGAAATCGAGTCATACGTGAGGTGATCGCTGATGATGCGCAGGGCACTGAGTCGGCTATAAGCCAGCTATAATCCATGTACGACGAGATTGAATGGAATAACTGTTTTATTCTATCCACATGCACTGGATTTTGAGAAACAGAGCATTTTTATTTTTATTTTTTTCAAATTCGATCAATAAAAACTTTATACAAAACGTCCGACAAAATCTTTTCCGCTTAGGATGCAAACAAAGCAGCAATTTGTGAAAAATGCAATAATAATAATAATTCTTGAAAAAAAAGATACGTTCTTACCATGAAATACTTTCATTCCATATTTTGTTGCTTTTTTTTTTGTATTTTTTGGGGTTTTGTTTTCGAGTAGAGTTTTTATTTCGTCCTCGGCTGGTTCAGCAATACGCTCTGCCATTTTGTTTTTCTGTACTCACAGTATATGAGCTAATATCGTTGTAGTAGAGTAGCCAATCAATGTGCGTGATTGCTCATATCCAGTGAATGTGGATAGAATCATGTTCTGTATCTTCTTAGTTCCTTTACAGTGTGCTGGGCTTCTGTTTATGGGTTTTTTTCCAGCCTGGAAAATAGAAATAAAATGTCAGATTAGGACATCTTTATAAGAACAAATTTTTTAATCAAAAGATCACTCATGATTTTATTCTTTTTAATTCTTTTTGGTAATGTGTGCATGGGTTTTTTGCAGACCGAGGAATGGGGGGAAGTACTGCGTGGGACGTAGGATGAAGTTTCGCTCCTGCAACTCTGAGCCATGTTCGAAACTGCAAAGAGACTTCCGAGAGGAGCAGTGCTCTGCTTTCGATGGCCGCCATTTTAACATCAACAGTCTACCTCCGAACGTGCGCTGGGTGCCCAAGTATAGCGGAAGTAAGACCTTTATTTTGTGAGCGTTTTTCCAGTAGGAGTAAGTAGTCCTCGTTGGCTGTTCCCTGTCATTGTGCTAATTGGAGACAGATTTAACGGCATGGTCTCTGATCGATGCAGTTCCACAACTTGTAGGAAGTGTTTGATTTTGTAAGGAGCTCAGGAACTTGAGGCGGAGTGTTTATTTATTTATGTCTAGATCTAAATAATGCAAGCTTATGATTTAAGTAGGATATCCGAGTATATCGGTCTATCAGTAAAAATAAGACATTATTTCCCAGCACAATGCAGTGGCTCCATTTCACCTCTCTCTCAATCTGATGTTCCTGTATTTTCTTGGATTTTATTTCTTTCTCCGAAGTTCTCATGAAGGACCGCTGCAAGCTCTTCTGCAGAGTGGCAGGAAACACAGCCTACTATCAGCTCAAGGATCGAGTGATTGATGGCACGCCGTGTGGCCCCGACACCAGCGACATCTGTGTGCAAGGCCTGTGCAGGGTGAGTGTTTTTTTTTTTTTTACGATGTAGCATCACTCCATCATGATTAGTTTGACATGTTCTCCAGTGGTGATTAGTACTCACCTTTTTATACTCCATGAATCCATCTCCATTCCTCTTGTTTGTTGAGGATAGTGTTCCACTGGATGTTGCTTGAGTTTATGTTTCTAAAGTTCCACCACAGACTGTAATTCATTCTGCTTTGGAACTGAGTTCTCTTCCATATTTGCACTGTGTTTCTGCAGCAAGCGGGTTGTGACCATATTTTAAACTCCAAGGCCAGGAGAGATAAATGTGGAGTGTGTGGGGGAGACAACTCGTCCTGTAAGACAGTGGCAGGGACATTAAATACAGTGCACTACGGTACGTTCCATTACAACCTCAGAAAACTCCCTCGTTCTCTGACTCTTTTGGACCCAGTGAGTGAGTGAATGAAGGAAAGTGAGTAAATGTCACTGACTGTCACTCATTCACCCACTCACTCTCTATTTTTTTACTCACTCACTCACTCACTCACTCACTCACTGACTCACCTTTTCCTGCACTCACTCACTCACTCACTCACTCACTCACTCATTGACTCACTCACTCACTCACTCACTCACTCACTCACTCACTCACTCACTCACTTTTTCACTCATTCACTCTCTTGTGCACTCATTCACTCACTGTATTTCACTCATTCTCTTACTCACCCATTCACACTTTCACTCACTTTTTCCACTTATTCACTCTCTTACTCACTCACTCATGCTTTCACCCACTCATTCTCTTACTCACTCACTCTTTCATTCACTCATTCTCTTGTTCACTCATTCACTCACTCTTTTTCAGTCACCCTTGTACGCATTCACACACTCTCTTATTCATTCAGCCATTCACTCACTCACTCTTTCCTGCAGTTACTCACTCACTCTCTTACTCATTCACACACACACTTATTCATTGTCACTCACTCACTCACTCACTCACTCACTCACTCACTCACTCTTTCCTGCAGTTACTAACTCACACTCTTTCTTTCACTCACTCTCTTACTTGCTCTTTCTTTCTTTCTTTCTTTCTTTCTTTCTTTCTTTCACTCACTCACTCACTCACTCACTCACTCACTGTCTTTCATTCATTCACTCACTCTCTTGCTCTTTCTTTCACTCACTCACTCACTCACTCACTCACTCACTCACACATATTCATTCTCACTCACTCACTCACTCACTCACTCACTCACTCACTCTTTCCTGCAGTTACTCACTCACTCACTCACTCACTCACTCACTCACTGTCTTTCACTCACTCACTCACTCACTCACTCACTCACTCATTGACTCACCTTTTCCTGCACTCACTCACTCACTCACTCACTCACTCACTCACTTTTTCACTCATTCACTCTCTTGTGCACTCATTCACTCACTGTATTTCACTCATTCTCTTACTCACCCATTCACACTTTCACTCACTTTTTCCACTTATTCACTCTCTTACTCACTCACTCATGCTTTCACCCACTCATTCTCTTACTCACTCACTTTCATTCACTCATTCTCTTGTTCACTCATTCACTCACTCTTTTTCAGTCACCCTTGTACGCATTCACACACTCTCTTATTCATTCAGCCATTCACTCACTCACTCTTTCCTGCAGTTACTCACTCACTCTCTTACTCATTCACACACACACTTATTCATTGTCACTCACTCACTCACTCACTCACTCACTCACTCACTCTTTCCTGCAGTTACTAACTCACTCACTCTTTCTTTCACTCACTCTCTTACTTGCTCTTTCTTTCTTTCTTTCTTTCTTTCTTTCTTTCTTTCTTTCTTTCTTTCTTTCTTTCTTTCTTTCTTTCTTTCTTTCACTCACTCACTCACTCACTCACTGTCTTTCATTCATTCACTCACTCTCTTGCTCTTTCTTTCACTCACTCACTCACTCACTCACTCACTCACTCACTCACTCACACATATTCATTCTCACTCACTCACTCACTCACTCACTCACTCACTCACTCACTCACTCACTCACTCACTCACTCTTTCCTGCAGTTACTCACTCACTCACTCACTCACTCACTCACTCACTGTCTTTCACTCACTCACTCACTCACTCACTCACTCACTCACTCACTCACTTGCTCTTTCTTTCTTTCTTTCTTTCTTTCTTTCTTTCTTTCTTTCTTTCACTCACTCACTCACTCACTCACTCACTCACTCACTCACTCACTCTTTCCTGCAGTTACTAACTCACTCACTCTTTCATTAACTCACTATCTTACTTGCTCTTTCTTTCACTCACTCATTCACTCACTGACTCCATCATTCATTCATTCATTCATTCATTCATTCATTCAAGCACTCACTCATTCACACACTCTTTCCTGCAGTTACTCACTCTCTTATTCACTCATTCACTGACTGTCTTTCACTCACTCTCTTACTCACTCTTTCTTTCTTTCACTCACTCACTCATTCACTCACTTTCTTACTCACTCTTTCTTTCTTTCTTTCTTTCTTTCTTTCTTTCTTTCTTTCTTTCTTTCTTTCTTTCTTTCTTTCTTTCTTTCTTTCTTTCTTTCACTCACTCACTCACTCACTCACTCACTCACTCAGAGATGTTTTTTTTCCATTTTTCTGCCCTAAACTCTTTTATAGGCTACAATCTTGTCGTGCGAATCCCCAGTGGTGCTACAAATATCGACGTGCGACAGCACAGCTACTCAGCTAAACCAGAGGATGATAACTACCTCGGTGAGTCGAGTTCAAAGAAATACACACCTTTACTCACTTTGTGTTTAGTCAATCCAGACTTGTTGAAGTTCTCAGAAAAGGTTCATGAGGTTGGAAAACATGAAGAAACGACGGTATAATTAGCGTGTATGCAGCCTCAAGGCTAATAAACATCTATTTATGGAAACTCAGTGGATTTCCTTTGTAATGGTCGTGCGTGAGTGTCCCCAAACAATACAGTTCTCTTCCTCAAAGGAGACAATGATATATCCTTTTTCACCCCCACTCCAAACACAGGGAAATGTCCTTTTCCTCCACGTGACGGATTGAATACTGAGATAGTACATGACACAGAGACGTCCGAGTTCAGAGGAAAAAAGGAAACAGGAACAAAATTAGATGACGAGGAGGTAATGTAGATGGGCTACGATCTACATAGAGCTTTCTTAAAGGGGTACAACACATGAGTTAGCATCATTTTGCATTTCTTTTAAAATTAGCCTTGGGCATGATGACATTTTTAAGGAAGTCGAAGAAGTAGATGTAGGAGTTGATAGAATAGAATAGAAAGCCTTTATTGTCATTATACAAGTACAATGAGATTTAAAATAAATATGATTGTTTGTATATTATCAATTTCAATACAGTCTTGATAAACAAACATTTGTAGGGCAAAACACATATTTGCCAGAAATTAAATTGCGTAGCTAGCACATACAGTAATGCCGTGAATTTGCAAAGTTTTCTGGCTTTTTTTTTTTTTAAAGATTTTTTTTGGGATTTTTTTCACCTTTATTTTTGGATAGGACAGTGTAGAGACAGGAAATGAGCAGGAGAGAGAGACAGGGAGGGATTGGGAAATGACCTCAGGCTGGAATCGAGCCCGGGTCCCTGGATTTATGGTATGGCGCCTTATCCACCTGAGCCATGACGCCCCCCAAAGTTTTCTGGCTTTAGAGAAAATATCATAATGATCTGACTTCAAAGTCAACCTACATGCAGATAGTTCATAGATCTGAGCTTCCTGCGATGTAAACCCTCTATAAAGGTTCTCTACTATTATTCTATTCACATTCACTGGATATGAGCAATTGTGCGCTCTGATTGGATACTCTACTACTAGGCTGTCAGCTCATATATCGTGAGTAGAGAAAAACAAAATGGCGGAGTGTGTTGCTGAACCAACCGAGGACGAAATAAAAACTCTACTCGAAAACAAAACCAAAAAAAAAGCAACAAGATATGGAATGAAAGTATTTGATGGTACAAATATAACTTTTCCTATTTTTCAAGAATTATCATTATTATAGCATTTTTCACAAATTGCTAATGTCATGTCGCCGGTTTGTTTACATTCTAAGCGGAAATGATTTTGCCGGATGTTTTGTTTAAAGTTTTTATTTATCAAATTTGCAAAAAATAAAAATGCTCTGTTTCTCAAAATCCAGTGAATGTGGATCGAATAAAACAGTTATTCCACTCAATCTCATCGTACATGGCTTATACGCGCCTCATCAGCGATCACGTCATGTACGACTTGATTTCGTGGAATAACTGTTAAATATCACGAATCAAAGTTTTTATCCTGTATGTTTGAAATTATATGACTATTACAGGTTTAGTAAGATTTTAAAATTTTACAGACTGCCCCTTTAATTTATTTTTCATTCCATTATTGTATTTTATGGCAAATTCATTATTGTTTATTGTTTCACTGAGCAGGATAGCAGAAATAAAATTTGTAAAATGCCAAAATGAGAATGGTAATAATGGAAATACTGTATTACTGAATAACTTCTCATGGTTTGTTCACATTCTTCACGTTTAAGTATTAAAATTTGTTGAATTTTTTTAGACTGGTTCAAAAGCTCAAAGAAGTTTGAAAATTACAGAACTGAAATGTCCAGGGAAGAATTAAATAAATGTCTAAAGCTGTTCTATACCTTGGCACTTTCTACAAAAAAACAACACGAAAGTCAATTCATGCACCCATTGATAGGTTTTTAAAAAGTTCGCCAAAGCGCAAATGATTTTGTCGGACATTTTAGACAAAGTTTTTATTTATAGAATTTGCAAAAAATAAAAATAAAAATGTTCTGTTTCTCAAATCTAGTGAATGTGGATGGAATAAAACAGTTATTCCACTGAATCTCGTCGTACATGGCTTATAGCCAACTTGTTGCTACGTGTCTCGTCGGCTATCAGCTCATGTACAACTCGATTTCATGGAATGACCATTAATTAGTGCCACAGATCATTCCAAATAACACACTCATAGGAGTTCCTTCAGGTTCTTTGGATACCTCACTTTCAGAAGTGGTGTAACTTGGACTTGGAGCTCGGCTTGATAAAGAAACCATGTCCTGGATAGAACCTTCAAGGCTTCCCCAAGAGGGACCAACTGAAGAACCTTCATTGAGGGTTTCTTGATTTGCTGTACGAAACAGTCTTTCAAAGAAACTTTAAAATCTTGGACTGTAAATGGTTTCTGTGTGACCTTCTTATATGTAGAAGCTACAACCTTATCAAAGAGGTTCCAAGTTCCAATTTTCTTATGTGATATGAAGAACCCGCTGACTGTCCAAAGAACCAAAAGGAGCACTTTTTTCTTTCAAAAAGTCTACTTCTTTTTCACTGCGACATTAATTGTAGTTAAAGTGTACCCTCTCAGACAAAAGGGTTCTTTGGATGGTTAATGATTTGGGATGATTTGGAACCTGTTTTAAAAGGGAACACCTCCTTGAAGAACCTTTAGGAACTCTTTGTTTTACCACTAAAAGTGTACTTTTTTGTTATGTCTCTTGCACTGATAGTACACGCTTTCAGACCAAACAGTTCGAGGGATTTTTTTGAGAGGGATGAGCCACTGGGGAGAACATTAACACTCATATTAAGAGCTGTTATTTCCACAGATAATGTTTTGCACAGATTTTTTAAAATGGCGGTTGATGGTGCTTTACTGTTCTCGTGTTCTAACAATCAATGTACCAATCACTACACTGATGTCACTCAGGGTTCTTCTTGTGCTGGGAGAGAACCGACCCTGAAGTAGGAGCTAAAAAAGTCCCTCAAAATGGCGTTCTAAGAACTAAGATCGTCCTCAGGTCCTATATCATGGACACGCCAAAGAGGAGGAACTTCCTCCAACAGTTCTAAGAACTATGAAAGAGTTCCTCCAGTCTGAAAGCACGTCATGATGACCTTTGGGTGGTTCTGGTTTCTTAAGAGGTTCTACTAACTGGGTGCTTTTGAGTGCTGGATGGAACGTTTTTGTAATATAAAATGAAATAAAAAGAAACTGAAAAACATTTGATCAGGAAACTCAATTAAGCGAAACTAGCGTAAACTAGAAGCATGTTAATCCTGGATTTGGTTTGGTTTGGAACCAGATAAAAAGTAATTTCCAGTCTGCTCCATTATTACTTCCATCAACCATAATTACTTCTCGTATGGAGGAAAAAATCCCTTTTCCCATCTGCCGTGTGATTATTTACTTTCCAACAAGAAACATGAAAAAGGCATCTTCTAAAACAGTCCAGGAGTATTTTTGCATCCATTTTCCACCTCAGAACTATTTTTTATGTTGAAAGCAAGCGTGATCTTTGCTTTCACTTGTGCTGTGGCTCAAACAGGGTCCAGTATTATTGTGTAAGTGGACTGGCGAGTGTCTTTTTATGGGAAAAAAAAATCCTCATGGTCAATGTGACAATCCAGCATGCCATCGTGTGGCACGAGAGGGTCCATGAGTCAGTCAGCTGAGTGTGATTGATCAGAGAGAGCCTTGATTTTGAGGAAGTCGGATTCCAGCCTGCTGTCTTGTGTGCAATTCGCGTGCTGAGCTCATGCTCACAATTTAACAGGCCGGAACTTTCTGTGAGCCTTAGGAGAAAATAAATCTTGTTCTCAGCTTGGAGCACGAGTCGGTCGCTGTGCCCTGGAGATGATAACAGAGTGAGTGTGTGTGTGTGTGTGTGTATTATCTACGGGTTGCGCAAAGGCTGTGGGATCTGTGATGTGTGAAATGGTGAGGAAAGTAATGCAGGAAATAAGCGACATAATCTCATTAGTGGATGTGAATGTGTGCATTAAAGGAGTAGACGGCTCTTCCGAGGAATGCCAAACTACTTTAACCCAATTAGCTTCATTTATCCTCAACATTTCGATGCAAACATGCCATAATGTAGCTAAGTGATGGAGCAAGACCTTTTCAAACGTATCTATACATGAGGTGAGGCATAAAACAATGACCATGTGCTCTTATCGGAAAATAATTTACGATGGTTTGGAGTGCTGAAACGGAGTTCTTTTCCAATCACAGCACATCACAAAATGCTTTATTCCTTTTATTCCAAAGCAGTTTCCAGAACTACCATCCATCCATTATCTGTAGCCACTTATCCTGTCCTACAGGGTCGCAGACAAGCTGGAGCCTATCCCAGCTAACTATGGGCAAGAGGCAGGGTACACCCTGGACAAGTCACCAGATCATCGCAGGGCTAACACATAGACACAGACAACCATTCACACCTACGGTACGGTCAATTGAGAGCCACCAATTAGCCTAACCTGCATGTCTTTGGGGGAAACCGGAGGACCTGAAGGAAACCCATGCGGACAACATGCAAACTCCACACAGAAAGGCCCTCGTTGGCCGCTGGGCTCAAACCCAGGACCTTCTTGCTGTGAGGCGACAGTGCTAACCACTACACCACCGTGCCCTCCAGAACTACCATTTCTTTTTAAATTTATGAAGGAGCGATACATTTTATCAGACTTTTTATCCATTTATGGTTACGTTTAATGGTGTGGTACAGCCAAAAACAAGTCAGTTTCTCTTCACAGTTATATTATAGCAGCGATAAACGCTCATTCTCTCACCAGCCTCGCTTTTCTCTCTGTCTCTGTCTGGAAGTTCATCAGATAGAACAACACATCTTGTTTTGTTTGCTTTTTTTTTCCTTTTACAAAACCCTCTGTGGGGCGACACGGTGGCGTAGCGGTTAGCGCTGTCGCCTCACAGCAAGAAGGTCCGGGTTCGAGCCCCGTGGCCGGCGAGGGCCTTTCTGTGCAGAGTTTGCATGTTGTCCATGTGGGTTTCCCCCAAAGACATGCAGGTTAGGTTAACTGGTGACTCTAAATTGACTGTAGGTGTGAATGGTTGTCTGCGTCTATGTGTCATCCCTGTGATGACCTGGCGACTTGTCCAGGGTGTACCCTGCCTTTTGCCCGTAGTCAGCTGGGCTAGGCTCCAGCTTGCCTGCGACCCTGTAGAACAGGATAAAGCGGCTAGAGATAATGAGATGAATGAAAACCCTCCGTACTGAGGACATTTCTGTGGTCAAAAATGTTCAAGTTACACCTTTAACTGGTTGTGAATGGGCACTGAAGCTGGAGACTCCTCCCATAAATGCGAAATAAACTCAATAAAGTCTCTCAGTATGATGTTACTATAGACACAAAATCATATTAGAATGACAGCATGAAAATAAACCTATGATTTGTCTTGCAAAAAATGCATAAAAGCATCTAAACCTTTGCCCTTGTCATGATTTTATGAACATATATATTGAAAATCTTACATGCTCCTCCCCTTTTCTTAGTAAACTGATGCTGCTTGTGCTGTATTTGCATACTGGAGCGCAACTGGCTCTTATATCTTATGACACAATAACACTTTCTTGACACGTTTTCTTTCAGTGCGATCAAAACTTGAATGAAAATCTCCTGTAGTTGCAGACTTTACATCAAACATCCTGGATAAATATAAAAATAGACGAATAAAACTGAAATATCTGTATATGTTATGAGACTTTATGAGACTCGCACATGTTAAGTCTTCCAGACGTGTATTAACCACTGCCTTGGATCGAGACAACTTGCCAAATCATAATGCCAAATCCCGAAACCCACTTTTGAATTGACATTTCTTTTTTTTCTTCCCCCTTTGTTTCCTTCCCAGCCGTGGCCAACAGTCGTGGAGAATATTTACTCAACGGAGATTTTGTGGTCAGCATGTTTAAAAGGGAAGTTAAAGTGGGGCGAGCCGTCCTCGAGTACAGCGGCTCCGATCACATCGTCGAGAGACTCAACTGTACTGACCGCATCGAGGAGGAGATCGTCATCCAGGTACACGCTGAGACGGTTCCACTGTTGTAGTAGTCTCATTATACTTATACACATTATTGAGTTCTTCAAGTTGTAAACATAAAGGCTTTGAGCAGTAGCCGTGGCGGAAAGGTTAGAGAAGAAACCTTGGGTGCTTAGGGTTGCTGGTTTGAGTCCCTGGACCAGCAGGAAGAATCCATGGCTTTGAGCAAGGCATCTAACCCCAGGCCCTGTGAGCTTGTTGTACATCGCTCTGGATAGCAATGTCTGCTAAATACAGTGGTGCTTGAAAATTTGTGAACCCTTTAGAATTTTCTATATTTCTGCATAAATATGACCTAAAACATCATCAGATTTTCACACAAGTCCTAAAAGTAGATAAAGAGAACCCAGTTAAACAAATGAGACAAAAAATATTATACTTGGTAATTTATTTATTGAGAAAAATGATCCAATATTACATATCTATGAGTGGCAAAAGTATGTGAACCGTTGCTTTCAGTATCTGGTGTGACCCCCTTGTGCAGCAATAATGGCAACTAAACGTTTGCGGTAACTGTTGATCAGTCCTGCACACCGGCTTGGAGGAATTTTAGCCCGTTCCTCCGTACAGAACAGCTTCAACTCTGGGATGTTGGTGGGTTTCCTTACATGAACTGCTCGCTTCAGGTCCTTCCACAACATTTCCATTGGATTAAGGTCAGGACTTTGACTTGGCCATTCCAAAACATTAGCTTTATTCTTCTTTAACCATTCTTTGGTAGAACAACTTGTGAGCTTAGGGTCGTTGTCTTGCTGCAGGATCCACCTTCTCTTGAGATTCAGTTCATGGGCAGATGTCCTGACATTTTCCTTTAGAATTCGCTGGGATAGTTCAGAATTCATTGTTCAATCAATTTCGGCAAGCCGTTCTGGCCCAGATGTAGCAAAACAGGCCCCAACCATGATACTACCACCACCATGTTTCACAGATGGGATAAGGTTCTTATGCTGGAATGCATTGTTTTCCTTTCTCCAAATATAACACTTCTCATTTTAACCAAAAAGTTCAATTTTGGTCTCATCCGTCCACAAAACATTTTTCCAATATCCTTCTGGCTTGTCCACGTGATCTTTAGCAAACTGCAGACGAGCAGCAGTGTTCTTTTTGGAGAGCAGTGGCTTTCTCCTTGCAACCCTGCCATGCACACCCATTGTTGTTCAGTGTTCTCCTGATGGTGGACTCATGAACATTAACATTAGCCAATGTGAGAGAGGCCTTCAGTTGCTTAGAAGTTACCCTGGGGTCCTTTGTGACCTCGCCGACTATTACACGCCTTGCTTTTGGAGTGATCTTTGTTGGTCGACCACTCCTGGGGAGGGTAACAATGGTCTTGAATTTCCTCCATTTGTACACAATCTGTCTGACTGTGGATTGGTGGAGTCCAAACTCTTTAGAGATGGTTTTGTCACCTTTTCCAGCCTGATGAGCATCAACGCTATTTCTGAGGTCCTCAGAAATCTCCTTTGTTCGTGCCATGATACACTTCCACAAACGTGTTGTGAAGATCAGACTTTGATAGATCCCTGTTCTTTAAATAAAACAGGGCGCCCACTCACACATGATTGTCGTCCCATTGATTGAAAACACCTGACTCTAATTTCACCTTCAAATTAACTGCTAATCCTAGAGGTTCACATACTTTTGCCACGCACAGATATGTAATATTGGATCATTTTCCTCAATAAATAAATGACTAAGTATAATATTTTTGTCTCATTTGTTTAACTGGGTTCTCTTTATCTACTTTTAGGACTTGTGTGAAAATCTGATGATGTTTATGCAGAAATATAGAAAATTCTAAAGGGTTCACAAACTTTCAAGCACCACTGTATTTTTAGCATAAATATGCAGGTGATTATAGGAAAACATGCACTCTGATTGGTCAAACTATTTCTCAATAATCACCTCGAGTGACTCAGCAAAATGGTGGCCAGTTGCGTCATCACCGTAAGTGAGGAAGAATTACAAATGATGAAAGAAAATGCTGTTCCTAAAAGCACTAAAGATGCTACGAAGTTTGGTCTAAAACTATTCAAAGGTAAGGTGGCATTGTGATTTATTTCATCAATTTCAAAGCAAAGTATTTTATTTGACTCGGCATAGATACGTGACACGAGTCTGTGCTTTTGAAGATTGAAATAAATGATTTTTAAAATAATTTTTAAAATAATCACCTGTGTATTTATACTAAAACAATTATCCGCCTCAGGCTCAGTGAATATCTGTGAATAACCTCGACTTCATCTCTGTTATTATTCACCGATCTTCACTTTACCTTCAGTGAATAATTATTAATTCATACAATGTAATGCAATAAAGCGGAAACTCCTCCGTCCTGAACATTTTCAGTGGTTTTAAATTTGAACTTTACACTTTAAAATCTGACCGTTACAAAACCGTTAATAAACATTAACAATCACAGATGATCTATTTATGTGTGCTGTCCATCATACAAGTCCCTGTGTAACTTGTTCCTGTAGAAATGATAAAAATAATAAGAATAATTTTCTGGATGTATTGTGAGTATTCGCAGTACCACTACTTTGTTACTTTGAGGTTAAATTTGTATTATTAAAATGTATTCCATTAGTGTAATATGTTTGTCTTATCTCACAGGTTCTGTCTGTCGGTAACCTGTTCAATCCAGATGTCAGATATTCCTATAACATCCCCATTGAAGACATGACTCAGCACTTTATCTGGGACACATACGGCCCGTGGCAGGAGTGTAGCCGTCTGTGCCAAGGTGAGGAGGGTTTATTTATTTATTTATTTATTTATTTATTTTGAGCAATGTTCTTTGTGGCGAAAAACACTCTTTTTACTCTTTATTATTATTAAGATATAATTGTGAATCGTTTGCTGCTATTGTATTACAACGCTTAAGTTTGTGAGAACTAGGACAAAGAACCGACCTTGGCAATACTAAATTTACAGTTGGGAAGAGAGATAAGTCTGTTTACGTCGGGATTCTGCAGCATTTCTGCTGTTAAAATCTTTTCAGCGTCTCCTGTGAGGGAGTCAAGTTTATTTGTATAGCGCTTTTAACAATAAGCATTGTCGCAAAACAGCTTTACAGAATTTGAATGACTTTAAACATGAGCTAATTTTACCCCTAATCTATCCCCAATGAGCAAGCCTGTGGTAACGGTGGCAAGGAAAAACTCCCTCAGACGACATGAGGAAGAAACCTCGAAAAGAACCAAACTCAAAAGGGAACCCATCCTCATTTGGGTAGCAACAGACAACGTGACTATAACATTAACAGTTTGAACATGAAGTCAGTTTCGTTGATCTTATAAACTCTTCACTGATGGAAACTTAAGTGCAAAACTGTTCATGACAACCGCAGTCCTGAAGTTAGCAAGTCAACTGTAGTCGTCAGCCATAAAAGCATTACTGTAAGAGTCCAGAGCGTCTTCCAAGTGTGAGTTTCAACTGTCCATATGGGGCCGTCCTCCTCCACAGGAGCAATGTGATGAGACTCTGACCAGACATAGGGCATCAGGATGGATCAGGCAGGTCCGAGGAGCAGAAGAGGTCAGGATCTCGATCTCAGCATTAACATGTAACTCAGAGGGACAGATTTGGGGGGGAGAAAACACAGGTTGTTAGGTATGCCCAATGTCACCTGAATAAGTAGGAACAGTATACATTTTGCGCTGAGTACAAGCAGGGACTCCGGCAATACTAACTATGACAGCATAACTAAAAGGGGAGAGCCAGAAGGTAACACAGGCATGAGGGAGCCCTGGGACATAAAGCAGCAGCCACTACACCGTCAACAAACTCGAGTGAGCAAGCGAGTGGGGACTGACAGCATCCATACATCCCAGTTTACCAAAACACTCTATGTCTGAGGACCCTCCAGATCTACTCCTTTCCCTCATAAACACTATTAACAAAAGGCTTGACTAAACAGATACGTTTTCAGCCGAGACTTAAACGCTGAGACTGTGTCTGATTTCCGAACATGACTTGGAAGGCTACCAAGAGGAATTTATTGGTGAGGTCAATGAGGCCATTAAAAACAGTAAGGCACTGAGATCACACATACAGTCCAAACATCTGGGTTTCAATTTTGCATTCGGATCTCTGTCCCGCCTTCACACAGTCTTCAAGCCCAGTGCTGGAAATGTAATGGTCCAGAATATGCCAAGATCGCAAATCTGTCACGTAGGAGCTGATCTTTGGATACCCTGAAAAGAAAAAAAGAAACTGCTTTGAAGATTCAGAAACTGGCACAGCACTGAACAGCACAGTTGAACTATCAGTTCAGGCATTGACTCATTTTGTGTCACGGTATCACAGAGGAAATCACAGCTTTCTGTAATTACCTGTAATATGGTGAAGGAGTCTCGAGTGTCAGCACTTTGCAACAGTAAATCTGGTATTTTTTTATTTCCCAATATGGGGAAGTCTTCAAGTCAGAGGAGTTGAAGCTTTTTTTTTTCTCCAAGAATGCAATGATTTTTACAGATCAGATTGTGTGTGTATACTACTGTATTTGGGTATATCTTAGTATGTCTGAAATATGATCATGTTTCTTTTTTTAAAGATATTTTTGGGCTTTTTTCACCTTTATTGGATAGGACAGTGTAGAGACAGGAAATGAGCAGGAGAGATTGGGAAACGACCTCGGGTCGCAATCGAACCCGGGTCCCTGGATTTATGGTATGGCGCCTTATCCACCTGAGCTACGATGCCCCATGATCATGTTTCTGTTTGTTGTTCCATCACTCAGGGGAGCGTAAGAGGAAAATCCAGTGCAATCGTGAGTCGGATCACATGGTGGTTTCAGATCAAAGGTGCCACGCCTCACCTCGACCCACAGCCATCACAGAACCCTGCAACACAGACTGTGAACTGAGGTATTCAGCTAGTTAACCAGGTTTGGAGTTACAGTAATGGACTAGTGGTAGGTCAGTGGATAAGGTTGTGTCCTAGTAACTGAAAGTGCATTGGTTCAAATCCCTGGAGTGGCCACTGTCGTCTTGGAACCTGCTTAAATTTAGGAAGCCGTGTCACCAAAATATCTGAACAAGGAAGCAATGCTGATGGTGTCACGAGTAAACAGGATTAAAGGAAATAGACACAATAGGTTTTTACAGTTGCTGCCACTTCTTTATCTGCTATAGTTATGAGCTGTTAATGGATTCAATATTTCAATAAAAGTTCTTCTCATCCAAAACCTTTATTCTGTACACATATCTTGGCTTAAAGGAGAACTAAAGTCATTTTTAAACTTGCTTTATTTCTTAATTAACGTGTTATTCAATTACGTTTTCGATTTTAGTAACCTTATATCGTGACTCATATTGGCAACTAATTGCAATTAAATATTATACTTATCGGCCTATTCGGTTTTTAGCCGTGTTGAATTTAGTTCGTTTGGTCCACGGCAGGCGTCGCTTATCCGCGCGATCTTCATGAGACTTGTGCGAGACTTCGAAATGTGAAGCGTCAGCCAGGTGTCAGCGCCGCCATTTTGAAAACTGTTTTCCAAACGAAGTGTTGCACAAAAACGAGTTTAAATGACGATTACTGCCTACTTTTTTCAAACTTTCCTGATTGCTATCAAAACAAACAAAACTTCCGGCTTGATCACATCAGCATTCGAAAAAGGGTGCGCGAGTCTTTTGACGATGTAGGCAGATGTCGGTCACTTTGATTTCCGCTGTACGTTTTACTTCCGTCCTATGACGTCTCGCACAGGTCTCCACGAATCTTGTCTACATATGACATATGTACTTTGACATATGGACTGATATATCTCATCTCATTATCTCATCTCATTATCTCTAGCCGCTTTATCCTTCTACAGGGTCGCAGGCAAGCTGGAGCCTATCCCAGCTGACTATGGGCGAAAGGCAGGGTACACCCTGGACAAGTCGCCAGGTCATCACAGGGCTGACACATAGACACAGACAACCATTCACACTCACACCTACGCTCAATTTAGAGTCACCAGTCAACCTAACCTGCATGTCTGTGGGGGAAACCGGAGCACCCGGAGGGGACCCACGCGGACACGGGGAGAACATGCAAACTCCACACAGAAAGGCCCTCGCCGGCCCTGGGGCTCGAACCCAGGACCTTCTTGCTGTGAGGCGACAGCGCTAACCACTACACCACCGTGCCGCCCCTGGACTGATCTATTACAGAGCATATTTCAAACACTCATAACGTGCTATAGCAGTGACAAAATAGCTAGCAAAAATGCATTCCTATATTTAATAAAATGAGAGAAATAGAATTTTGAGAATAAAAAATTTGCCTTCAGTTCTCCTTTAACTATTGAAACCACTGAGACTTCAAACTGTCACTTGGATCATTTCAGTTCAATGGAAAGTGTCATTTGATCATTATTTCTCAGGTGGCACGTGGCCCGTAAGAGTGAGTGCACGGCTACATGTGGACTGGGTTACCGCACGCTGGAAATCTACTGCGCTAAATACAACCGAAATGACGGCAAAACCCAGAGAGTTGACGACCGCAACTGCAGCCACCAAAACAAACCAGACAATAAGGAGGTTTGCCGTGGCGACTGTAACCCCGGTGTGTGGGAGTACTCACCCTGGTCAGAGGTGAGGATGAAATCAGTTGACATCACAATTCTGCTCATGAGTGTTAGTATAACTATAATGTTAATAAATTACTACATTAAAGCATCAGTATGTTCTGTTTGCTTGCTTTGGGTAGTGCTCGAAAAGTTG
The DNA here is from genome assembly GCF_027579695.1 of Neoarius graeffei. Taxonomy (NCBI): domain Eukaryota; kingdom Metazoa; phylum Chordata; class Actinopteri; order Siluriformes; family Ariidae; genus Neoarius; species Neoarius graeffei. The sequence goes on along the minus strand of NC_083594.1, from coordinate 50,116,565 downwards.
TGGAGGGGGAACGCGCCGTCGGAGCGCCGTGTGCAAGTCGCCTGAGAACGACGAGAGTAAATGCAACACGAGGGACAAACTCGTCGTCCAGCCCTGCAACGAGTTCCAGTGTCCACATTGGAGGACTGGCGAGTGGTCAGAGGTACAGACTTTAAACCTTGAATTAATTAACAAACTTTCAATTCAGATGAACACATGATTATCAGATGATACTCAGTTCTGACATCTCATCTCATTATCTGTAGCCGCTTTATCCTGTTCTACAGGGTCGCAGGCAAGCTGGAGCCTATCCCAGCTGACTACGGGCAAAAGGCGGGGTACACCCTGGACAAGTCGCCAGGTCATCACAGGGCTGACACATAGACACAGACAACCATTCACACTCACATTCACACCTACGCTCAATTTAGAGTCACCAGTTAACCTAACCTGCATGTCTTTGGACTGTGGGGGAAACCGGAGCACCCGGAGGAAACCCACGCGGACACGGGGAGAACATGCAAACTCCGCACAGAAAGGCCCTCGCCGGCCACGGGGCTCGAACCCAGACCTTCTTGCTGTGAGGCGACAGCGCTAACCACTACACCACCGTGCCACCCCAGTTCTGACATCTTAATCTTAATAACCAGTTTAACTACTTGGAAGAAAAATTTTGGAAATATCACAGATCTGATGGCAATATGCTTTCGGGAAATCTGTGTAGTCAGTCAACATCACATTTATTCACCTGTGCATTTTTACACTGTATATTTAGGAGATTGTGGTACACCAAAGTACAGTACCTAATTGCCTCCCTGGTGTCCCCATGGTCGAAAAAAAAATGCAACAAAAGTGCCCTACAATAGATACATGATCATAGAATGCCCACTGGGCTGCCCTCAGAGTGAAGAAAACATGATAAAGTTCCCTATTGGCTGTCCTTCAAATGGATGAAGTGCCCTCTAGGGTACTCCTACATATGAGAAAACATGATGAAGTACCATCTAAGGTGCTCCTATAAATGAGAAAGCATGATGAAATGCCTTCTAAGGTACCCCTACATATGAGAAAACATGATGTGTCCCCTAGGGTGCCCTTCCAGCAAAGAGATGCAGTGCCCTAAAGCAGGGGTGTCCAAACTGATCCATAAAGGGCTGTGTGGCTGCAGGTTTTCATTCCAGCCATGCAGCAGCACACCTGACTTGGCTCATTCAATCAACTGAACTGTCTTCACACAGTCAAATACTTGCAGCCACACCCACCCTTGATTAAAGGGTGGGTGTGTCAGTTGATTGAATAAGCCAAATCAGGTATGCTGCTGCATGGCTGGAATGAAAACCTGCAGCCACACGACCCTTTATGGATCAGTTTGGACACCCCTGCCCTAAAGGCTTACATGCAAAAAAAAAATATGAGAGGAAGTGTCCTGTAGGTGCTCCTACATACAAGAGGATGAGAGGAAGTGCCCTGGAAGTGCTCTTACCAATGAGAAAATGAGATGACATGCCCATTAGGTACTCTTACACACAAGAAAATGAGATGATGTGCCCTGTAGGTGCTCCTACATACAAGAAAATGAGATGAAATGCCCTCTAGGTGCTTTTACCTATGAGAAAATGAGATAGCATGCCCTTTAGGTACCCTTACACACAAGAAAATGAGATGAAGTGCCCTCTAGGTGCTCCTACCTATGAGAAAATGAGATGAACAACCCTGTTAGTTCTGTTACATCCAAGAAAATGAGATGAAGTGCCCTCTAGGTGCTTCTACCTATGAGAAAATGAGATGAACATCCCTGCTGGTGCTCTTACATCTGAGAAAATGAGAGGAAATGCCCTGGAAGTGCTCTGACCAATGAGAAAACGAGATTACATGCCCTTAAGGTGCTCTTACACACAAGAAAATGAGATGAAGTGCCCTGTAGGTGTGCCTGCATATGAGAAAATGAGCAGAAGTACCCTATAGGTGCTCTTAGATCCAAGAAAATGAGGTGACATGCCCTCTAGGTGCCTCTACCTTTGAGAAAATGAGGTGAACCACCCTGTTGGTGCTCTTACATATGAGAAAATGAGATGAGATGCCCTCTAGGTGCTCCAACATCCAAGAAAATGAGATAAAGTGCCCTGTAAGTGCTCCTACAAATAAGAACATTTGATTAAGTACCCTTGAGGTCCTTAGGCTCCTACATACAAGAAAATAAGATGTACCCTCTAGGTGCTTCCACATACGAGAAAATTTGATGAAGTACCCAAAAGGTGCTCCATCATCTGAGAAAATGAGACTAAGTGCCCTGTAAGTGCTCTGACATATGAGAAAATGAGAGGAACTGCCCTATAGGTGCTCTTCCATACAAGAACATGAGATGAAGTGCCTTGGATGTACTCTGACCTATGAGAAAATGAGATGACATGCCCTTTAGGTGCTCTTATACACAAGAAAAATGAGATGAAGTGCCCTATAGGTGCTCCTACATACAAGAAAATGAGATGAAGTACCCTCTAGGTGCTTCTACCTCTAAGAAAATGAGATGACATGCCCTTTAGGTGCTCTTATACGCAAGAAAATGAGATGAAGTGCCCTATAGGTGCTCCTATATATGAGAAAATGACATTAAGTACCCTATAGGTGCCCTTACATCCAAGAAGATGAGATGAAGTGCTCTCTAGGTGCTTTTACGTATGAGAAAATGAGATGAACCACCCTGTTGGTGCGCTTACATCTGAGAAAATGAGATACAGTGCCCTGTAAGTGCTCCTACAAATGAGAAAATTTGATAAAGTACCCTAGAGGTCCTTAGGCTCCTACATACAAGAAAATAAGAAGATGTACCCTCTCGGCGCTTCCACATACAAGAACATTTGATAAAGTATCCAAAAGGTGCTCCGTCATCTGGGAAAATTAGATGAAGTGCCGTGTAAGTCCTCTGACATATGAGAAAATGAGATCAACCGCCCTATAGGTGCTCTTACATAGAAGAACATGAGATTAAGTGCCTTGGAGGTGCTCATGTGTATATATATATATGAATGTGGCCACTTTATTTGTAATGTATACATTCATGTCACTTGCCTATAATGAACATAATGCACAAATGAATGTGTTGATGTGACTGGGGCGTTTGTGCAGTGCCTGGTGACGTGTGGGAAGGGCTACAAACACCGTCAGACGTGGTGTCAGTTCGGAGACGAGCGGCTAGACGAGCGGTTTTGCAACTCAGCCAAACCGGAGTCGGTGCAGGCATGTCAGCAGCAGGAATGTGCATCTTGGCAGTTTGGCTCCTGGGCCCCGGTGAGGACACACACACACTATCTCTCACAGTAAATATATCTGGTTTTTGTAGACACACACAAAACAAAACCCATCAGTCACTGATTGTATACAGCACTCGTGTGTGTGTGTTACATGCATGCTGCAAACATAAGCAGTTTATATCTGTATGCAAAAACCTCAGCTAGAGCAACCAGTGCAAGAAATATTTCCTCAAACCCTAAACACACACAACCTAAAAAAGGAGTCGAAAAATTCCATTCAAGTCCATGAGTTTGATGGAGATCAGACTTTTCTGTAGCGCAGATTGAGCCATCACTTGAAACGTACGTTTGAAGACATTAAATGGAGCTGGACGGAAAAACGACGCAGTTCAGGCCTGACCTCATTTCATTGATGTCAATGAGGCAGAAAAGGAACGAGAGGAAGATAGAGAGAGTGAATGCTCGTTGCATTTTGTTGCTCATGGATGGAGGCTATAACTGTTGACTGTTGTCCCTCAATAACGCTTCTTTCCGTCTGTCGTCTGTTTTGTGTGTGTGTGTGTTTAGTGCACCACCTCCTGTGGCCCAGGCTATCAGAGAAGAGTCGTGAAGTGTGTTGTCAGCTCGTCTGGCTCGGTCAGGGATGATACTGACTGTAACGCAGCGACACGCCCTACTGACACACAGGTGAGACAATCATCCACTTTTGTGTGTGTGCGTGCTGAGAGGATTTATATTTAAAATGTGACCGAGGGAAAGAGAAGCACGAGAATCTCTCTCTCTCTCACACACACACACACACACACACACACACACACGCAAAGTTCATGTCAGTACATGCTGGTTTGGATTTAAACCTTTGTTAAAATGAAATTGAGACGTGTTTCAGAAACATTTTCATTGTTAAGTAGCTTATAAAGTTACTGATTCAGTGTGTGTTACTGATAAGTTAAGTGGCTTATAAAGTTACTGATTCAGCCATGTTCCCACGATTCCAGAGCCGACTCCAGGAACTAGTTTAGATACGTTTTTCCATGAACCAGGAACTCTTGCTTAAGTGGAAGACTAATTAAAAAATGGAAGAATAATTAATGATGATAGTTTTCCAGATAACGATAAAACAAGATGTTCGTAGACGTACCACAACGCTGGATGTAACTATAAATGGATAAAAAGTACTTGTTCGATGTACAGTATCATGTTCTGTTCTTTATGAAATAAAAATAATAATCGTCAGACAATCGTGGTGTGGTGTAAAAGGAAGAAATCACTCCAGGCCATTACACTCGCCCATTGTTGATTATTTTCCTGTATGAGCACCCCCACAACTCCCAAGTGATTTCTTTCTTTCTTGTGCACTTTCAGAACACTATAGTGCAAATTGGTCAAACCTGCTGACCTGGTACGTCCTAGCTCCTGTTCGAAATGTAACATTTCTTCTTCTTGAATGTGTGAAAAGGGCAAAAGTGGCATTTACAGTGTAATGGTTGAAATGAGACACCAGCCCTGGATCTGTGAGAGTTTTGGGAACGGATTTACACAAGACGATATTGAATTAGGGGCAGAAAAGAAAAGTGTTAAAGCAGGAATTAAAGCAAGGAGTGAAAGGTTGGATCAGAAAACAGGGACGGAGTAAAGTGGAGAGAGATACAGAGAAGCAGTGAGGTTCGCGTTTCATTTCTGAATGACTGCGTCAGAGGCGGTGACCCGGAGCGAGTCGGGCTGTGTGATGCCGGCCAGTCAGGCGTGAAGTCTGGAACACAGCAGCCCACCCTGAACACTGCACTCCTGGAGATGTGTGTGTGTGTGTGAGAGAGTGAGAGACAGGGACAGAGTCATTGATAATCGGATATATATTCAGAAATGAGTGTTTGCATTCTCAGCTAAATATTAATCTTATATCTAAACAGCAGATGTGTTCATTTCCCCTTTGCAGGACTGTGAGGTCTCTCCATGCCCCGTCACCCATCCTGTTTCTCCAGAGACCAAGCAGCTGGTTCCTCATCCAGGCCACAAAACCCAGTGGCGCTTTGGATCATGGACTCAGGTACAACATTACAACCTTCACTTCCTTTATACACAATTAAGGTGCATTTTATTATCATAAATAAATCTTACAAATTAGGAGTTGGGTGGTGTGTAAGCATCTTTGGTGTGACACACCAAGATGACTTGGTGTTATCGCCCAGAAGTTGATTATTTTCTTCTTGCATCGTGAAGTGTTTTATTCCACTTATACCACAGCAATTTCGGCTACTATCACACTGTCTCGTATCTTGCCACGTAAGCGGCATGTGATCCCAAGAAATGAGGCGTATTTTGTCCAAATGACGTACACGGCGTATGTGTGACGTTTCTGTGGTGTATCTGGGGTTTGTTTGGGGTTCAAGGGACGTAAAGTTATAGCGTACTGAGGCGTATGCGTGGCGTATGATGTTCTGCCGCAGCGTAACTGTTTCGTTCCTTTTGTTGGTGTGGCGTTTCGTTCTTACATGTGGCGTTGCTGCTGCGTACCTGTGGCATATCTGTGGCGTTCACGCTGCGTTCGTTGTCATTCGTCACAGTCAAGAAAGCATTATGCCAGCAAAGAAGTCAGGACCCAAGAAGGGCAAAAGGAAGAGGGAAGACATCAGCCACATCCACCCAGCCAGCCCTGGAGCCACCTTCATCAGACACATGCAAACTAAAGCGTTCGCGCGGCGTAATAGGTGTTTGATCAACATTTCCACTGCGTCACTGCTGCGTAGCTTTCGCTTTTATGGCGTACACGCGATGTATCAAACCTGCTACGGATTTTTAAGCGCGGACTTACGCACCCTGGCGTACAAGGAGATGGTGTGACGCATCTTAGAGTATTAGCTACGTAAGCTGGCGATGCTGTGATGTTCCTTTCTTACTGCCACGTATCCTGATACGCCAGTGCGTGAACCAAGCATTACCAATTTACACGTACAGTATTTACATATTAAGAAACAGAAAATGTTGTCATCTTTCCAAATAATCTCCTGGAAAAACTCCTCAGACACTGGAGACTCCGTCTGTAAACACTAAATAAGCATCACCATAGCAACGATTCCACGTTCTTTAATCATACAAGTCCCTGCGACTGAGCTGAGACTGGAGAAACAATAATGCATGAGAGTGAGTCCATGAATATTAACTTTTGACCAATCAGAATCGAGACTTCAATGTCCAACTTGCGATTACTGGTATTTTTTTTGTTCATATATTTTTGATTGAAGTGCTCATTGTGTCTTTCATTCTGCTACAGTGTAGCGCCACCTGTGGGAAGGGAATACGCATGCGCTATGTCAGCTGTCGTGACACTCAGGGTGGCGTGGCGGAGGATTCCTGGTGTGCTCATCTCCCCAAACCTCCTGCTACAGATGTGTGCTCTGTGTTGGCCTGCGGTCAGTGGAAGGTGCTGGAATGGACTCAGGTAGGACAACATCATCCTCTACTGGTCTTTATCTGCTCTATTTCTTGGTAACATCTCAGTTTTGACCCTTGACGACTGGATATATTTGACAGTAGAGGCTGTTGGGATGTGAATTAGGACTAGACAAGACACCGTACTAGCATTATATGATTATTGTAAGGAATAAAACACTTGCCGGTTCACTGAGATGCAAAAACAATGAATGACGGATTGTGAGATATGATATGAAGCAGAGTTACTGATACCAACATGAAGCTGATTATTTTCCAGGAACGGCGCATCCGGAAGTGTTTTATTCCTTTTACACCACAGCAATATTCCAACAGTATTTTTTTCTATTTGATTTGATTCATGATCCTGTGATTCACGATTTGATTTTTTTTTTAACCAGAATTTTAGTCCCAAAAATATTAGAACATTTTATTTTCCTATTTTTATCAACTTAAATATCTATTTTGCTAAATTAAAAAAAAAACCTTTTCCTTTTTCATTTTCTTAATAATCAACAATAATTATTTCCCCACATTTGTAAAGGTCGGAGTAAAATGTTATCACCTATTAACGAAACTATTCCTTTTATTAAAAATGAAAAACTGAATAACAACATTTCTGAACATTTGTACTTCCTCCATCTGCTTCTCTTTTCTGTAAAAACAGCGCTCTGATTTCTTGTTAAATCTATTTGTAAAGTCAATCACACAACAGCTCTTTCCCATTTTAGATCAGTTTTTCTCTGTGTTTTCGCAACATTAGTGTTGTGTTACTTCCACCTATGATGAAGTCATGTGCATTGCCAGTATTTTACATTATTCCACTCCCTGCTGTCAAAAACAAAACAATTATAGCTCAAAAAAACTAAGAGGTTACACAGCCTGATGATAATTATGATTCATTTTTTAATTCATTGATTCAAATTGTCATAAATTTGTATTGCGATTTATCATCACACGATATATTGTTACATGCCTAGTTTGAAGTTACATTTCATGATTTTGGAACACCCACAAAACAAGGGATTTTATTCTATCGACAATCACTGGATATGAGCAGTCACGCGCTCTGATTGGCTACTCTACTACTCGGATATCAGCTCAGATACCGCGAGTAGAGAAAAACAAAATGGCGGAGCATGTTGGTGAACCAACCGAGGATGAAATAAAAACTCAACTTGAAAACAAAACCCAAAAAATACCAAAAAAAAGCAACAAAATATGGAATAAAAGTATTTAATGGTAAGAATGTATCTTTTTATTTTTATTTTTCAAGAATTATTATTATCGCATTTTTCACAAATTGTTCCTGTCATTTCGCCGGGTTATTTACATTCTAAGCGGAAATGATTCTGTCGGACGTTTTGTATCAAGTTTTCGTTTATGGAATTTGCAAGAAATAAAAATAAAAATGCTCTGTTTCTCAAAATCCAGTGAATGTGGATAGAATAAAACAGTTATTCCACTCAATCTGGTCGTACATGGATTATAGCTCCCAGCTCATGCACGACTTGATTTTGTGGAATAACTGTTAAATATACATTCAAACAACTACAGACACTCATTCCATCACCATCATCTTTGTACATTTCCTCTCTGTTGATGGTAACAAGCAAAAACGAGCTTGGTTTTCATTCCAATTACTGAGCTACTGGAAAGTACAAGAAAATCTTGAAGACTTTCCCATGGTGGAAAACGTCTTGTCACAAAGCACTCACATTCAAGATTCCTTCGATTCATGTTACATAAATAAATACAATATCCTTACAGAGAATTTCACCATGATACATTTTTGCATTGAATAACAAGACATGAATAAAACACTAGGCGGAGTTTAGATGGAACGTCCACCACGAACCTCTCTGAGAAATGCAGGACGTACATGTTACGATTTTATTTTTCTCGAAGCAGACAGACAAATATATGATTTCGGGGGATTGATGCTGTTGTGCTTTTGCTACCGACGTGAATTCGATGTACAGTAATCGTCCCTGACATGGTAATGAGTGTGATTAGTGTGAAACCTGTACAAACCTGTGCTGCACAATGTTAGGACTCTGACTGCTGATATCACGTCTTAGGCCCTGTCCACACGGCAACGGATTCAGGTGACTCCGATACAATTGCTTATCGTTTAGGCCTGGCGTCCACACGGCACCGGCATTTTGGGTGCCCAAAACGCAATCTTTTTGAGAACGGGTTCCAGAGTGGAAAGATCTGGCAACGTTGCCGTTGTGAAGTCTTCTGGATGAGTAGAACGGATTTGTTTACGATGACGTCACAACCACATGACTGTGAGTGCTTCACGCCGGGTAGAAGTGTAACGAATATCACCAGGATATCACCAGGAAAAAGCCTTACAGAGCACTAGTGAGAGTGAAACACGAGCTTGGATATTATTATTATTATTATTATTATGTTCAGTGTTAGTTCACAGTAGTAATGCAAGAAGCAGAATAGTGACAGTAATAGTGAAGCAAAAACATGCAATTGTACAAACACTGCAGCTCTACAGCAAAATATTCATTTATGAAATGGTCTGATTCTTAACACCAGTAGTGCCAATGATCTTCTCATTGCGATGCGATGCGAATTGTCAACAAATCCTATAACTTGGTTCATGAAACGCGCTTACAAAATATTTTCACTGTGAATATTTATTGTGTAATGGTGCAAAGTGAGAGAGAGAGAGACTCTGCCCTTAGGGCAGAGTCAATCCCGCCAGCAAAAATAGGGAAAAAAAGGAGCGATCTCACCTCAGATGTTGGTTTAAGTCCGACAATACATTCCTCAAAAAGGGCGTAGAGGAGCAAATTAATCCATCAACGTGTAGCATTCAATTTATTCCGGACCATTAAAGACGCCGCCTTCCGCGTAGAATCATACGTCATCCTCACCGCCATATTGGATAGGTCAAAGCGGAGAATAAAGATTCATGCGCTGCGTTTAACTGTACCAACAGGTTTACCGTCCAAACGAGATCACATGGGATTACCTTTCACAGGTGAGAAACAACAAATTAATCCATCAACGTGTAGTATTCAATTTATTCCGGACCATTAAAGACGCCACCTTCCGCGTAGAATCATACGTCATCCTCGCCGCCATATTGGATAGGTCAAAGCAGAGAATAAAGATTAGCTGCGTTTAACTGTACCAACAGGTTTGTCGTCCAAACGAGATCACATGGGATTACCTTTCACAGGTGAGACTGGAAAAATACTTTTCATTGTATTTGGTCATTATAATGTAATTTTACGAACAGATTTTCCTGACTTTGTGGCTAATATGAAGTCTCGCGCATAATAGTTTATGCACATGCATCCTTACTACTTCTATTGTTCTGGTGTCTCCGAAGGGACCGTCTTACAGCGCCCCTAGAGGTGTGGCATGTGTATTGCATCGTTTTCAGCAAGCGTTGCGTTGCCATATGGACCTGATATTTTACTGATCGTTGCCCATTTGGACGCGATATATTTTTAAATAACATCTCGTTGCTGTTGTCGTGTGGATGTAGCCTTAGTCGAGACATGAACAGAAGAGCATCGCTTCGATATTAATCACTGCTAGGCTGCAATTAGGGCACTGAAAGAAGAGTAAGGGAGGTATTGTAGCTGGAAGTGTGTATGTGATTGTAGCCCAGGAATGAATGTCTTCCTGGAGCACTATGCTAAGTATCTCTGACATAAATAACACACAGACCCTCCTCTGGCCTCTCTGCATGTGTGTGTGTGTGTGAGAGAGAGAGAAAGAGAGAGAGAGAGAGAGAGAGAGAGTGTGGGAGTATCAGCATGCTCTCCTGATGGGAAACATCTGTAAACACAGCACACACACACACACACACACACATTTCCTCCGTGTCACAAAGCTTTCTAATGATTCAGCACGGCCTCTTTGGACTAAAGAGTGCTGGTGTAAGCAAAATAATAAGCCCCCATGTTAAATAAGCAAACGTCATGAAACTGAAGTTAATTACACACTTTTGAAAACTCGAATCAGACTTTGCTTCTCAAATACCCACCCCACCCCCCACCCCACTCACCCAGATGTATCACTGCGGCAGGAATGGAGATACCGTATGAAACGCCAAACATCTCGCTTAAAAATGACCACTGATTCTCTCCAACATCAATATCTGTGTACTTTTTACATTTAAGCAACTTAAAGGGAGACGGCCTTTCAGATTTTCCAAGTGAAAGTCGTAAAAAGAATTTTCCCCGACACCCAATTATTTTTGTTTAGTGACCGAAAGCTCCTGAATTCGAATCACGGACTTCCAAATTTAATTCGTTTTTTTTAAACAGAACAATTAATGAATTTCAGGCCACGTGGCCCTAAATTCTCCGCTATTTTTTCCTGCTTCACCATGACGCAATACAAGATACTACATCATGCATCACGTGGTGTGCTTTCCCCGTTCACGCAAGGCATTGTGGGATACAAATTAGAAACAGGAGAGCAAAATGGAGGACGTGAGTGTGCGAATGAAACGTGAAAGAGCGACTACAATAACGGAAAGAAAGCGAGAAGAAAAGACGTTATGTTATATACGAAGGAAAGGAAACGCAGGACCAAATTAATAAATATCGGCGCTCAGCGAGCACCTCGGTGTGATCAGCTGTTCGTTTAGGGACAGAATGATGGAACTGTCAGCGCACGCTCAAAGGTAAACCTGTGCATGCGCGCACACACACACGGACTTCCTCTGTCTGCTTGACTGCATGAGGCGAGCGATTTCATGCACATTATTTGCTTTAATCCCCTCAAATTAAATAACTTCCCAGCCACAGAATGGCCTGATATTTTGTGAGATATTACAGAAATAAACAGATATCACAATGACCACATTTCAGAGAAAAATGAATTTCACAGATTTTATGAAATCGAAAGGCCGTCTCGCTTTAACTGAACTGAGAATAGAGCAAGGTGTTGCGGCTGAAATATTTACATTAATGCACTCTGCCTGTGTACTAATTTGATGTGTGTGTGTTTATATCCACAGTGCTCGGTTTCCTGCGGTCAGGGTAAAGCTCTTCGTCAGGTTCACTGTGTGAACTTCAGCGATCAGGTCGTGGACCTGAGCGAGTGCGACCCAGACGATCGGCCAGCGACTGAGCAGGAGTGTGCCATGCCCCAGTGCCCGTCTCGCCCCAATAACCACGCCGCCTTCCCTCCCGACCAAGACCCCCATAAAAAAGCCGCACCCGCTGGCAGGGCGGATCGTATCCGAGGGGCGCGTCCGCAATCGCAATGGAGGTTTGGACCGTGGGGAGCGGTGAGTGTCAGCAATGGAGATGGACCTGCTTAGAGCTTTGAGACATGACCAAAAAAATAAATAAATAAATCCGATGCATAAAAAACAAACCAGTTCAGTTCAGTTTTTCACATCGAGAGGAAAATATATTGGTTGTCGAACATTTTTGCAGGACTTGAAACAGACTTGGGCTGTGTGAATCATCAGCATTTCCTCTTTACAAATAAAGACCATTGTGTTCCTAATGAGTTGACATTTTGATCTATAAATACGTCCGTCGAAGATATTTAAAGAAGCCAAAAATAAAATAAAAAAAAACTTTGCCTCCTTGAAGTCGTCCTTGTTTTAAAGGATGCTGCAAACACCGGATTTAGAAATATTATTTTGGTTCATGTTCCTGGTGTATTCTCTCTCTCTCTCTCTCTCTCTCTCTATTTCACACCCACACGCATACATGTCAACCTTTGGTCAATCAAACCTGTATAACCAACCTCCAAAATCCGTATTTCCCTTATAAAATCCTTATAAGATGCAAATTAAAATAATTTACCTAAAATTTGAATGATAATGAACAATGATATATCCCAGTTACTTTTTATTCAATATTAATAACAATAAACCTTCAGAATGAATACAAAGCTCCAATGTTTGACAAAAACACAAAGTGTCACTCTAATGTTCTGAATTGTACTCCATGACAGCTTTTTTAGTGCTCTGCACCAATACCTCACTAGGCTGCATGTCACAGCAAGTGTCTGTGTTGATCTTGCCGGACTGCCCATTCAGAATCTTTTCAGTCGCTAGTGAAAGTCGCTCAGGTGGAAATACACGTTTTAAACAAAATGTTACTTCCCGGTTGGCGGGATTCTCGCAATGCAGTGTGCGCATGATCAAAAGTGGAACGAAGTCTCGCTACCACAAGATAACGTGCGATTTCATAAGACTCTTTACTGGCTGTCTGTGGTGTACAGTACGTTTGTAAATGTTATGCACTCTTTAATCATCGTGGGAATTGATTATAGCTCTAAATAAATATTGAAGTTTTTTTTAAAGAATCCGTATAACTTTATTTGTACGCCCGTATACTACGTTTATTAAATCAAATCCGTATAAAATATGGAACGGCACGGTGGTGTAGTGGTTAGCGCTGTCGCCTCACAGCGAGAAGGTCCGGGTTCGAGCCCCGTGGCCGGCGAGGGCCTTTCTGTGCGGAGTTTGCATGTTCTCCCCGTGTCCACGTGGGTTTCCTCCGGGTGCTCCGGTTTCCCCCACAGTCCAAAGACATGCAGGTTAGGTTAACTGGTGACTCTAAATTGAGCGTAGGTGTGAATGTGAGTGTGAATGGTTGTCTGTGTCTATGTGTCAGCCCTGTGATGACCTGGCGACTTGTCCAGGGTGTACCCCGCCTTTCGCCCGTAGTCAGCTGGGATAGGCTCCAGCTTGCCTGCGACCCTGTAGAACAGGATAAAGTGGCTAGAGATAATGAGATGAGATGAGATAAAATACGGACATTCCGTATAGGTTGACATGTATGCACACGCATGTAGGTATATGTGATCTGTAAGTGTGATTACAACCTCAAACTTTCGACCACACACAGGAAGTTCATGGCACGTTATTAGACCAGATCCAATCAAAAGCGTCTGGAAATGTTTGTTTTTTTGCCCAATACACCAAAAGCATAAGATAAAATGCCTGTCTTGAGCATACAGAGATTACAGACCTGCAGGAAGTTTGCACTGTTGATGCAGGTTCACTTCTCGGACATTTGAAGATGGATCACTTAAGTGATGAAAAAAGACTTTAGTATTCATTAAACAGTCCGGTATAATAAAGCGCATGAAGATGCCAAGATGGACAGCTGAGAATATGGAGGAATGCGGTGTTTGTATTTCACCCAACTGCATTTAATTCGAACACAGTCACTAAAACGGTACCGAGAGTACCAACAAGAGAGTACGAACTCCTCACTAACAGGGTTCGAGCTTGATCGTATCCTTTGATTTATTGATACTCGCATGACGATATGTTTTTGATGCACTTCTGAAGGCGCTTCCTCTTAATACTGTAAGAAGAACGTGTGTGTGGGTAGGTGGGTGTGTCTCACAAAGAGTAAATCCCTTCCTTCATGGTTACCGAGGATGAGAGAATGTAGAAATTTCTTATGATTTACAGACATATAGTATATAATTATACATACAGGACACTTTTTCGATGGAATAAAAACGTGCTCTATTCTCTTCTAGCGAGTTTCGTTCATTTCCTTCGATAGCATGCAATATTGTTAGCATATCACTTATCGTGTATTACATCACTCAACCCAATGGAGAATGAGCATTGAATATGGTTTACAATATTGCATGGTTGTCAAGACAACATGACGTCACATGTCGGAGATGTACCGTAAAACTTCCACGCTCGAGAGTGAGCGACTGTCGCTGTGTCCGAAATCTCACACGACTCACTCTATAGTGGACTATGTAGTGAGTTCGCCATTTTGTAGTGCTGTCTGAATGTATAGTGAGAATTATTACACCCTATATAGTGCACTCATAGTATCCCATAATGCATCGTGAAAAGTAGTGTACAACCGATGGGCGCTAACCAAGCAATATCATGCATTGTGGTCGCGCTGAAAGAAAAATAAAGTGTGTTGGGGTGAATGGACGGAGGAAGAAACACATTATAAATGGACATTCAAGTCCATTTAAAAATAATAAGAGAATAGAAAAAAGCTAAAATAGAATTAGACAGATAAAAAACAAGAATAAAAATTAGAGTGAAGAGCGAGGAATTAATCAAAAGCGTCAAATTTGATTGAATAAAAGGCAGCAGTGAAGAAGAAAAAGTGTTCAGCCTGGATTTAAAGGAACAGTCCACCGTACTTCCATAATGAAATATGCTCTTATCTGAATTGAGACGAGCTGCTCCGTACCTCTCCGAGCTTTGCGCGACCTCCCAGTCAGTCAGATGCAGTCAGACGCGCTGTCACTCCTGTTAGCAATGTAGCTAGGCTCAGTATGGCCAATGGTATTTTTTGGGGCTGTAGTTAGATGCGACCAAACTCTTCCACATTTTTCCTGTTTACATAGGTTTATATGACCAGTGATATGAAACAAGTTCAGTTACACAAATTGAAACGTGGCGATTTTCTATGCTATGGAATGTCCGCAATATAACGACAGGCATACTAACACCTTCTGCGCGCTTCGGCAGCGCGTTGATATCTGAGCTCCGTATCAATGCGCTGCCGAAGCGCGCAGAAGGTGTTAGTACGCCTGCCATTATAGTGCGGACTTTCCATAGCATAGAAAATCGCTACGTTTCAATTTGTGTAACTGAACTTGTTTCATGTCACTGGTCATATAAACCCATGTAAACAGGAAAAACGTGGAAGAGTTTGGTCGCATCTAACTACAGCCCCAAAAAATACCATTGGCCATACTGAGCCTAGCTACATTGCTAACAGGAGTGACAGCGCGTCTGACTGCGTCTGACTGACTGGGAGGTCGCGCAAAGCTCGGAGAGGTACGGAGCAGCTCGTCTCAATTCAGATAAGAGCATATTTCATTATGGAAGTACGGTGGACTGTTCCTTTAAAAGAACTGAAAGATGCAACAGACACAAAGTATTTTGTATTTATTAATGTGGGAAATACGCTCAGTATAATATGGGTTTATGACAAAAATACATGCATGCGTTTATTATTTTGAAAACCCACCAGCCGACTAATCCGGCACGTTTTAATTGTGCGACAGTAATGGCGGAAATAACAGTGTCTGAAAGTGTTTTTTCATTTTACCAATGAGCTCACTAGATAGTCCTCGATATAGTAATTCCCTATATAGTGAGTAGGGAGTAGTGAACGAGTGAGTGATTTCAGACAGCCTGTGACAATTTTGTAAACAAACATGGCCGCCAGGTTTGCTTTGTTAAATACAGAAGATTTTGAGGGAAATTTGAAAGAGAAAGACGTGTTTAACACCTAAAAGGAATGTGTCTGTATAGCAATAATAATAATAATATTGGCTGACTTTTTTCGTGGTATATTAGATATATTCCATTCAGCTACTCGTCTTCGACTCGTTCAGTATCATGCTAGCTGAATGGAATATATCTGATATACCATGAAAAAAGCCAGCCAATATTATTTAAGTATGGTATAGTATACAGTTAGGTCCATAAATATTTGGACAGAGACAACATTTTTCTAATTTTGGTTCTGTACATTACCACGATGAATTTTGAACAAAACAATTCAGATGCAGTTGAAGTTCAGACTTTCAGCTTTAATTCAGTGGGTTGAACAAAATGATTGCATAAAAATGTGAGGAACTAAAGCATTTTTTAAATACGATCCCTTCATTTCAGGGGCTCAAAAGTAATTGGACAAATTAAATAATTGTAAATAAAATGTTCATTTCTAATACTTGGTTGAAAACCCTTTGTTGGCAATGACTGCCTGAAGTCTTGAACTCATGGACATCGCCAGACGCTGCATTTCCTCCTTTTTAATGCTCTGCCAGGCCTTTACTGCAGCGGTTTTCAGTTGCTGTTTGTTTGTGGGCCTTTCTGTCTGAAGTTTAGTCTTTAACAAGTGAAATGCATGCTCAATTGGGTTGAGATCAGGTGACTGACTTGGCCATTCAAGAATATTCCACTTCTTTGCTTTAATAAACTCCTGGGTTGCTTTGGCTTTATGTTTTGGGTCGTTGTCCATCTGTATTATGAAACGCCGACCAATCAGTTTGGCTGCATTTGGCTGGATTTGAGCACACAGTATGTCTCTGAATACCTCAGAATTCATCCGGCTGCTTCTGTCCTGTGTCACATCATCAATAAACACTAGTGACCCAGTGCCACTGGCAGCCATGCATGCCCAAGCCATCACACTGCCTCCGCCGTGTTTTACAGATGATGTGGTATGCTTTGGATCATGAGCTGTACCACGCCTTCGCCATACTTTTTTCTTTCCATCATTCTGGTAGAGGTTGATCTTGGTTTCATCTGTCCAAAGAATGTTCTTCCAGAACTGTGCTGGCTTTTTTAGATGTTTTTTTAGCAAAGTCCAATCCAGCCTTTTTATTCTTGAGGCTTATGAGTGGCTTGCACCGTGCAGTGAACCCTCTGTATTTACTTTCATGCAGTCTTCTCTTTATGGTAGATTTGGATATTGATACGCCTACCTCCTGGAGAGTGTTGTTCACTTGGTTGGCTGTTGTGAAGGGGTTTCTCTTCACCATGGAAATAATTCTGCGATCATCCACCACTGTTGTCTTCTGTGGGCGTCCAGGTCTTTTTGCACTGATGAGTTCACCAGTGCTTTCTTTCTTTCTTTCTTTCTTTCTTTCTTTCTTTCTTTCTTTCTTTCTTTCTTTCTTTCTTTCTTTCTCAGGATGTACCAAACTGTAGATTTTGCCACTCCTAATATTGTAGCAATTTCTCGGATGTTTTTTTTTCTGTTTTCGCAGCTTAAGGATGGCTTGTTTCACCTGCATGGAGAGCTCCTTTGACCGCATGTTTTCTTCACAGCAAAATCTTCCAAATGCAAGCACCACACCGCAAATCAACTCCAGGCCTTTTATCTGCTTAATTGAGACTGACATAACGAAGGAATTGCCCACACCTGCCCATGAAATAGCCTTTGAGTCAATTGTCCAATTACTTTTGGTCCCTTTAAAAACAGGGTGGCACATGTTAAGGAGCTGAAACTCCTAAACCCTTCATCCAATTTTAATGTGGATACCCTCAAATAAAAGCTGAAAGTCTGGACTTTATGTCCATGTCCATTATATAACTATAACTTGAATATGTTTCAGTAAACAGGTAAAAAACAAAATTTGTGTCAGTGTCCAAATATATATGGACCTAACTGTATGTTCAATACTGTGATTGTGTGTGTGTTGATATTTCTGACTTGGTCTCCTCAGTGCTCGAGTACGTGTGCTGGAGGATTCCAGAGGCGGGCAGTGGTGTGCCAGGATGAGAACGGTTACCCAGCCAACAGCTGTGATGAGAGCGTTCGACCTGTAGAACAGCGCGCCTGTGAGTCTGGACCGTGTCCACAGTGGGTGTACGGCGAATGGGGCAAGGTACGACACACACATGTGGGCGCACACACACACACACTGTATTGGTCGAGTATCATGATAAAATGACTTCAGCATTTTTTTTAACCATGATACATTTCTGAATCCATATGGCAACCTGGGAAAACCCTTGATATCGGTTGATTTTGAGATTTTCTTCACTATATAGTTCGTGAATTTAAATATTGAGGCTCACAGACATTTGATAAGCCGGTATCAGATTACAAACTGACTTGATTAGGCTTCTTAGCCACGTAACGAGACAACAACTTGATCTTCCTGGACGGTCACATGACCAGATTAAATGAATATCTGAGTGAGGATCTACTGAAGAAATAAAATAAACCTTTATTTCTCTGTGTCTGTAGTGTTCGAAACCCTGTGGCGGCGGAATAAAGACGCGCCTCGTGGTTTGTCAGCGGCCCAGCGGCGAACGCTTTAGCGATCAGAGCTGCGACATTCTGGACAAACCGCCCGATCGAGAGCAGTGCAACATGCAGCCGTGCTCTCACTGGAGAGCCGACCCGTGGAGCTCGGTACGCCCGTAATAACACTCCTCCCGTCTCTGTCCATCCTGTCCTTTACCCATCCTAACCCCAAACACACAGTCGCTAAAGTTCTCACTGAGTACGAAAAAGGGCCAAACAGAACGAGGGTGTGAGATTTACAGTACGTATGTGTCAGAATCGCTGCTTAGCCCGTGATGACTGCTTCTTAAAGAAATACCAAAGTAGGCCAAGATTCAGTCAAGTTTTGTGCCTGTTTATTTTTGTTTTTAATTTATTATATAAGATTTTGGAAAGTGTATAGCACATGACATCACTCTCTTCAAACATTGTACACATAGTTACGGAGCATAGACTATTTGTTTTTGTATAGGAGGACTTTTCATCATGACCTCGTCATGAACTCCATCCACAAAAAAAAAAGAAAGAAAAAACAACAACAAAATCCAGGAAATGATGAAAAGGTGTAAAAATTAGTTTTGTATAGAAGTCGGTTAATGAAGATGTCTTGTCATATTCTTATATTCCATCTTTTTTTTTTCATTTTCCTTCCCGTTTTCATTTTTTCGCAGAATCCTGATGTGAGGCAGATCGAATACAGCTGTGTTTCAGAAATAATCAGTGACATGTTGAATATGTACCAACATGTAGAGAATACAGCAGTTATCTGGCGACAGTGGGAAGATTCTTAGTGCTTTTTTTTAGTGTTCACAAATTCTTACTGTTTCTGGAAATAGTATAAAGGCTCGCAGCATTTAGGGGGCCAAGCATTAAGGGATAAATTATTCTACATAAGTCAGACTCATATTATGTTATATTTAAATAATATTGGCTGGCTTTTTTTCTTGGTCTATCAGATATATTCTATTCAGCTAGAATGATATTGAACGAGTCGAAGACGAGTAGCTGAATGGAATATATCTGATAGACCACGATAAAAAGCCAGCCAATATTATTATTATTATTATTATTATTATTATTATTATTATTATTCATGCACATTCCTTTCGGGTGTTCAACGCGTCTTTCTCTTTCAAAATTCTCTCAAATCTTCCGTATTTAACGAAGCAAACCTGGCGGCCATGTTTGTTTACAAATTGTCACAGTCGCTCACTCGCTAGCGCGGAAGTTTTGCGTCTCCGACGTGTGACGTTATGTTGTCTTGACAACCATGCAATATCGTAAATTATATTCAACGCTCATTCTCCATTGGGTAGAGTGACATAATACACGTAGGATAAGCGATATGCTAACAGTATTGTATCCTATCAAACCAAATGAATGAAATCCGCTAGAAGGGAATAGAACACGTTTTTATTCCATCGGAAAAATGTCCTGTATGTATAATAATATATTTTATTCTATCCACATTCACTGGATATGAGCAGTCACGCATTCTGATTGGCTACTCTACTACAAAGATATCAGCTCATATACCGTGAGTAGAGAAAAACAAAATGGTGGCGCGTGTTGCTGAACCAACCGAGGATGAAATAAAAACTCTACTCGAAAACAAAACCCCAAAAAATACAAAAGAAGCGCAGCAAAATATGGAATGAAAGTATTTGATGGTAAGAATGTATTTTTTTTAATTTTTGAAGAATTATTATGATCGCATTTTTCACAAACTGCTCCTGTCATTTCGCCGGTTTGTTTACATTATAAGCGGAAATGATTTTGTTGGAGGTTTTATATCAAGTTTTTATTTCTCAAATTTGCAAAAGATAAAAATAAAAATGCTCTGTTTCTCAAAATCCAGTGAATGTGGATAGAATAAAACAGTTATTCCACTCAATCTCATTGTACATGAGCTGATAGCCGATTCGGTGCTACGTGCCTCGTCAACTATCAGCTTATGTACGACTTGATTTCATGGAATAACTGTCAAATATTCGATATGCCATGGATGTCTGTGGCAGAATATAGATTAATTAGCATTATTTTTTATGAAAAATGGCACACTGCTTTTGGCATGGTCCAGAAAGCCTTTACATGAGGAATGTAACAATTCGATTCACGATATTGGGTTCACGATTTGATTTTCTCATGATATTTAAAATAAAAAAAGAGAGAGAGAAAATGAAGAAAATTTTATGACCAAAAAATTCATCGACTATTTTTCTATTCTTCATGAACTTGAATACTTGTTTTGTTAAATTAAAAAAAAAACTTTTGTTTCATTTTCTTAATAACCAACAATAATTATTTACCCACAGTTGTAAAGGTTGGCATAAAATATAATAGCCAATTAACCAAATTATTCCTTTCATTAAAACTGAAAAAAGTGAATGACTTCCAGTAAAAAGAGAGCCCTGATTTCTTATTAAATATATTTGTAGTCAATGACACAACAGCGCGTTGGCATTTCCGATCTGTTTTTGTGCGTTTTCACACCATTAGAGCTGTGTTACTTCCGCCTACGATGAAGTCACATGCATTCCCGCTATTGTACGTTATTGCACCTTCTGCTGTCTGAACAAGGCAATTACAGTGAGGAAAAACTAAGCGATTACGCAGCCTGATAAGAATCATGATTCATTTATTATTCCATTGATTCAAATCGTCGTAAATTTGTGTCGCGATTTATCATCATACGATATATCGTTCCATGCCTATGACCTACTCCTTTCCAATTTTCAGGTGTGCAGCTTAACACCTAACATACAATGTAAGAATATAAGAACAATAAATAAAGCACTAATAAGCTGTAATGTGGCTTAATACTTGCTGTATGAAATAGATATAGTATAGCTTAGCAGTTATGAACTTAAACGTCTAATTCGTGACCAAACAGCAGTCTGGTGTGGGTTTACAGTCACATTTTGCTGTCGTATATTATTATTATTATTATTATTATTATTATTATTACACACTGCCAGCATCTCTGGCACATTTCACAAGCGGTGCTTAATATAAAAATACTGAGAGCTTTATTTCTGTGTTATCGTCTGTATTTTATTGTAAGTGATCCGATCGCCATATCTGCTCGACTCTCCGCTCACGACCATACCTCAGTTCGCCATTCAACTCTGAATCTCATATCATGGTGCTTTCACAAAACAAGGGACACTTCACCCTGGTGTTGTTGTTTTTTTTTCATATTTATTTTTGTATATTACAAACATTATATTGCATATTAAACAGATAGATTTCTGATTATATCTAAAACTCATAGATAGCGGTCATATCCTGTATACTGTATTATTAATAGTTGTACATTTAATAAGTTCTATGTTTATTGTTAATTTTGATTGTAGCAGGGTTTTTTTGTGCTTGATTTTTTAGAATCAAAAATTATTTTTATTTTTTGAAGTGTCAGGAAAACATATAAAAGGAAAGTTTTCCAGAGATTAGTACATATACAGTACCAGTCAAAAGTTTGTACACCCCTACTCATAGGTTTTTCTCTATTTTCTACATTGAAGAACAATACTGAAGACACCAAAACAATGAAATAACATCTGGAACATATATGGAATTATGCAGTAAACTAAAAAAAGTGTTAAAAAAACCCCAAAAAGTTTCATATTTTAAATTATTCAGCGTAGCCACTGTTTACCCTGATGACGCTTTACACACTATTGGCATTATCTTAACCAGCTTCATGAGGTAGTCACCTGGAACGCTTTTCAATTAACAGCTGTGTCTCGTCAAAAGTTAATTAGTAGACAAGTTTCTTGCCTTCTTAATGCGTTTGAAATCATCAAACAGTAAATAGTACATCATAAAAATACCCAATAATAAAAAGCCCTATTCCATCTACAACTGTTGTAATCCATATTATTCTATGCACATCCACTGAATTATGAGCAATCTCGCACTCTGATTGGCTACTCTACTACGAGGATATCAGCTCATATACCGTGAGTAGAGAAAAACAGAATGGCGGAGTGCATCGAGTCAGATATCACTTTGTTCTCAAGTATTTAAAAGAAACAGAAATAGCTAAAATAATATAGGGTTCCCCCCCTCACACACACACATCACCTGTTCTACACTCCAGCCCAGTCGGTGGCGCTAATGCACCTTTAAGTTGGTCTGCCAACCACCAAAAAACCCTAAAGAAGAAAAACAAAATGGCAGAGTGTGTTGCTGAACCAATCGAGGACGAAATAAAAACTCTACTTGAAAACAAAACCCCAAAAAATACAAAAAAGCAACAAAATATGGAATAAAAGTATTTGATGTTAAGAATATTATCTTTTTTTTTCTTCAAAAATTATTATCACCACATTTTTCACAAATTGCTACTGTCATTTCGCCGGTTTGTTTACATTCGAAGTGGAAATTATTTTGTCGGACATTTTGGATAAAGTTTTTAGCCCCCGATGGCTGAAAGGCCTGAAGGGGGATTATGTTGTAGTGATGTCCATCTGTCCTGGGAAGGGTACTCGCCTTCTGAAATCAACTCCTCTCACAATTCTTGGAGGAATTTCACAAAACTTGGCAGGATTCTTTGTTATATGTCGGTAATACGCAGATTGCAATTTCATTCAATTCAGTCGCATTTTACCAATGTTACAGCCCTTGATTACCAAACTTGTACTTTGACAATTTCATGAGGGTGTATTAAGCACTTATGGCATAGATATAGTTACCAGCAGGGGATATTGTGCTCTCAGAGAGCACTCTTGTTATTTATTGAATTGGCAAAAAATAAAAATGCTCCATTTCTCAAAATCCAGTGAATGTTGATAGAATAAAACAGTTATTCTACTCAATCTTGTCATACACAGCTTATAGCTATTAGCTCATGGACGACTCGATTTCGTGGAATAACTGTTAATTATGTCAAGAACTGTTCAACTATCCATTATCTGTAGCTGCTTATCCTGTGCAGGGTTGCAAGCAAGCTGGAGCCTATCCCAGCTGACTACGGGCGAAAGGCAGGGTACACGCTGGACAAGACGCCAGGTCATCACAGGCTGACACATAGACACAGACAACCATTCACACTCACATTCACACCTACGGTCAATTTAGAGTCACCAGTTAACCTAACCTGCATGTCTTTGGACTGTGGGGGAAACCGGAGCACCCGGAGGAAACCCACGCGGACACGGGGAGAACATGCAAACTCCGCACAGAAAGGCCCTCGCCGGCCACAGGGCTCAAACCCAGAACCTTCTTGCTGTGAGGCGACAGTGCTAACCACTACACCACTGTGTCACCCACCGCTCAACTAAGTAAAGAGAAACAACGTCCATCATTGCTTAAAGATATGACGAAGTGTCTTTTAATTAAAAAAATAAAGAAAAAACACTGAATTAGAAGGTGTGTCCTAACTTTGGACTGGTACTGTGTGTCCCCGAGGTTTTATTCTCTTTCATGGCCAGTGATCAGTATCTACCTCATTATCATGTACACAAGCCCCGCACTCATCCTCCAGCCTTTTCGTCATTCCCTGAAGAGGAATGGTTCAAATTTGGGGTAAAAAATTAATAATAATAATAATTTTCCTGATTTCTTTTACACACATTCAAACAAAAATGCAGTCAATTAACCAAGTGTCTAAATTTTGCCTCTTTAGCTTTGCCAGATGTGGTTTTCTCGATTTGATTTGAGGTAGAAATTTGTTTGAAAATGATTTGGCGTGAAAGAGCCATGTTTTTAATCCACTAACATCATTTCATTTTGCTGGCTGTTACCAAACTTTATCACCTTTACTCAAACTGTTCTTTTTTTTTTTTCCTCCTGAAATGCTGTATTAAGATCATTACCTCTGGTATTTTCCAACTTTCTTGAAAAAGCTGTACATAATGATGTAGATGAACATTTGAAATTGAAAACCTTGACGCATGAACCAATATTTGTGCCATTTCTGCCATTTAGGATTACACGACATTGACTTTCAGCGCATCTTCATTTTTAGTGCTAAACAAATAGCTCATCATCACTTGAAGTCAATTCTCTGACTTTGATCATGATCTTGTCGTTTCATACGAACATGAGACGCGTGCCAAATTTCTGGTATTTTTCCTCATATTGTGAGTTGAAAAGTGACAAACTTGATGGCAGTAATACACAATGTTGTGTCAGGTGAAATCTGTTTATTTTTGTAAGTACTTTGTATTTATTTCTACTGCTCAGTGTATTCATTCGATTGTCCATATTTAATTTTTATGCACGAAGCCTTTCCATGTAAATGTCATTTGGTTTTCTTTTTCAATGTCTGAAACTTCTTTCAAGGTATTTTTTCCACAACATATCCATCCCATATCCATTAACGTAAGCCTGGTGTAGATCTTGGAGAGCATGTCGATAAAGTCTGCTGTCTATGAAGTGCTGCATTATTTTTATTTTTTATTTTTTAAATCTGTCTATTAAAATAATGCTGAAGATGTCAATGGATGAACGCATGCTTGCAGTTCTTGTCGAGATATATCTATGTTGAAAACTAGCTCATATATATATATATATATATATATATATATATATATATATATAGTTGTGGTCAGAAGTTTACATACAATGACGTCAATGTCATCTTGGATATGAATGTCATGGCAATATTTGGGCTTTCAGTAATTTCTTTGAACTGTTCTTTTTCTGTGGCAGAATGATTGTACAGCTTTAATAAAAAAAAAACAACACTAGAATTTGGTGCACAAGTTTTAATTTTCTTTGGATTTTTCTGAAATCAACACAGGGTCAAAATTATACATACAACACACCTAATATTTAGGTAAAATGTCTCTTCGCAAGATTCACCTTGACCAAACATTTTTGTTTCCCATGAACAAGCTTCTGGCAGAATTCTGGTTGGATATTTCACGACTCTTCGTGGTAGAATTTGGTAGAGTTCAATTAAATTTGTTTTTTTCTTGACATGGACTCGACTTATAAGCACGGTCCATATATTTTCAACAGGGTTGAAGTCAGGACTTGTTTTAAGCTTAATATTAGTCTGCTTTATCCTCCACAACCAGCTCTGATGTGTGTTTGGGTTCATTGTCCTGTTGTAACTCCCAAATCCCAAGTCATGTTCAAGTTTCTGATGGTTTATGCTGAAGAATTCTGAGGTAGTCCTCCTTCATTATTCCATCCACTTTGTGCAATGAACCAGTTCCACTGGCAGTAAAACAGCCCCAGAACATGATAATCCTACCACCACCGCCAGCTGGTACAGTGTCCCTCTGTACATGGTAGTCATTGTGGCCAAACAACTCAATCTTTGTCTCATCTGACCATACAGCTTTCCTTCAGAAGGCTTTTTCTTTGTCCGTGTGGTCAGCTTCCAACGTTAGTTAAGCTTGAAGGTGTCAATTTTGGAGAAGGGGGTTATTTCTTGGATAGCAGCCTCTTAGTCCATGGTGACCTGAACTGTAGACAGCGATCCATCAGCTTCCAGTTCATGGCAGGGCTGTGCCATGGTGGTTCCCAGGTTGTTCCTGACCATCCAAACCAATTTCCTTTCAGCTGAGGGTGACAGTTTGGGCTTTCTTGAAGCAAAGTGGCTTGGCAAAGTGACTACACCTCACAATAACTTACATACAATTGTTTGAACTGATCTTGGAATTTGCAGTTGTTTAGAAATGGCTCCAAGAGACTTTCCGGAGTTGTGTATATCTGCGATCCTCTTTCTCAGATCTGCACTGAGCTCCTTGGACTTTCCCATTTTACTGTGTGTTGGTCAATCCAGTGAATGCTGTAAACAAACCCTTTTTATGAAGGCACAGAGAAGCTACCAGCTGGAGTAAATCATGATCACTAACAGGAAGTTAAGAGACCTCGGCCTTGGCAAGATAAGAGACGTTTTGGAAGTTTCAGCACCTCTGAATTAATAATCGAAGTGAGCGTATGTAAATTTTTGACCCTGTATGTATCATTTTGACCCTGTGTTGATTTCAGAAAACCCAAAGAAACTTAAAACTTGTGCACCAAATTCAAGTGGGTTTTTTTTTTTCATTAAAGCTGTATGCTGTACAATCATTCTGCCACAGAAAAAGAACAGTTCAAAGAAATGACTGAAAGCCCGAATATTGCCATGACATTCATATCCAAGATGACATTCATGTCACTGTATGTAAACTTCTGACCACAACTGTGTGTGTGTGTGTGTGTGTGTGTGTGTATGTGTATATATATATATATATATATATATATATATATATATATATATATATATATATATGAGTGATTCCACGCTTATGGGTACTGAAATGGGGACATGAACTTATTTTTAAAAATTCACCTAAAACCATTTCTTTTTTTACCATCAGGTCACAAAACATGTAATCTTTAATGAATGATATGTTAAAAGATAACTTTCATTTTCTGAGATGTAATAAAAACATATTTATATGCCAAAGTCAGAACGTAACAGAAGTGTTGTGGACATATATATTCTCAATTTTAACAATGTAGAATTACTTTTTGAAACATAGGAAGGTGATGTTTTAGCAAATATAATTAATAAACATGTGTAGTAGAATAAACATACACATTCTTTCAATAAGATTAACATGGTATAGAGCTAGATTGTAATTAATTTGTAACAGACGCGAGATGGACAATCGTAACAGAAGTAATGTAACAGACATCATTTTGGAACTCATAGGCTTGACTTTGGCATATAAATATGTTTTTATTACATCTCAGAAAATTAAAGTTATCTTTTAACATATCATTCATTAAAGATTACATGTTTTGTGACCTGATGGTAAAAAAAGAAATGGTTTTAGGTGAATTTTTAAAAATAAGTTCATGTCCCCATTTCAGTACCCATAAGCGTGGAATCACTCATATATATATATATATATATAAAATGCGTGACCATCACTCGAAAAGGTGTCCGATAAAAGGTTTAAATTCCCAGGCTGCAGTTCTCTGAAGCCTCGATTCATCCAACCAAAATTTGTCTCAAGCAAGGAGAATCAGTTTCAAACTGCTCTCATTCCAAGCGAGAGGGATTTCTGTGGTGATTCTGCCTCTCTGAATGTGGTACAATGCTGGTGTGGCGCTGACAATCACTCCAACGAATACTGTGCCAGAACAATGACAAGGGTTAAGGAGGTCACGTGGGTGGGGTCAGAGGTGACCTTTGATCCGGAGGAGGGCCCCTTCCTGTGCCTTCTCACATGTGTAATCAGTATGGATGCACTTCTCAGAAAATGCTTTGTGTTTGTGTGCTCGATGGGAAAAAGTTCTCTCGGTTGATGGAGGCCCCTTCGCTTGTTTTCTGTCAGAATGCAGCGTGAACTAGGATTTCCCTTGGACTGATGGACTTTTTTTTTTTGCATATTTGTTCATGAAAGGTGAATAAACCCAAGACTCTTACCTCAGAATGCAACATTTCTTTGAATTCACTTGTAAGATTTGTTTTCCATCCATTGTACCCTACTGTATCACTGTATACGCAGCTTATTGACCCAAATCTTAAAACTAGACGGCCTTTCTATTTCATAAAATCAGTGAAATTTAGTTTTCTCTGAAATGTGGTCATTGTGATATATGTTTATTTCTGTAATATCTAAAAAATATATATATATCAAGCCATTCTGTGGCTGGGAAGTTATTTAATTTGAGGGGATTAAAGCAAATAATGTGCATGAAAAATCGCCCGCTTCACACAGTCAAGCAGACAGAGGAAGTGTGTGTGTGTGTACATGCGCAGGTTTACCTTTGAGCATGCACTGACAGTTCTGTCGCTAAACGAACAGCTGACCACACCAAGGTGCTCGCTGAGCGCCGATATTTATTAGTTTGGTCCTGCGTTTCCTTTCCTTCGTATATAACATAACGTCTTTTCTTCTTCTTCTCGCTTTCTTTCCGTTACTGTAGTTGGTCTTTCACGTTTCATTCGCAAACTCACGTCCTCCATTTTTCTCTCCTGTTTCTAATTTGTATCCCACAATGCCTTGTGCGAACGGGGAAAGCCCACCACATGATGCATGACGTAGTATCTTGTATTGCGTCATGGTGAAGCAGGAAAAAATACCAGAGAATTTTGGGCCACGTGGAGATAAATTCATTAATTGTTCTATTTAAAAAAAAAAAAAAAATTTGAAGTCTGATTCGAATTCAGTAGCTCTCGGTCCGCTAAACAAAAATAATTTTGGTGTTGGGAAAATTCTTTTTATGACCTACACTTGAAAAATCTGAAAGGCAGTACAGTTTTAAAGCTATTACATACCAGACCTTGAGCCTGGGCATAGTTTATGGTTTATAGATGAGAGGAAGTGAAAGGTACTTTAACTTGGAGTTTAAAAATAGCCATGATTTATGCAAGTTAAAATGCCTCCAGAGTTCATTTATAAGGCTGAATAATGATCTGACATTTGACAACCTTCTGTCAACCTTCACTGGAAAATACAACCTTAAAATGTGGCATGACATTACAGGCATTTAGCAGACACTCTTATCCAGAGTGACATACATCATACCCAGAGTAGCCTGGGGAGCAGTTGGGGGTTCGATGCCTTGCTCAAGGGTAATTCAGCCATTCCTACTGGTATAGGGAATCAAACCGGTGACCTTTTGGTCCCAAAGCTGCATCACTAACCATTAGGTCATGGCTTCCCACCATGTTACACAGGAACAAAACTCTTCCAGATGATGCAGTAACCTTGACGTCCAACTCATTGGTCATAACGTGACATAAAAGCTACATAAGCCCTTCATGACAATTGACATAAACGTGTTACTACAAGTTGTTGTAAATAATACAGTACTTCTGTCCATTGATTGAGGTGTTATATTAGACATACTGTCACACTGGAGTCTTTTTGAGATTTCAGTTGACATAAGGTCGTTATAACTCCTTCCAGGCTGATGTACATTCAAATATTATAACAGCTGACCAGAAATAAATACAGTATCCCGAGCTACAGTGTTATCTCAGAGTTATCGTGATATATTCGCAAAAGCGGTCTGTATGACAAACTGATGTGTGTTGGAATAAACCTTTATAAATGTTTATAATGTAGCTTGATGTCAGTTGCGTCACGGTAACTGTGGAGTCCTTGGAAAACCGCTCTTATGTCAATCAAAAATAAAAAAGAAGAAAAAACAACACACACACACACTGTCTTTTCTCTATTTTGAGCTTGACATAACGCTCATGGCTTATAAGATTCTGTTTGGCATAAGGTTGACACTTTCCATGCATTCGAACGTTATAACAACTGACACTGTAACTCAGGTTAATTGGAAAATTGATTTAAAAAATATGCACTGATTTATTCATAAAAGTCATCATAACCCTTGACTCATGTGTTCATGTGTTATGTCATCTTGACATAAAGATTGACAAAAAGCCTTGATGACAGATGACGCTCATCAGACGAAACAGTTATGAAGCTTAATATCAGTTTAGGTCAATCCTCACCCTTTAAACGCCACCCTGAAGTCAAGTTCTTAGATCATGAAACGAACCGGTTGTCTTATAGAATACTTTCGTCCATTGTAATGTCAAGCTGACATAACACCTGAATCCATCTGACATTTTGCTTGATATCAGGTCATAACACTTGTCCTTTGAACTTTACATCATGACTGATGACAAAAAAATATTTATGACAACTGACAGTTGTTGGAATGAACCTTTATAATGGTTATATCGCTTTATGTCAGTCATGAAGGGTTTATGTCGCCCTTTGAACTTCGCCCTTAAGCAAACTGTTTCCGCTGTTACGAATGACAAGCGTACTGTCTTATAGAATACTTTTAACTTTTTTATTTGGAGTTGAATAACATGTCGGTCATGACGGGCGTATTTATTTATGAATGCCACCTTTAAGTAAAGTCGTGTTATTAGTGTGTGTCACAAACGTGTGCTGTAAGTCCTAGTTAATGAGGTGACTCAAAAATTCAAGGTCAAACCTTCAAGAATCAATCTTTTGAGAAAAAAAATCATTTATATATGTACAATAGTGGGTGGCACGGTGGTGTAGTGGTTAGCGCTGTCGCCTCACAGCAAGAAGGTCCGGGTTCGAGCCCCGTGGCCGGCGAGGGCCTTTCTGTGCGGAGTTTGCATGTTCTCCCCGTGTCCGTGTGGGTTTCCTCCGGGTGTTCCGGTTTCCCCCACAGTCCAAAGACATGCAGGTTAGGTTAACTGGTGACTCTAAATTGAGCGTAGGTGTGAATGTGAGTGTGAATGGTTGTCTGTGTCTATGTGTCAGCCCTGTGATGACCTGGCGACTTGTCCAGGGTGTACCCCGCCTTTCGCCCATAGTCAGCTGGGATAGGCTCCAGCTCGCCTGCGACCCTGTAGAACAGGATAAAGCGGCTAGAGATAATGAGATGAGATGAGATGTACAATAGTTCTTAATTGAACTTTAAAAAAAAACACCGTTTCGTTAAACACCAGAGGTTTACTTAAAAAAAAAAAAATTAAGGTGCTGGATTTTGTAACACCAAACACACCAACCAGAATATGCATTTGTATTTGAAAAGTTATTCTACAGTTCTGAGGGGGAAAAAAAAACTTCAGAAAGAATTTAAAATCTAATTTAAAGGAGTTTTGAATGGAAAAAGTGGTACAAGTGAGACTCGTGTCTCGAAACGAATGATGTCATTGTCTTGAATTTTTCCCTGTATGATGCAACCTTGTCATTTCTTATTCTTGTTTTTAACATTTTTTTCAATTTCATTTTATTTTTATATGACATGATGGAGTTAATTAAATATTATACAGGGAAAAAAAATCACAGAGAAAAGCAACAACTTTGTTATCATCAAAGTTATTGTTCATAATATCAAATGTGACACTTGTGAAATGGTGCAGACCATATATACGCTCATCAGTGGTGCAGTTCCTCTCTCTCACACACACATTCATGTGTAATGCATATGGACAGCAGGCACAGATCTTACGCTGCTGTTAAACCTTCTGATGATGTGTCTGGTGATGTAGAAAGACTGCCAGGCTTTGTACAAAGATTTATTACTCACCGCAATGAAAGGTACACTGTAATGTCATGCTAATGTAAAGATTTCAATGTCACTTTTTAAAAAATATATCTGCATATGTATATAAATATATAGATTCAATCTGCATAGACGTGTTTCATTGGAATCAAATGTAGGAAAAATCTCCAAATCTATCCGACTGCCAAAACCTCAAACCTGCTTCTGGGCCAATTTCAAAACCCCATCAAAGAGTGCATTAAACAAAACCAGAACGAACGTGATGCAGGTACCTGCACGCTCCTCTGCTTGGATCCGCCTCAGTGAAAGATCAGATCCAGCCCACCACCCCGCCCCTCCCGCCCCATGATAAATTTGACCTCCATAAATAGGTCGGAGTTCAGCCGGTTCTTGCTCTCGCTGTGCGGTGCATTTGTAGACCTCGTAGACCTGTCGCATCACATTCATCCACCATCAGAGCGGCGCCTTTGATTCGCTGCTGGATCTGTCGGCTCTACATGGAGATACGTCGATGTCACGGGAGGCGGGGTTTACGACGCCATGTTCACTGAACCTGGAGGATTAAAAAAATAAATAAATCTTGCAAGGCCATGTCATAGATAATATTTTTCATCGAGACTTGGTGTCTCGGAAGTTTATTCATCACCTTTCTATTTTTGCTTTTTTTCTTTCATTTTTTCCAATTCTTTGGAAATAGCTTCAAGATCAGACCAGACTAGATTCACATCATGTTTCTCATCTCATCTATCATAAAATGCACAATTTCTCAAATGGTTTATTTCTCAAATAACCTCCTTTCTATGTCAGTCTTTCCAAAAGACAGATATTACCTAAATCTGTTCTACCAAATCACAGCTTCATTTGTCTGTATCCCGAGCGACCCTTAATTCCAACCAACCAGCACAATTCTTATCAGCATGACTAATTGTTTCCTTGCATGGCTTTCTTTCTTTCTCTCGTTTTGTTTCAACGTAGTGCTCCACCTCATGTGGGAAGGGCTTCAGGCGCCGCAACGTGACCTGCGTCAGACGCTCCGGCCAACCAACGGCAGAAGAGAATTGCTTGCATCTGCCCCGCCCCCGGAAGGAGAAGTCCTGCAAAAGTGGGAAGTGCCCCAAGTGGAGGACGAGTATCTGGGGAGAGGTAAGGTTTCACACACACACTCCATCATTCCAAACATACTGACGGTTCTGATGGCATTTCCAGAATGTTGCAGTGTGTAAAGTGTATATGCTCATGGATTTGAGTGTGTCAGCAGGATTAGTGTTGGGTTTAAGGGTGCCTGGTGTTCATGGATAATCGGCCTGAAAAATAACTCAAGCACCATGTGATAATATCTTTATACTGTCTAAACACCTGGTTAATTATTCATAAGACCCTGGTGTCCAATAGCAGCTCATTACCTTTGTATAATATTATTCTATCCACATTCACTGGATATGAGC
Source organism: Neoarius graeffei (assembly GCF_027579695.1). Classification (NCBI taxonomy): domain Eukaryota; kingdom Metazoa; phylum Chordata; class Actinopteri; order Siluriformes; family Ariidae; genus Neoarius; species Neoarius graeffei. Next base: position 50,083,742 of record NC_083594.1, on the reverse strand, counting down.
AATCGTGCGCTCTGATTGGCTACTCTACTAGTAGGATATCAGCTCATATAGGGTGAGTAGAGAAAAACAAAATGGCGGAGCATGCTGCTGAACCAACCGAGGACGAAATAAAAACTACTCGAAAACAAAACCCCAAAAATTGTTATCGAGTATTTAAAAGAAACAGAAATAGCTCACAGAAAATAGTTTTTTGTTTGGTATTTTTTTCCCCAAATATCGCCTGTTCCACACTCCAGGCCAGTTGGTGGCAGTAATGCACCTTTAAGTTGGTTTGCCAACAGCCAAAAAAAACCTAAAGAAGAAGAAGACGAGAAAAACCCAAAAATACAAAAAAAAAAGAAACAAAATATGGAATAAAAGTATTTGATGGTAAGAACATAGCTTATTTTTTTTTTTTCAAGAATTATTATTATTATTATCACATTGTTCACAAATTGCTCCTGTCAATTCGCCGGTTTGTTTACATTCTAAGCGGAAATGATTTTGTCGGACGTTTTGTATAAAGTTTTAATTTATAGAATTTGCAAAAAATAAAAATGCTCCGTTTCTCCAAATCCAGTGAACGTGGATAGAATAAATCAGTTATTCCACTCAATCTTGTCGTACAACTTGGTGCTACGTGCATCATCAGCGATCAGTTCATGTACGACTCGATTTCGTGGAATAACTGTTAAATATACTGTTTTACAGCCACAAAACACAGAACTGTTGACTGCTTGAACGTGATTGGTCAGAAGGCGTCGATTTATTCTATAACAGCAGCTCTGGTGTTTATTTTGCATCTGTTCAAAGCGCTGACACTGGAGACTCCTTACATCGATGATATACAAGATTAATATGATTAATTAGCACCTCAGCTAACCAAGTCCTTGTGTAAGTTGTAACGAGTGCAGAAAATGAATCAACACCTTCTGACCAATCAGAATCAAGCGCTGTGGTGTCACCCATATTCATTCGTCCTTCACTTGTATTTCACATAAGATCAAATTTTGGATAATTTCAAAACAGGAACAGATTATACAAGAAATAAGATCCCTGCTTCAGCCTCCTTCACTTCTTTCTCGTCTTCTTGTGTCAGTGCTGAACATCAGACTGATCCTGAAAGACAGAGAGATAGAGAGAGAGAGAGAGAGAGAGAGAGAGAACGAGAGGTAGAGACAGCATCAGACAAGAAAGACAGCACCTTTCTTTCCTTTCCCAAAATAGATCTGAACATCTGGAGAGCACTAATTCTCTTCATCTCTCCCTGAGCACTGGGAAGTGCACACATCTGGCGCGCACACCTCAGCCGTATGTGTACGTGTTCACATCGCAGACATGCTGTCCATGCGTCAGCTCATGTTATCATACACATTCGACGTTTCTTTCAACAATCTGAGGGATTTTTGGAAATATTTTATATTTATGATTTACACCCCCACGCTGTTGTGTTCTCAGTTCTGATTGTTCAGAAGGTTGATTCATTTTCCATAACAGGAGCTCTGACAGATGTTCAGCCTGGAAAACAAATCACAGGATTATACAGTATGCATCTGTTCGTTCTCCTACGTTATGGTTTCTATAGTAACCATAGCAGACATTCCACAATAAATAGTTATAAATGGATAAAATAATACGATGTATCATTATTTAATGAGGATAAAAATGGGCGAACTGTGATATAATTGGAATAAAACACTTCAGGTTGTGCTGTTATAGGAAATGTATCAACTCGCTTCATCAAAGTAACTCGCTGCATGTCGGGCTGCATCGCACCACCCCGTCGTTGATTATTTTCAGACTACAGCATACCAGCAGATGTTTTATTCCTTACATAAGTGATGGAAACAGTGATGATCAACAATATGTTTGAAATACTGACAGTCATTTTTTCTGTTGTTTTTTAAATAGGACAAATATGTCAATTCCGTGTAAATGTCAGGATTGAGTTTTTATTTTATTAATTTTGTTTCAGCTAAAAAAGAAGAAACTTTAAGAACAAAAATCTAAATATTTCCTGAAGTACCCTTTCCGTGTTCGTGCTTCAGGATTTGAATTTCTTGAAATAAATCTGTTCAGTGCACACAATCAATTCTTCACATTTTCAGGCTTCTCTCTCTCTCTCTCTCTCTCTCTTTCTCTCATATGCCAGACTGCACCCAGATTGTGACACCCAAATTAAAGCATTTAACAAGTTGTAGAGCAATGTGTAACGATCCACAGCTTCACAGTGCTGCACCTTCGCCTCATAAACACTCCCCTCTGAAAGTGTGCACTCATTAGGTAATGGATGTGTGAGTTCACTCGAGCTGGCAGTGAGACGGAGCGCTCCATGAAATAAACAGGATGTAGTTTTACACTGGGATGGAAGGAACTTTACACACAGGGGGAAAATGTAAACCTCTCTGTTCACATGTTGGACACGTTCAGTTACTTCTGAGTTCATTAGCATGAGGAGTCATGTGACCGATCAGGGACTGATCAATTACTGAATGTTTATGTCTTTGATCTGGAGGCATCTCTGTCCATGCATGCATCTGTCTCTCTCTTTATACATCCATCTGTTCATCTGAGTTGTACTGAATGTCTGCCCTATCCATTCATCCATCCATCCATCCATGCATCCATCCATCTATCCATATGAACACACAGCCAACCATACAGTATACCTGTCTCTCTGTCTATGTATCTGTCTGTCTGTCTGTCTGTCTGTCTGTCTGTCTATGCAGCCTCCATCCATATGTCTGTTTGCCTGAGCTGGACTTTATTTACCCGTCCGTCCGTCCGTCCGTCCGTCCGTCAATTTATCTATGCAGCCTCCATCCATCTGTCTATTTGCCTGAGCTGGATTTTATTTACCTGTCCATCCATCTATTGATCTGAGCTGGAATCTATTTATCTATTCTATCCATTCCATATGTCTGTCTGTCTATACAGCCTCAATCCATTTATCAATTTGCTTGAGCTGGACTTTATTTACCTACCTACCTACCCACCCATCCATCCACCCACCCACCCATCCATCCATCCATCCATCCATCCATCTATCTGTTTGCCAGAGCTGGACTTTATTTACCTGTCCATCTATCTGAGCTGGAGTCTATTTATATGTTCCATTCTGTCCATCTGTCTGTCTGTCTATGCAGCCTCCATCCATCTATCTGTTTGCCTGAGCTGGACTTTATTTACCTGTCCATCCGTCCATCTATCTGAGCTGGAGTCTATTTATATGTTCCATCCATCCATTCTGTCCATCTGTCTGTCTGTCTGTCTATGCAGCCTCCATCCATCTATCTGTTTGCCTGAGCTGGACTTTATTTACCTGTCCATCCATCCATCTATCTGAGCTGGAGTCTATTTATATGTTCCATCTGTCTGTCTGTCTATGCAGTCTATCTATCTATCTATCTGAGCTGGAGTCTATCTGTTCTGTCCATCCGTCCATCTGTTTGTCTGTTTGTCTATCTATCTGTTTGTCTGAGTTGGTCTCCATATGCCTATACATCTGTCCATACATTGATTTATCATGTCTATCATTCTGTCTGTGCTGGAGTCTATCTATCTATCTATCTATCTATCTATCTATCTATCTATCTATCTATCTATCTATCTATCTATCTATCTATCTATCTATCTATCTATCTACTTGCCTGAGCTGGTCTCTATCTATCTATCTATCTATCTATCTATCTATCTATCTATCTATCTATCTATCTATCTATCTATCTATCTATCTATCTGTGCAGCCTCCATCCATCTATCTGTTTGCCAGAGCTGGACTTTATTTACCTGTCCATCCGTCCATCTATCTGAGCTGGAGTCTATTTATATGTTCCATCCATCCTTTCTGTCCATCTGTCTGTCTGTCTGTCTGTCTGTCTGTCTGTCTGTCTATGCAGCCTCCATCCATCTATCTGTTTGCCTGAGCTGGACTTTATTTACCTGTCCATCCATCCATCTATCTGAGCTGGAGTCTATTTATCTGTTCTATCCATCCATCCATCTGTTTGTCTATCTGTCTGTTTATCTATCTATCTATCTATCTATCTGTTTGTCTGAGTTGGTCTCCATATGCCTATACGTCTGTCTATACATTGATTTATCATGTCTATCATTCTGTCTGTGCTGGAGTCTATCTATCTATCTATCTATCTATCTATCTATCTATCTATCTATCTATCTATCTATCTATCTATCTATCTATCTATCTATCTATCTATCTATCTATCTATCTATCATATTCATCTGTCCATCCATCCATCCATCTGAATACCTTGCCAAAATCTATCTATCTATCTATCTATCTATCTATCTATCTATCTATCTATCTATCTATCTATCTATCTATCTATCTATCCAATTATTTATCATGTCTATCATTCTATTTGAGCTGGAGTCTATTTCTATTGTCCTATCCATCTACTTGTCTTTCTGTCTACTGTATCAATCTGCCCATTTGTCCATCTAAGCTGGAGTCTATTTATGTTCCATCGATCCATCAGTCTGTCCATCTGATCTATCCTATTCCTCTCTCTCTGTACCTGTCCATCCATCTGTCTAAACTGTCATGTATTTATCCTTTCATCTATCCATTCATCTGTCTATTATTTCACTCATGTAGCTGTATGCTAGTCTGTCAATTTATCATCCACCCATGTCCATCCATCCACTCATCCATCTGATCAGTCACATCCATCTAATCTCGAGTGTATTATTCATTCAGCCATCCCTCCATCCATTAATCATAACCATATTCATAAAACTCCATGTCCATCTGTCAATCCATCACCCATCTATCTCTCCATCTGTCTGTCTGTGTACTTTGGTTAATTGTTATAGAACCTTGATGTTCGACTCTGTTATTCAGTAAAATCTGGACAGTCTCAGAACTTCTTTGACCTTTCACATTCCATCAGAGTCTGTCCATCAGTCAGGGAGAAGCGAGAACTCCTTCACCCCGTGCTTGTGTTCTGGCGTGACTCCAGCTGTCGTCTGTTGCTTATTAATGTCGAGACTGAACACGCACAGGCGTACAAACTCTGCCTGAGCTCGAGCGAGGGGAAAGCAGATCTTTCTCCTCAACGCAAAATGTATTTTGTTGAATCTCCTGCACTGGAATGACTTTTCACCATTCATTCAGCCTCTTCTAAAACATTTCGGGGGATGTTGTTAATGGAAAATAATCAACGACGGAGCGGTATTATGTGAGTTGATGCAAAACAAAGTTAGTGGTACCATTTTGAAGTTGATTATCTTCCTGTAACAGCATGTCCTAAAAAGTTTTAATCCTTTTAAACCACAGATATTTACACACAGCTATGGTTTTCTATTCATTAAAGAATGACAAGTTTTATTTTTTAATCGCATTACAGTTACATTTAATGCTTGCAGAATGTCCGTGAAAACTCCTGACACTGGAGACTCCTTCCAAAAATGTGAAATAAACATCTCCTTACAGAAAACGTCATGATATTATTTCCTCTGTCAACTTTGTTGGAGGAGGTAATGTTTTCGTCTCCATTTGTTTGTCTGCTTTCCAATGTAATTCAAAAAGTTGTGAACGGATTTGGATGAAATTTAGTGGAAAGGTGGACCATGGGCCAAGGAACAACTGGTTATATTTTGATGCAAATCAACTAGTAAAATATGTTTGTGGATCCAGGATCTAGATATGTTTGCGGATCTGGGATTTTTTTTTGCTTTTCCCAATGGAACTCAAAAAGTAGTGAACAGATTTTGATTAAATTATGAAGAAATGGGTTAAGGAACAATTGATTAGATTTTGACACAAATCCAAATCTATGGCTTGGCGGAGGTATGCACTCAACTGAATGCCCTTCGAATTGAATAGTTGTTCAATAAATATTTTATAAATTAGATGGAGAATTCAGGCATACATGAACGAATTATTACTATAGAAGCAATGACATGCACAAAATATTCCAGTTTTTGCCTTTATTCCCAAAAAGACAATATTGCTACTCAGCTGTTTACATGGCGAATGAAAATGAATATTCCACTAATATTCCAGTTTACACGCAGCCATCCTTACTCCAATTAACATAAAACATTCCTGTAAATAGGCAGGAGACCATGTGTGACAAACTCCTGTAAAATCTCTGCACTGTGTCCATGTCTGAAAACCAATCTCCATAGCTCTCAGCCTCTTGCCTATACAGCTAGGGTTACAGTGGGGGGCTAGTCTTCTGGTAACCACAAGAGTTTGACTCCCCACTCGCATCTGCATTGCAGCGTGCCTTGCCAGATGTGAGTAGGTACCATTTTTATGATGGTTTTTGGTATGACCCGACCGTGAGTAGAACTTGTGATCGCCTGATCAAGAGGCAAACACGCTAACCACTAGGCCAACTCACAGTATCCATGTCTAAAGAATGCTCCGAAAACCTGAATAATATCAGCATATGTCTTAATCAGAATAAGGCCGAATTCAGAATATCCTATCGGAATATGCTGTTTACATGATCCATACCAAATCCCAAATTCAGGATATTGTCATATTCAGGATAATAGTGGACTATTATTACCTTGCCTGGAACGGAGTCCACCAGGGGGCGAGGTATTGTTTTTGGTTGGGTTTCTTTGTTTTTTGTTAACGATATTACGGGAAAATGGTTGGATCAATCTTCATGAAACTTTCAGGATAGATGGGCATTGGTCTCAAATAGAACCTCCAACATTTTGAGGGTCATCCAGTCAAGGTCACCAAAAACGTCAAAATCGTTTTTGTTGTGGCTACTGCCTCATATAGAGGCGCTAGCCACTACGTCATCATGCTGTAAGAATGTAAGAGTGTAACAATTGTGCACTGTGCATGTACATACACATACACATGTTCCAATTAAAATGGCCATTGAGTGTATACAATTCGGTTCACCATTCAAAATAAATGGACTAAACCAGGGGTTTTCAAAGTGTGGGAGAGTCAGGCCCCCCCCCCCAGAGAGCAAATAAACAACAGCGCCCCCCCTTACAATTTTTGTTGTTGCTATACTTAATGTTCCATTTGTATTTTTAAAAAAAATGGTTGTTGTACACATTTATTTTTTTTCTTTTACACATTTTAAACATCTGTGCTTTTTGAAAACATCTTTTTTTACACATTTAAAACATCTGTGCTTTTTTAAAACCTCTTTTTTACACATTTTAAACATCTGTGCTTTTTGAAAACATCTTTTTTTACACACTTAAAATATATGAGCTTTATTAAAACATCTTTTTTAACACATTTTAAACATCTGTGCTTTTTTAAAACCTCTTTTTTACACATTTTAAACATCTGTGCTTTTTAAAAACATCTTTTTTTTTTACACATTTTAAACATCTGTGCTTTTTTTTTAAAAAACATCTTGTTTTACACATTTTAAACATCTCATAGCATCGTTAGCTAGCACCTCTTGGCAGACAACACACTGTGGCAGTGGAGCATCTTCAGATCCAGTCCATGAAAATCCAAACTTTAAATAATCGTGGTCATACTTCCTTCTTTTTTTGCTTGGCCCAGACTCTGTCTCCTCACTCACTGTCGCTTTAGGTACTAAAAATCGATCCATTTTGTCTCTGGCAAAGGCTAGCTGAAGTTCGCTAAATGTCCGCAATAGTAACTTATTCTGGTTTATTTTTCCTCAAGTTGCGCCCCCCCGAAGAACTCTGGCGCCCCCTAGGTGAGGCGCGCCCCACACGTTGAAAAGCCCTGGACTAAACTAAAGAAACTGCTTTCAGACATGTTTATGCTTATTACAGAGGGAAAGTGTGTTCCACTGAGCTCTAGCGCCGGGCCATTTCTGGAAAATAAGAGTTTGGGTCATGGCAACAGCGTGTGTATGTCAGCCTCGGTTCAGAGTTTTCAGTTTCGGAAACTGTAAGAGGTAAGAGTAGAATAATATAAAGTACAGACACTTGGTATATTTTATTTCTGTGATTTTTAAATTGTTCATTTTTGGATTGTGCTTCATTTTTGTGGCTACTGCCTCATAGAGTAAATATATATGCGATATTTACTGTATGGACATGGGATCAGAAAACTATTTTATTTATTTATTTATTTAATTTATAAGCAGTAGCCACATGTACCCATAGGGTACTTATTTTTTTCGCGATATCTTCCTTCATATTCGTCATAAGTGCTACCGGGCGAGGTTTGTTTTGCCTGGCAACACTTGTTGTACATGTAAACATACCTAGTGACATCATCAACTGATCGCATACTACGCCAGAGATGCTGTTACCGAAAACGACTCAACACCTTCAGACCAATCAGATTTGAGAATTCAAGTACCGTACAACCCCACAGTGAGCTAATAATAGACACTTTATTCACTGGAGATTTTCCTGATCCTTTTTCATATGTGTTCTTTAAAGAACCCCAAAAACAAATGGCTCGAGTTAGTGTTCTTTCAACATCAAAGAATTTTCTCACATCGTCTTGTGGATAATTGCTCCAGTCAGAGGAACAATGAGAACGCACAGTTGTGTCATATTCAATATTACTGCGACAGTGCGAGAGAAATATCTATCATTTTTCAGAATGGACTTTCAGTGACATGATTAAAGCAATAATGCGGCACGATAAAGAGGGATTTACTGAAGCAGCTGCAGGATCAGCCGCACGTTTCAACAGCAATCGGATTGTATTTATGTCACCTTTGTGCAGAATGCAAGTTAAAAGCTGATTGTTTTGTTCCCCGTAACGACATGAGCATCGTGTGAGCAAAAGTCTTGAAACAATCTGTGGATCTGAACAAACCTTGGGATCAATATAAGAACATGGTTTTGTTTTTTTTAAGAGTATAAAGAGTATTATTGAAATAAAAATCCAGACAGGTCTGAGATGATAAAGAAGGATGATCACTGTGTAGTCGTGTCATTTTTTTTTTTTTAAATGCACTTTATTCACTCCATAGTGTCTCTCAGTATGGTCACATTTAGAAAGGGAATAGAAGCACGATATATTCAAAGTTTAGCTCATGCCATCCTGTTACTTACCTGAATTTTTTTTAAGTAATTACTTCAACTTCCTGACTCACGAATGACTAATTTTGTCAAAGTGACCATTCATTTTGCACTCTATCATTTTAGACTTTCAGAACGGTAGCAAAAAAAGGTGCTAAGAACTTACCCCGTCTCCAGAATCCAGAGAGTTTGGCCTCCTGTTGGATCGTGGTGCAGCAGAGAGAGGTTTCATGAGAAACAGAGAGAGAGAGAGAGAGAGAGAGGACTCTGGACAGGGGTAACAGGAGATCATGCTCTGATGAAAATCATATGCCTTTGTGGTTTTGTTTTTTTCCCCCAACATGGAAATGCTCGAGACTCAAAGGGAAGCCGTGAGCTCATACGCTCACACTTGTTGAAATAAACAGCTCTGATATAATCCCTGATGGATCATAAACAGCTCCAGCTTTCCACAAAATAAAGATGACGACTCATTTCTTCATTCGAGGTGCTGCTGAATTCTTCATTCTGATTGCTCAAAAGCTGCTGATTAATTATCTGTTCTATGTATTTGCATTTCCAGACTTACAGTTGGCACAAGGACTGGCGTACATATGACATCATCGAAAACAAATAACAACCAGATGAGAACGTGTTTTAATTGAACAAAGAAAAGCCTATCATCGTTGACATGGTGACGTTTTCTGTAAGGAGAATGTTTAATGAACATTGACGGAAGGAGTCTCCAGAGTCAGTGATTTCTCGGAAAGGACAGCTTCAGGAAAACTTTTCTGTCTTTCTAACTTTAAGAGAAGAATAAAAAGATGTTGGTGATGGAGCTGCGATAACAAGAGTTAGCAGGAACCGTGTTGTTTTACGGCGTATAACATGATAATAACACGAATCATTATCTCAGTCGGGCAGATTCCATGGCGAAATTCTTGGAACGAAGAAATTGAGGATCAGATGCTTTCCGATCTAGGTCAGCTAGCAGTGTGAAATCAGAGTACACAGAAGAAAGGTCTAATTAGCGGAGAGGAGCGTTGCTTTGGGAAACGTGTCTCCTGCTGGCCTGGCACTGAGAATGAGGAGCAGCTGGAGTTCATTAGAGCAGAAAAAAAAGAAGCTTTTTACTTACAACATGTGATCGGATTCCTAGCTGCAGGTACTTTTCCCACGGACCTCTCAACACACACACACACACATAAAGAAATGGCACCTTTTTTAAATCATGATTTTCATATTTATCAGAGATGACACTCATGCTGACACAACAGAGGAAACACTTCGAAAAAGTCTTTATTCTGAGAGCGTGTACTGGTTCAAAGATTTTTACATTCGCAAATCACTCACAGATTTTCACAAAGGATTCTATTTTACTCCACAGATCTGAGTTTAAGACTCTCAGCCGAAGACATTACGAGTGTTGCAGTTTCTAATTCTGAACGAATCTTGTTTTGTTGGCTTGCATCGTGTTGCAGAGATCCATGGCTTAATAGGATGTCAAAAAATAATAATTCGGATCAGGGGCGCCGCCAGAAATTTTGGGCCCCATGAAAGATTAGAATTTTGGGCCCCCCAACTTTGCCCACCCTCGTCACAATTGCAAGGAAACATCTCATCTCATCATCTCTAGCCGCTTTATCCTGTTCTACAGGGTCGCAGGCAAGCTGGAGCCTATCCCAGCTGACTACGGGCGAAAGGCGGGGTACACCCTGGACAAGTCGCCAGGTCATCACAGGGCTGACACATAGACACAGACAACCATTCACACCTACGGTCAATTTAGAGTCACCAGTTAACCTAACCTGCATGTCTTTGGACTGTGGGGGAAACCGGAGCACCCGGAGGAAACCCACGCGGACACGGGGAGAACATGCAAACTCCGCACAGAAAGGCCCTCGCCGGCCCCGGGGCTCGAACCCAGGACCTTCTTGCTGTGAGGCGACAGCGCTAACCACTACACCACCGTGTCGCCCGCAAGGAAACATCTTATTATAAATTTATTTCAAAGTGACACAGAGTGACATTTCAATTTGATCAATTACGTACGTATTTCTTCATATGTTGTAATCTCTATCCCTCTTTAATGTGTGCTGCGCTTTCTCCAGCTCCTCAATTTGAAACCAATGGTTTAGAACGTGTGAACATTCCACACATGTAACCATGTCAAACACTTGACTGGTGTCCGTTATTAGCAACACTTTAATCTAGCAAACTGTATATGGCGCTCGCTCATTAAAAACTTCAATCCTAAAGCATGTATGGGTTGTATTGCTGCTTACCTCCTTCTCCAAAGGGGGGTTCAGTGGTTTGGTAGGGCGGAGGTCCCCCGAGGCTGAATCTGTGCATATTTAGGGCACCCCATTAGTTATGAAACTGGTTATTAGCACTAGTTATTAGCACCAGCATAACGTAATATTTCGTCTTGTTTATCGCACAAGTCAGTTCAGTTATTAAAATGGAAAAAAATGTCACTGTACAAACTGTAAAAGTGTTCTCTTGATAGGCTAATCCAACCACGTTCATACTGTTCATTTACCATTCGCTAATATTTTGAACACACATGTGAGCGATAGCTACCTTTCTTTGGGAAAAACTGAGTGACCAGTTGCCTGCCTCTCCGGTCCCTCTCAGCTTTCAGCTGCCTTTCTTTACATTTTTGACAGCCACTCTTCATATTTAGTGATCATAGACTGTACGCACTCCACTGCTGGCTGGCTGGCTGCATTGCACTGATCAGCACACAGATTTAACGCATCGCGCGTCTACCAGAACTGGACTGTACCATTTCGCAAAAGGGGGAGGGTTAAATGACAATATGTTGAAGAACTCAAGAAATAGACAACCTTGTTCAATTAGCTCATTTTACCAGATGGAATATTGCATTGTTATTATTTCAAAAGTCTTATTAAAATCATTAAAAGCATATTATCAGCCCCTTAAAGGGCCCCATGGCAGTGCTGGGCCCCTAGAATTGTTCTAACCTTTCCCCCCCTGGCGGCGCCCATGATTCGGATCGCAAAGCCCTTCCTAGCATCATGGTTTAAAAGTCAGCTCGGTCACTCAGACAGCGCAGATCTCCACCAAGAGAACAGTCGACTCTTCTATGATCTGCACTTTATCTGTCTGGATAGATCTCCAAAACTATTAGAATTATGTGACGACACGTGTCACGGATTACTGGTCCACATGAAATACATCGTATTTCTACACTGACTATGTTTTTTAACTTTACTGCCATCTACTGGATTTTAAAATCGATGGCATTGCAGAGCGCAGATTTCTGAAAAAGTCAAATGCCGTATCACACAATGTTAGCAAAAGTGAAAATAGCTTCGTAGATCCGCCCCGTGACTCATATCTGATCCAAAATGTAATCGGTTCTATCTTGGCCCATGCTCCACCCTTCCACCAGACTTCATGTAAATCAGGTTCATATGTTTTGCATCATCTTGCTTACAGTCAAATAAACAAGCCAACAAACCACACCAGAAACATAACCTCCTTAGCAGAGGTAAAAGAAAGAAAGAAAGAAAGAAAGAAAGAAAGAAAGAAAGAAAGAAAGAAAGAAAGAAGTAAATCTCATGATACATGGCCCCATTCATTCTTTCCTTTACACGGATCAGTCGTCCTGGTCCCTTTGCAGAAAAACAGCCCAAAGCATGATGTCTCCACCCCCATGCTTCACAGTAGGTATGGTGTTCTTTGGATGCAACTCAGCATTCTTTCTCCTCCAAACATGACAAGTTGAATTTTTACCAAAAAGTTCTATTTTGGTTTCATCTGACCATATGACATTCTCCCAATCCTCTTCTGGATCATCCGAATGCTCTCTAGCAAACTTCAGACGGGCCTGGACATGTACTGGCTTTAGCAGGGGGACACGTCTGGTACTGCAGGATTTGAGTCCCTGGCGGCGTAGTGTGTTACTGATGGTAGCCTTTGTTACTTTGGTCCCAGCTCTCTGCAGGTCATTCACTAGGTCCCCCCGTGTGGTTCTGGGATTTTTGCTCACCATTCTTGTGATCATTTTGACCCCACGGGGTGAGATCTTGGGTGGAGCCCCAGATCGAGGGAGATTATCAGTGGTCTTGTATGTCTTCCATTTTCTAATAATTGCTCCCACAGTTGATTTCTTCACACCAAGCTGCTTACCTATTGCAGATTCAGTCTTCCCAGCCTGGTGCAGGTCTACAATTTTGTTTCTGGTGTCCTTTGACAGCTCTTTGGTCTTGGCCATAGTGGAGTTTGGAGTGTGACTGTTTGAGGTTGTGGACAGGTGTCTTTTATACTGATAACGAGTTCAAACACGTGCCATTAATACAGGTAACGAGTGGAGGACAGAGGAGCCTCTTAAAGAAGAAGTTACAGGTCTGTGAGAGCCAGAAATCTTGCTTGTTTGTAGGTGACCAAATACTTATTTTACTGAGGAATTTACCAATTAATTCATTAAAAATCCTACAATGTGATTTCCTGGATTCTTTCCCCCCATTCTGTCTCTCATAGTTGAATTGTACCTATGATGAAAATTACAGGCCTTTCTCATCTTTTTAAGTGGGAGAACTTGCACAATTGGTGGCTGACTAAATACTTTTTTGCCCCACTGTAGTTGTCCTATAAACAGCAGTCCCATGGTTTTGACCAATGATGTGTTTTGTTATTCAGTCCCTCGACCAATCAGAAGTCTGAGGTTTGTATGTGTTGTCACTTATCTGTGATATAAAACACCACAGATCTATTTGAAGCGAGGGCATTTTTATTTTATTTGCTCTCTGCCCTCTTACACATACATGATCTCAGAGATGCCTTTGATTGGTGAGTGTCCATGTGTCTGTATGCCCTTCCCACCCTGACAGCATGGCCAGTTTTGCTTCCTTGGATGGCTGTGGCGTTATCGGGATTCGAACTTGTGATCTGCTGATGGGGCGAACGCTTCTGTTACACCATTTGGGAAACTCATATTCACATGTAACAGCGTGAAAATAATAATCCTGTCGTATAAGAGAAATAAAACACCACAGTCATATACAGTGCTGTTAGAGAATAATAATCAGAAC